>NC_051434.1:16119495-16124051 GCF_001649575.2 Kryptolebias marmoratus
GGATACGTAGAACCATCTGGCATCAGCCACCAGAATCCAGCTCCTATTTAACCGCTCCTCCTGATATGGTGATGAGCTGCAGCTGGCTACGCCTGTCTGACACACCCTGCAGGAGAGAAGGTAGGAGACACACACACACTCACCGCCCTCAGCTCAGTGGATATGACAGAGGGAAAATCAGAGCCAGTCAAACTTCTTTCCGGCTCAACCTCTGCCCACCCCCTCCACCACTCCTTCACAATCCCGTGGGGGGTGATTAGAGACGGATAATTGGGGGAGTCGAAGCCAAATTTTGCGAAGAGGGCTAAATTCCAGATCCCGGGTGCCGGGGATTGAAGAGGCTCCAAAACACCGGCGAGGCCTTTTGTTCCAGAGTCGAACTCTTTTGTGTTCACCTGCTGCACCTCTCATTACGGGGAGCTTTACCTGTCAGATAGCATCACCGCCGCTTATTTTATTACTTGAACCGCAGCTTTTCTCCTCACTCGAGGTGAGGCTGGGAAATGGGGCCTCGTGGGAAACAGAAATGTTCTGTCACGTAACATTTTGTTTATTGACTGAACCGAAGACACAGTCAGGGAAGGTGTGTAATTGGATTTGCTAAAGACATTTCCAAAATTAAAATGGTTCCATTTTGATGAGTATAGCTCTACTAGCAAGTCAACTCTGATCATTGTTCCCCCTGACAACATTTCTTGTGAGTGACACAGATTTTCACTTGAGGTAATACACTTCTGTATGTCAGCAAGCCTGCTGAGAGGTTTGTTAAAGATGTCACTGAGCAGAGGCATGCACTGTAGTAGTCATAAGTGTCATATTGATGCAGAAGACGATACGTTTAGGTAATGCTTCTGTACTTCGTCCTGATAAGTCAAGAAGTCTGTTTTACATCGTAGCTAATCAAACAAAGGTTTGAAAACTGATCACAGAAAAACCTAAATCGGTCAAACAAATTCGATTAGAATAAAACAGTCTTCTTTATTTGGGAAAAGTGTCATCCCTTCGTGTTCTCGAGTGTCCAATTCAGCGGTATTAGCGAGCAGCACACGGCGACAGCGCTGCGTTTAGTTGTGATCACTTGTTTAAATCCCTTCCAGGCTGTAACAAACATGCTCCTCCTAACAAACACGCGGGCTGCACTCAGTCAGCATCCCCTTTCGATGAGAGCAAACACAGCCGCATTAAGCACCAGATGGTTTACGGGCAGCTGGTTTGGTGAAACATCTGCGTGTTGCCATCATGAGCAGAAAACTCCAAACAATGTCCTGCCAGCAGAGCTGCCATAGCTACTTCCTGTCACACTTTAAACCAGCTTGTAGCTGCTTGCAGAACAAAAATGACCTAAAATGTTCTAGTATAATGTTTAAATTGCTAACAGAGTATTTGTTGTGTTTTTCCTTTTTATATTAAAAAAGCCACATAGATCAGAGATTTAACATTGCACTAATAGAGTTATTGTTTAGGCGATTTTGTCTGAATATAATAAGCAACGAAGCCTCTGGGTGCCACTGGTGCTGCTACTTGTTTGGCTTAGGGTGAATTGAAAGGTGATGGTTGTTGAAGGACCCAGGTGCAGGCATGCCTGAAGCAAATTACAGATCCCAAGGTTTTAATAAATACCCCCTACACACTGAATAGCCACCTTAAAAAAAATAAAATAAAATTTAGAACATGGATGGTCTTTGCAGGGACATGGCAAAACCTTCAGGCACATATTAGGAAAGTAGCGAGCTCCCCGTTATGAGTGATAGAGCTTGATGATGCAGGTCTGCAATGGTTTATGGTCTATAGCGAGGTTGTGGCGGTTTATTATCATGGCGGCAGCGTATCCAAGACATTGGGGACAGTGTGGACCAGCATGGCTTGGCCGATGTCATGGAAACAACCTACGCAGCGTAACATCAACACAGTTTTGACCATTAAATAAAAACGTAAGAAAAAAAAAAACATTTTACAAACGGGAGACTGCTCTCATCAGTCGCTTATATGAGCTGGCCCAGAGCTCGCTCGTTCACGAACGACACGTCACTAGTAATGAATTAGGAGCCGTTCAGCTGCGAGGGATTTAAAAGTGACAGAGGAAACCAAACTACTAACCTAACAATCGATAAACTGGGATTTTCAAATTAATACAGGAAGTGGTCTCATAAAAAAAAAAAAAGAAGCCTCTGCACAGACAGGAGAACCGAACCAGCAGACAAACAACCCCCAACCAAATACACAACAACTCAAGCCGAAGCCAGTTCAGAACCATACGACATGAGTCGGCGACAAACTGCTGAAGCTTTGTCTTGTCCCGCCCGAGGGAAAGAGCCGAGGACGAGAACGCGCATGTTCCTAACTCTAACGAGTAGAGGTGCACTGCAGAGCTGTGCCATCTTTGCGTGTTTCTGTGCTGTCGACACTTTCTAAAGATAACGCCCCCCCCCCTCACTGCTCTGCAGCCTTCAGCCATGATGCACAGCAGCTCGGTTTGTGCCACAGGCGACTAAAAATTAACCCTTCAACAAGGGCTCCTAATATATGACGGTGTTCAGAAGCGGACGCTGACACTCTGAACGCTGTACTAACCCGACCTGCATGAAAAAGACAAAACTAGAATCCCAGGTGTGTGCCGCACTGAAAGGACTTCTGGTCACTTGCAAGGCTTTGGTGCCTACACCAGCAGTCGATATCAGCCGTCAGCTGAACGGACCGATGCGTCCTCCTTTTCATCTAGGACTTATTAACTCCCAAACACCGTCACACCCTGACTTCACAAGATCCACGGATCACAGAGCTTCTTTAATCCCAGCCTGGAAAGCCTGCATGTAATTTGATCTTTCCACAGCAGTGCTAAAAAAATGCCCAGGAGAGCTGTGTTTTTCATGCTCTCCTTTTTTTATTTTCCACACATTTGAGGCCTGAAAAGCTGATCATCGGACGACTGCTACAATAACAGCCGATGTTTCTGACACCCTGAGGGAAAAAAATCATTACCTTAATTTCATATAAACTTTCAGACATCACCAACCCATGTACTTAATCCAAACACTCCCAGTCCTCTACTCTTGAGTCCTATCTCTGCAAACAATCTGGGTCCTTGAATGTGACAGATTTTTGATTTAGTGGAAAGTCTTCTGACCACTACTGAAGGGATTTGAAGGTCGAGACCCAGATTAAAGAAAGCCAAATGAGTGGACGGCTGAAGTGACTTTGAGAAGCTTATGGCCGGCAGATCTCCTAAGTGAATGGATCGCTCTGACTTGTTTAAGCTATCTGAATGTACAGAGCGTCTGTTTTTACCCCAGTCCAACTCCACACGGTACTTTTATTGCAGTTCTCCTGCTGAACAGTAGGTGTTTTGCTAAAGAAAAAAAAGCATTGCTAAACAGTAGGATTAGGCAGCGATCTTTAAAAATTCAAAGCCTAGTTAAAATGGGAAAATTCAGAGAATAATGCGACCATCGTAATCAATGTTTTTCTTTCTTTTAAATTGGCACCTGGTAATGACACGGCAAGTTGTGTCCTAAAGGTGCTTTTCCGGTCGTTGCCCTTATTTCAACACAACACCTACTGCCTGCCCTCCTAGTGGGAGAAAAACTTGGAGCATCTCAGTGTCCTTCTGCCATCGTAGTTTACTTTAAAAGGATTATAAAGTGGAAACTATGATCACGAGTTACAAACTGGACGGAAAATTTGAAGAAAAACTGAATAATTGCCTTCAAATTCAAAGACCGCTTCTTTTTCAAATGCCCTACCAAACGGCAGGTACTATTAGAGCAGTTGTTCTCTAAAAGAGGTGAAGAAAGGGGATCTGTTCCTCATACGCAAATGTAGCTACAGTTTGTCACAGCGGACATCTGCAGAAACAAACCTACGTGCCGGCTCTTCACCTAATCATTAAACAAATCATTTTATTGTTACAAAGACATAATACCTACCAAGATTTAATCCCGGCTGCTGCACCGATGCATGAACCTTCGTCAGTCAGTATGAAACGGCTAATCTTTTCATCTCATAGGTTCATCATGCCCTTAATTTTAAAACTATTTTTCAATATTTTCATATTTTTTCTTCAAAGATAGGGAAAAAAATACATATGTGTCTTGGTGAAAAACTACATCATACTACATCCTAATTGGTAAAAAAAAAAAAAATCCTCAATTTTTAAAAGGAGCAGCCGAACAAAAAATATTATGATCGACTGAAGTTCAGAGAGTCCTACAGCTGTAGAAATGGAGGCAAAAGATCTAATAATTTACTCCTAATGTTTATCAGATGCAGTAAATCTGCAGCTGGGAGGAGCTCTTGGTAAATATGTAGAGATTTGATCATTCTGAAACTGTTTTTAATATTTACGACTCAACTGGATACACCACTTGTTTCAAACTAAATAGAAAGATATCACGAGACACAAATATAATCGAGATTATTTTTATCGGAGTGAGCACGTTGTCTTTCCTTGACATCCAAAGCCCCACTTAGAGAGACCCTTCACCTCGTCACGTTCTCAACCAATCGGAGCCTGCGATTCCACTGATCCAGATTTAGCACAGCTATCACTGGCTGGGAGG
>NC_051434.1:16124085-16137905 GCF_001649575.2 Kryptolebias marmoratus
GGGGGATGTTGACCTTGCAGGCGATTCATGGAGGAAACGAGGTAAAAGTGCTCACGAAGAAAGAAAGACGGAACGAGTAGAATAGTTTTTTAATGGATGCGACAACAGGATTTTTATGTCGACACCTGGTGGTCCAAAGTTACAAAATAAGTAGAAATTCTTTTATATTATGTAGAAGCTTTTTATCTCAGAATTCCACTAATCAAATCAACTTGTGAACAAGATGAATGATGAATCATTCCAATCAACTTAAATCTCCCCATCTTTAAATGAAGTTCTGATGCCACCTCTGACTGCCTACTGTTGCCTAGAGTTCAAGTTGGCTTGTTGCTATGGCTACAATCAGGATCTAAGAAAGTTAGAGGCAGCGTACAGGTAATTTGAGAGGCACTAATTAATTTGGTGGAAACATTTTACACTGGTGTGAAAAGCCCATGGTGGGTGGTAATTTCTAAAACGTGTGGTGCCTCATGAAAATGGGTGGAGGGAAACAAAAAGTACCCAAAACACTGCTTTGTGGAGCTTTTTGGGAGAAGAAGCCGAATGGTGTTACAATCAAACAGAACAGAGGGCAAAAACCTTGAAGGGTAGTATCTCACTGGGCTGCGACTGAGTTGGTGAATTTTATGTTTCAGTGTTTTTGCAACCAAGAGTCCAACAACCAAAGACCAGAAAAAGGTTGACTGTAGAATTTACAGACGCTAAACCGAGACAGGCTGGAGTCTTCTGTGACTGTTTTGAGAGAAAAAATGTTGCAGCGACAAAACTGCAAGTCCCTGCAATTCACGCAAGACAACCGAGAACCCTTCTGAATGTTTCGAGACACTTAGGGGACTCCATCAGAAATGATGCTTGCCAAGAGTCTCAGCCCAGAGAGATGCTGGATTTAGCGACAATGGGAGACACAAATGTTTGCAACAAATCTTCCAGTGCCCTTAAGTCTGCAACCACATGCTGACGCAACGAAGGCCAGATAAAGACAAGAATGACGAAGTGCATGGTGCTTGTGTTCAACTGCTTCAGCCATCTTTGATTAGAAAAACATTTTCATATTTTAAAAATGTCAGCGACTGTAAAGTATCAACTGCATACTTGGTCTAAATTACCAGTTTTCTATCAGATTAGCAGGGATGATAATCTGATAAATTCCAATCATAAAATGAGTTAGAAGTTAATCCTTTGATGTCCAAAAAAAGAAAAAAACACATTTTTTTTGGGCTCGACACCTTGCTGCCACTCCTCTATATCTCCCACCATTCCCCCTTTTTCCTGCTTACGCTTATCTTATGACTTTATTTAGAACTGCTGTCAGCTGTCTGCTATTCAGTGATACTCACACCTCTACGCTATTCGAAACTGAAAACACTCGAGGGCATCAAACACTTCTGCACAACCTTAGAAGCTGAGCTGCGCAGCGACACCTCCCGAATTGTTTTTTCGCACAGTTTGCTTTTAAATTTAGAACATTTTCACGCAGCAATCAAACGTGAGTAAAAAGCAGGAGGTCTCGGATCTGAAACGTTCCACGCTGAGGGCGCGACGGGAGCCGGCAGTTTCGGTGATTTAAATGTCTGTGTTGTAATGTAAATACATGATCACGTCAGACGGTACTCACCGATGCAGGCGTGCACTCGGACAGTCAGCTGGGTGCGCAGAATGACGCTGTGCTTCTTCCCCCTGGACCTGAGACAACAGAAAAGACAAAATGAAACTCGATTATCTCATTACTACCCGCCACCAAATGGTCAAAGGCAGGCGACGATGTTCTTGCCTGTCTCTGTGTGTCTGTTAGCAAAATATCTCTTGAACCATGAGGCAGATCTGAATGAAATTCTCATAAAATAATCATTGGGTGCGCATCTAGAACTGACTAACTTTTGGAGTCAATTCGATTCAAGATGGCCGCCACAGCCTCATGACCTTAGAAAACCCACAAATGCCTAGAACTCAGTCAATTGCACAGATACTGAGCTAAAATTTGACGTGGTAGTAACTGAGAGTCATACACAACACATACTCTGAGTGCGAACAGATTGTGCTTAAGTTTGTTTTTAAAATTGAACCAAAGCAGCTGTAACTCAGGCTTTTGTCAACATAAGGTCATCTTAGTTTAATACTGTGGAAAGAAAAGCAGCAGGCGATATGCAAACTGTCAAAGAGGCTAGGTCTTCAATTTAAGTGTGTTTATTTTAGTCTAGTATCAGTTGCTACTTATGAAAGTTTCAAACAAGGCTGATTTATTGGCATAATTTCCTGTGTTTGTTGGCTTAATGCTATATATTGTTGTTTCCTGAAACAATTACCATAAAGTTCAATTTTCTCTATCCTACTCTGTTCTGTTCAGTTCTAATAATCCGGTGTTCTTTTCTCAGCACTTGTGATTTGTCTTGAGAAAATAAGGGTTTTAGGTATGATATAGTTGAATTTTTATTTTTTTTTGCAAAAGTGTAGTTGATAAAGAATAATGCAGATGAACAGGGAGCCCCTATACTGATGCACATCAGAGGAGACAGCAGAACTCTAGCAGACGCAACACACATTTACACACAGCTAACAAAAACTCCACATGTCATCGCACCTACATCACACATTCACGCACAGAAAGATGTCGAAGTATGACAACGTTTTCGGAGCAAAAACTCAAACTCTTACACTTATCCTCCAACTAATCAGCGGCTTTAATCGCTAACAAACTGATTCCATCCAACAACAGCAAGGAGAGCACTGATCTGATAGGCCTGGCTGCTCCAAGACATGCAGTTACCCATGACAAACAGAGAGGGGAAATCATACACAAGAGAGCGTCTCATCCTCGCATTATGTCATCAGGTTTGCTGGCGAACAGAGCAAAAAATGTTTATCTGCTGAAATGCTGATAGAACAAATTAATTTGTCTTCTGATGATCTGACAGCAAAAACAATGATTCAGACCATGTCCTGTGAGAGAGTGAACAGGAAAAAAAACTCATTTCTTAATCATACTTCCTATGTAGGAGGGGAAAAGGGCAGAATAAGAGACATTATCAGGAATCAAAACAGTGCAGCTTTTTCATGTCGATTTTCCCCTCATCCTGTGACGCTGAGCTATCACTTTTTTCACTGTCAGCTGTGGCGAGCAGCGTCCCGCCGCAGTTGGAGTCACAACACATTCTTCACGTGTGGGAACATTCGTTTACGCAAATATGCGATCATGTAGAAAGTACTGGGGATTTTGTTCAGTGAAAGGACTGTTATAGAATCCGGGCTTTCGTCCATCGTGGGGCAGAAAAAGGTCCGGCGAGAAAATGTAGGTGATTGTGGAGGAAAAAAAAAACTTACATATGTTGTTATTTAAAATGTGTAAAAACACAAACGAACAGCTATCGAAATACTGAACGGCACAGCCGAAGAAGAGCAACGTCTGGTCAAAGTTTACTGCCGCTGCTTGATGCTTTCAGACAGTAGACACTGGCTCTACAGCTACATCTGATTACCTTTTGGGTTCAAGTTGATGAACTAAATGAAACAAATGACTATAACTCAATAATTAGTAGTAGCTGAGGGTCATCCTCAACACATATTCCAGTGTTCTTCCTCTGTGTTTTGATATGTCTTTAATGTGGACGTTCTAGTGGGCCAATATGGATATTTTGTTGGAGAAACACCTGAAGTAAAGAAGCCTCATCCAAGAAAAGCCAAAAAGGAAAAAGGTTTTTGGTAGAGTGACTGACGGGCTGAGCCAATCGAACCAGCTGTGGTGGATCTCAGAAGATTCCAAAAACACACACCTGTCTCCCTTCTGTCACATGGTCTACCGAGGACACAACACACACACACACACGCAACCAAGTAAATGCACACATGGAAACAAGCACAAATAGAAAGGGAGAACAACTCGTCTCTGCGGGACGGCCAGTCCTTATAGGCTACCGCCCCCCCGTCCTCCTCCAGTCCCAAACAGATTAACATACCACAGCTCTCCGCCGACACACAGTTACACACACGCATGCAGGCAATTAACGGCTGCGATGTCAGTGTCGAGCCTCGTCCAGGAACAAAATCAGATCAATTTAAACCTTGGTCCTTGTAACGTAAATTATGCTGAAAATACAGAAAATAGGACAGACGAGGCGACAGGCAGAGAGCACCAACAGGAAGATTAACACTGCCTGAAAAGGTCAATTCATGGCCTGAACGTCTAAAGAACCATATGATATCAGCGTCATCATCAGGGAACAACATCACTTTGTTCAGTGGAGACTAGTAGGTATAAACATTCATTTAATGATGTGCTGTTTATGGTGGCAAAAAGAGGTCAATATCCCTAAATGTTCCCCTTCATTAAAAAAAGACAAACTTGCCAGTTTGTGTTTTATACTAGTACTATATACTATATACTATATACTTACTAAACTACCAAAAAGAATAGCAGACAGTCACGACCTGCATGGAAGAGGAACTCTTTTTTTAAGCTAAAGCTGTTTGAAACAAATCTTCACAACACGCTCCAAGAGTAAGAACGTCTATAAGCCACTACTTTACTTTACAAGGAGCCAAACAACAGAAAAAAGTCATATTCTGCACATTAAGCATGTTCAATTTAGTCTTTTAACTAAATGAAGCTGGTGTTTGTTCTGTAGTTTTGTTTAGGGAGTCCATCTTTAAGTCTTTTATAAAAATAAGAATCATTCTGGTGTTTTAGCTGTCACTGGTTTTAAACAGAACCCCAGCAGTTGGGATTGAATGAAACTTTCACCAATAATCTTCAAAGTATCAATAGTTGAAGCATGTTTAAAGAAATGCCACGAGCACATGGAACAACTGACTATCTCTGCCTCAAAAATAAAATAACTCTAAATAAATATGTTATTATCGGTACAATTAAAATTAAAATATATCACAACAATACAGAGAATTATTTAGGCAGCAGCGGACACAAGAGTTGTATTTCTGTTTTTAAATAGAAGCAATTCAATCGTTTGATGCTTTTTTAGTACTTTTATGAAAACTTTTGGTTTTAATATCGTGATACTATGAAACTGTGGTATTTTTGTTCTCATCTAACCGTTTCACTCTTGAGTCTCTCACCTTCAAATCGAACTTTAAACACCCACAGGACCAAAGTGCTATGCACAATCATTTAAAATAATCAATCATGAAACAATAAACAATGTAGTAATAAAATTAATAAAAGAAAACACTGTAAGACAAAGTCAACATCTCAGATTGTGGTTTTATGATGCTACAGAGTTGACCAGCTAATCTGAAATAAACCCAATTTTGGCTAAAGATTCTTGAGCTCTTTGGATTTAAACCCCTTGGAGACAGAGATATAAAAACAAAGTATTTCTTACAGATTTTACAGCAGGTTTTGTGGAGCCCATAGAGCGTGCTAACGCTAACATCTGCACCTCCATAACACCTCAGACACCTCAAATAAAGTCTAATTGTGCCTGAGACGCATGATTTTACCAATTAATGATTAAGTATTTGCTGGAAGCTGTAGTTTTTGCCTTCTAGTCTAAAAAATTAACCTTTTAGGTAGATGTTTGCTCAAAATAACAGGCCTTGTGTATCTAAAAATTGCTGTGTGGAATTAATTTTTTTTGCTCTGATATATTTAATTACTTTTTTTGCAGGTTATATAAATCTACAATTAATTTAGGAAATATTAATATAAACTTACAGCTACAGTCCTTGTGTATGTAGGTGTATTTACTTCACATTTCAACTGATTATGCAAGTTTCTAAACTGCATCAGCAGCTGTTCCACCCTCTCCTAGCGAGTTTGAAGGAAACACTGCAGTGTGTCTGAGGTGACCGACCAGTTCCATGGTACTAACCAAAAACAACATCTGTGTGGCTTGCTGTCTCAAATGTTCAGGATTTTCGAGGAAATCCTGAGCCTTGGTGAGAGACGCCTCCTCCGACCCAAAGACAAACACCGACGCTGTCCCAGGATTTCAGGGACGGAGAGCGTTTTACAGCCTATCTGCTGCGAGGTGCAACGTCTGCCTTCAAACCGAGGCCATTCTCTGCTGTCACATTTTCGCCACGCAGAGCACGAGTATGTCAGTCGTTCAAAACTGCTGTGGAAGCGCAGTCGCTGTGGAAAGAAGGGCCCGTCTGACCTGATTTCCAGAGCGCTTCATACTTTCCATGAACTTGTGCTTCCGAGAAATCCTCATCCAGCAGTTTGCGACTCTCCTCGCCTAACGCGAACGGAGGGACTCAGAAAATATGCCTGTGAGGTGGTGCCAGTGAAAAGGTGTCAGCTGGCTTTATCTCATTAGGTGGATTTGATTTGAGGAGAAGTGCGGTAGTCTGGTTGGAAGGGTGCGACAAAAAAAAAACAACAAAAAAAAGTGAGCCTCACCCTGTGTCATCCGGCTGGAAGCCCTCCAGCTCATCTCTTTGCTCGTCCAGAGAGGACTCCAGGTCCAGATAGGTTCCATTGTGGGAGAGCTGAAGTGCGCAGTCGTCAAGCTGCAAATGGAAGGAAAAAAATAATAATAATTTTATTATAAACTTTTCACAAGGGTTTCTTTACACTGCACTCATCAAAACCTTGACGGAAATGTTCAGTCACACCCCTGTAAAGTGTCACTGTTAAACAAGGTTACAGGCGTGTAAAAAAAAGTCACTGGTGATTGATGTACATACATAAAACTCTCACAGGCCTTGGCTCACTCTTTCAAATGCCCACTCACAATGTCTACTCTTGTTTCACACCCTTTCTTAAAACAATCTGACCCTCTAAAATGAAGCCAGTTTATGGGCAAGGCGTTTGAACACAAGTGTGTACAGCGGTCTGTAAAGGAGCAAGAAAAGAAAAAAAAAACCTAAAACCATTTGCTGTGGGGATCTGCTTTTGTCATTACAGGGCTGTTAGGGGAATTAACTAGTAATAAAGCTGCAGGACAAGAAACCAAAACCAGAGTGGAACACAGAATGAAGGACAGACTTTAGCGCATTTAAATACCAGCTGTGAGAAATATGGGAATATTGCTTAAATTGGGGAGAATATGAAGCTTCGGCACATGTGAGTGCGCAGGCATTTAGCACGTAGCAGATGGTGGCGTTGCTGTTTTGGTTTTTTGTTTGTTTTTTGTCTGTTTCTGAAGAGAAGACCAGTCTTGCAGCCACGCCATCTGCGATTGCGCAATCTACGGTGCCCACGTCAGGGGTTGACTCACGGCGCCGGGTAACCAGAAACCCCGCCGAGTCGGAGACCAGGTGCACCGCGTCGCATCTGGTTGCACCGATGTTTACGAGCGCGCTCGCGAGCCGAGAGCAGGTGCGAGCGGACGGGCCCCTCGCCGTCGTGTCGCAACAGTCGGCCGCGAGTCCTGTGACGTCTGGGCGACGCTCCTCGAGTGTGAATAGGTGAATGCGATCAGGGGAGCCAGGGACGCTGGCATTTAGCAGCTCGGTGTTATTATCGGTGGGAATAACAAAGCCCTGTAGGTGTGCTGCCAAACGCCGCCCCCCCCCTCTCCGACTATCCATTCAAGTGGCTTGACAACACTTTGTGACCAGGACGAACCACGGATCACAAGGCCTGCTACTGCTCCCTGTCTGACCCTCCCATTTAGATGGAAACAGAGACGAACTGTCCGATGGGCTCACTGCATAAATATAACCTTGCTATATTTACTCTGCTCTGAGGCAGCATGTAGACGGGACTAAAAGGGTGGGTGTGTGCAGGGCACAAACTGAATTATGAGACAAGAAAATCTTCTTTGTTTGGACAAAGAAAAAGTCAATTTCTTCTTTGTTCCCTTTGGCAGGTTTACATTGTATCCAGACAGAAAAATACACACAAATAATGTGCTTATCCTTTAAAAATATAGGGGTGATTTGAATTCAGGTTTGATTTCTACAACATAAAATGCACAGAGCTAGCTCAAACTTACTGCTTTTTGCCTTGGGTTGCTTTTTTTTTATCTAGGGAGACACTTTGACAACATCAAACCCAGAGAGAATAAAGACGAAAGCTGACAAGAGCCAGTGCTGCAGCTAGCAACAGGCTCCGGAGGACAGGGGGAAGAACATTTCATCAACAGCCATCTGAAAGTTTTGTCCGTTTACAATGTTAGAACTATGGTTTCTATTCAGGCAAATTTGTAAAGGACCTATCAAGCTCGTTCGGCCTAATCTCTGAGAGTCACACGGTCTGTGTTTATCCCTCGTGTTGTATAAAAATGACCCCGAACGGAGGTCTGGAAGCATTAGGGCTCGATACATGATTGAATAGTTTAGTGAGGCTCTTAGACTGGCTCTGCTGGGGACAGCCACGGCCCAGGCGGGGCATTAAAAGAGGATACTGAATGTATAGAGCAGGGGTGGCCAACCCTGGCCCTCGAGGGCCACTATCCTGTATTTTTTACTTGCTTCTCTGCTCCCACACACCTGGTTTGAATCAATGGGTGATTAACAGGCTTCTAAAGAACATGAAGAGGTGATTTAACCACTGAATCAGGTGTGTTGGAGCAGGAAACATGTAAAACATGCAGGATAGTGGCCCTCGAGGACCAGGGTTGGCCACCCCTGGTCTAGAGGAAGTAGTTTCTGGCAGGGTCTTGGGTTTCCAGTCGCCCACGCTCCCATCACTCTCCTGCACAAGGTGTGCCCCTCCTGAGTCTGGGTAACTTGTTGTCCTTTTTGAAGCGGGTCACTCCCCTGCCTAGTCTGAGCCCAATTACCCATCAGACGCACCTCCGTGTGTCCCGTCCTGCTTTGAGGGTGGGTGCTCGGAGGTTTGGTGTGTGAGGCGCAGTGTGTCAGTGACTCACAGTCCAAGGTGAAACTTTACAACTCATTCCCGAGCGCGATGCAATGGTCTTAGTTGGTCATATCGATTTTCATACGTGTCAAACTCAATGGATTTGGGTCCCGCTCTAGTTTCCCCCGATTCCCTAACAACATTAATCCATCTGTACCGGACGGCTAATCCACTTAGCAACAACGCACAGCGGCGACTGTATAATTGTTTTGCTCAATTTAAAAAATGAAACGTTAAAATGTCTGACATGTAAGAGTCTGACAAAACAATTATAGTTTGTTTGTTTTTTTTTCCTTGGCACTATTTACAATTGTCGCTTTTCTTAAACATTTGAGCGCAAGAATAAAAATTTATTGGAGACGATGTCAGAATAAAGCAAGTCAGATGGAGAAAAAAAAAACCCAAACTGCTCCATTGAAGTTTTGGTTTCAAGTGTGTAAAATAAACTACTCTGTCATGTTTTCTCTAAAGTATCTCCGTATCTGGACTCCATATGGATACATCCAAAACTAATTTGAAAAAAAAAACAATACTCTAATTTTTTTACCAAAAATTCAATTTGAATGAGGACAGAAGATGCTAACAAGGCAGCTTCTCCTTTGTTTAGTTTTTAAAAACATTTAGAGTAATGAGGACAGGGCCTTAGTCATGAAACCAACTTTGTTGTAAAGGTATCACTTTTACACGCTTTGTAGCGTCCACAAAACATGTTAAAACCACATGGTTTTTGTTTTCTTCCTTTTTTGACTTTCTCTTTCCAGTGAAATAAACTTTCATTTAGCTTCTAACCAAACAATAAAGTCATCAGCTAGGAGTGGCACAATGGTGTCTCTGTAGCCTCTGTGTTTGGTTGAATTGACTAATAAGCCAAACAGGAAAAACGACACAAAGATCCCTACTTTGAGGGGGATCCACCTGCTGTAAAACCACTGTTGTTTGCACTTTTCGTGTGTGTGAGAGATCTGGCAAAACTCAGACTGAGGCAGAAAAGAGTGGAGACAGTGGGTGGGGAGTTAATCACACCCTGCCCCACTGCCCTAGTTTCAAATAAGACAAAAGCATTTTTGAGCTCAGTCTGTTTGCTTTTTTTTTTTACACACTTGTCACCTAATACAGTGTGTGTTGTAGCACTTTTGTCTAACCTGTCCTTAGACAGAGAGGCTCCAGCTCACTGGGTCTTCTGCACTTTTATCTACACGCGTCAGCTACCGAGCGCCACTGCAGCACAATAAGTCGGCGGCTCACCCCCCTAAAACGGGTGTTTCTTTCCTAAAACACTTGCTTGGGGCGACAAAACACATCGGGCCGCTTGTCAGGTCTGTTTCTACGCTTCGAACTTCCAGGATGGGCCAGGGGAGCACTTAAAGTGGCTTTACACTCATTTAATCAAAATCTCCCAGAAGAGAAAGAAAGAGAGAGAGAAAAAAAAGGCAAAGTGGGGAAAAAAGGAGGGCTGGGATGTAATTACTTCCATGTTAAAATAACACCCCAGCCTGCCGCTGATTGTGGTGAGTCGACAGTTATAGATGCCCTTACGTAATTTAGACGACGACTCTTCCAGAGCAAAACCCGGAGCTGCAAAGTGTTGGGTTCTTTGAAAAGCACCGAGGGGAGGAAGGGAGTGGGTTGACGGGTTGTTCCACGTGGCCATTAAATCTCTCCTTACGCTGCTTTATTGGGAACTCTTTGGTAATCAGATAATAGTTGAGCTCTAAAGTTTAGGTTTTATTGTTGTTGTTTTTTTAAAGGGATGGGAGTTTCTCAGCGCAGTTTTATAGATGCTCCGCTGGTGGACACGAAGGTCCGTTCTCACCGCTGATGAGTCATACTGCTAGAGGAAGAAAGCTGTGATCTCTGCGCGAGTCAAAAGGAAACGGTCTTTGTTTGGCAGTTCGGGACAAAAATGGCACGTCCCATGCACCCCGGATTTAGCTTTGGCATCCGAGCCTCATGTGTTTGTGTGTTTACACGGTCAGGGAGGTTGAAAAAGAGGTAGAGGAAGAGGTCAGGAAAACCACGGCACCCGAAAGTGAGGACGACAAAGCGTCGTAACGATCCAGGCCACGGCCACAGGAATTCTGGGACAAGTGACCTATACTTTAGGTGCAGCTCAGCCAGCCATGCACGGAGCTCTCTCTCTCCCTCCCATCGCAGCATAATAACACAGCAGGCTTTTCCTACAAGGAAAGGGCAGGAAGTAAAGGCACCATGAGAGAAAGGTTGAGAAATACCTTCAAAAAAAAAAAAGCAAACAGAATCATCTAAAAACTCGGTCGTTTAAGAGAAAACGTCCCAACAAGAATCTCCCGAAGTTTCAAACCGGACGGTCCACAACTGTTCCATTACCATCCCTATAATCTAAGCGCCACGACTCGCGCAGTCTTCCTCCTGATGGGAAAAAAATTGCAAAACACGAACGCAGACTGCGCCATCTGTCCGTGCGTAGGTTGTAATCATGAGCTTTTCTGTGCCGTGGACCATTTTTCATTTGTTTTGTGGCTTTTAAAGATTGGGCAGCGGAATGGGTTTGGAAAAAAAACAAAAAACAGATTCTGGTTTTACTGACGGAGCTGCGTCTCACTTTTGTTTTCAATTCCAACCAATCTGCACTGTAAACCTTTAACCGTAAAGCATCTAAACGACACAAATAAAGCGTCACGGTGAGCCTTGTCTGTTGGGAATATACAGCTGTTTGTCTGTGTAGCTTTTAGCACCGAAATGGTGTTTAAATATCTCTGACATGCATATTTAAACAGGTTTTAATCCTCTGGGATTTGCCTGAGCGGTGTCACTGTCACTTGCAGATGAACGAGGCAACTCTGGATGTATCTAGTTGCACCTACTTGTTAGCAGCCACCTGTCAGAGTGACATGGAGAGCACAAACACACGACAAACAGGTTCACTCAGTTTACCGCCAACGTATGACTGAGATTGACCTGATCCATCAGTTATTAGGAGTGCCGGTACACGAGCGTTGGGATCCTTGTGGCTATTCGCCCGACATTCTTTCGTTTTTGGCACTATTTTTGATTCGCTACTCCGCCCAAAACTTAAAATACATCAAAACGTGTGGCGCAATCAAGGGTAGGTTGTTTTGACTTTTGGCGGCAGTATATTGTACGACCAAGATAAATATTGCAATTCAATGAGTTTTCTCCTCAGGCTAGCTGGGCTCTCCCTTAGAGATGGGGTGAGAAGTTTGGTTATCCGGAAGGGACTCAGAGTAGAGTCGCTGCTCCTCCACATAGAAAGGAGCCAGCTGAGGTGGTTCGGGCATCTGGTGAGGATGCCTTCTAGATGTCTCCTTAGGGAGGCGTTCCAGGCATGTCCAACTGGGAGGAGACCCAGGGAAGAACACAAGGCATGCTGGAGAGACTGCTAGGCCTGGGAATGCCTTGGAATCTTCCTGGAAGACCAGACTCCAGAACAATCAGAAGGTGATGGATGGATGGATGGATGGATGGATGGATGGATGGATGGATGGATGGATGGATGGATGGATGGATGGATGGAACTCTATAACTCAGACATGCTTCACTGTAGAAACATCATTTAAAGTTGAAACGGGTCACAGAAAGATGGGCTGAGCTGCCATTTTGGTATCTTTTCTGATTTCTACCCAACCACAGCCTGAGTTTTATGATTTTTGAAAATTTAACCACAAAACGTTCACCTGAAGAGCGAAAAGTTGCCACACTCCGACTTCTAAACTGTCTAAACTTTCAAAAACTTCAGCTAGTTCTTTCATTTGTAGAAAGAATTTGTATTGTGTTACAACTTATAGCTTGACTGTTTGTCTGAGGCTTACTTCCTACTCTGTGCTTACACTTTCTGTTTTCACACAATTCATATCTCAAAACGTCTGCATTTTGTCAGCTTAGACCGTCACAGAAAGCCAGACCCGAATTCCTCTGTGGAAGAAAGCTGATGGCGTGCCGTAAACCTGGGCACCTTTTCGAAATGTCTTTTCAGAGCTGTTTTCCCGGTCCTCGCTGCAGTAAACGCGAGCCCGCGTGGGATGGAATTAGAATATTTAATCCAAAACAAATGAAGCTCATGTTTGATGTTGCTGAGGGCTTTGAGGCAAACATTTGCAGCCCCATTTCATTCCACAGGCTGGAGTCACCGGATCTGAAAATAGCCTCTGAATGCTGGTTGTGGAAGTTTATTTGTCTTAAAGGGAGAAAAAAAAAACCAAAACAACATAAGTTTTACATCTCTCTGCTCTGACTTTATGTCTCCAGGTTATAAATGTGTGTTGAAATCTACACACTAAAGTAGTTTTCTTGTTTTGATCCCTCAGTCCCTGCTCTGTGTATGTGTGTGTGTGTGTGTGTGTGTGTGTGTGTGTGTGTGTGTGTGTGTGTGTGTGTGTGTGTGTGTGTGACTGAAATGTTTACAGTGATAATCCTACCTTGTGCGGAGCTTTGAGCAGCCTGTGGACGCCTGCGAGCTGGTTGATGAGGGGGATGTCCTCTCTGAAGGTGTACAGAGGGGGTCTCGTCGGCTCCGGGAAGTTGGTGCTGTTGAACGGGTCGGTGTCGTCTAAGAACTGGACCCTGCAGACAAACGCGGCCATGGCGCATCCATGCAAGTGGCTCCTCTGAGGACAGAGGAGGGTGGTGGTGATGGGTGGTAGTCGGAGGGGAGGGGAGGGGGGAGGCTCGGTACCTGTCCTGCGGCTCCTCTGATGGTGATGGTGGTGATGATGATGATGGTGGTGGTGGTGGTCACAAATCCCCGTCTCCAAGAGGCGCACTGACTGACTGACTGGGTGAGTGACTGAGAGGGGAGACAGGGGGAGAGGAGAGGAGGGGGAGCAGTCTCCCTGCTTTGGGATGGGGGGGTTGGATGTCGGTGGGGTTATTCTCGGAGAGGCAGGTGGTGGTCGGTGATAGAGAGTGAAGGATCAGCGCAGCTCGGGACAGCCGGTCTGCTGTCTGTCTGACTCTAAATCCTCCCCCCTTCTGTCTCTCTCTCTCTCTTTCTCTCTCGCTCCCTCTCTGAGTCTATTTTCCCCTCTCCCTCATCTCTCCCCCCTCCCTCCCCCCTCCC
>NC_051434.1:16137959-16139004 GCF_001649575.2 Kryptolebias marmoratus
CTCCCCCTTCAGCTCACTGGCTTCCCCCGGCGTCTGAAAATGGACGGCACTAATCCCACAGTGAATTCACCCAGAGAAACATTTAATCTATAGCCATGACTCAAAGGACATTTTTTTTTATTATTATTATTTTGCTTAAAACAGACACTGACATGGAGTAAGAAACGTATTTTAACCTATTTTGAATCGCACGAATCTCCACGGAAATGTGAAATAATAATAAAAATAATAAGCTGTGTTTATTTTGTTGTCAACTCTGAGACAATAAACGAAACGCACGAGACACGAGATAATCACTTGTTGACAGCGTTGAGGAACGAACTTGTCAAGAGGCGCCCTCTTGTGGCTAAAAGTCAGAAATGCAAGTACAGTCTCCCAAGTTTGTTTGGAAACCTTAAAGGGGAAATGAGAAGTGTTTTGAAGCTAACATGAATCAAAAGGAAGTCATAAAAAACGTGCTTGTTTTCTGAGTCTCTCGTTTAAAATGTATCTTTTAGAGAAACACAAAAAGAGTGTAGCTCTGTGAAAAAAGTTCCCATGGATTCGGATCAGCCCACTGAAACACAGCAGAATGTGTTCAGCAGAAAAGTCATTTCTGCCCTGCGTCGGAAAAGTCACAGCAAGGACTCGACAGGTTTGTGGGCAAGACGGAAGGAGCAACTATACGAAGGAAAAACTGAGAGTATGAAAGTTATTGGCTGCAGTAATTGGTGGTGGGGATATGGTGTGGCGTGGCCGCGTAGCCACCACCAGCTCTGGAGCCGAATCTGTGTTCTGTCGTTATTCCACACGCGTGAACAGAATCTCGTTGACGGGTACGAAACGCACGTGGTTCAGGTGCGACTTGCTAAGAGGCATTTGACCAGATATTAGCGGGGGTGTTCGCATGTGTTTGAGCCAGGGGTGGAAATTAGCACCCGCCACCGGCCAAATGCGGGTAAATATTTGAAGTGGCGGGTGAATTTGATCAACACACGCCACTGTGGCGGGTTGGCAATTTGAACAGAAAAGGTGTTATTTGTCCTCCTGACATATAGGGGGCAGC
>NC_051434.1:16140266-16142215 GCF_001649575.2 Kryptolebias marmoratus
CCAGCCACTATGGCTGGTGAACAAAATTTTTAATTTCCACCCCTGGTTTGAGCCTGTGTGCGTTACAGGAAACTCAGTAAATTCAAACTTGTGCACCCAGTTTTTGGTTCCAGAAATCACTGAAGTTGTATCACCGTTCCACCGTTCCACCGTTATTTCTTGAACAAACGTGATGGTTACGAAATCAAAAAAGCTTATTGTTTACAAATAATTATATGCTAAATCACATGCAAGAGCACAAGGTCATGTTAGAGTTGGTGTGTTTTAAATAGACTAAAAATCCCCCCAAAACTAATATTAAAGGCCTTAGCCCACACATTCCTGTAGTGACAGATTTTAAGTTGAGAAAACAGCAACAAACTAAACAAAACAGCGTCATGCACATATGTAGAAGTTTCATATAGTGTAGCATTCTTTCACACAGCTGTGTTGTTTTGGAGAAAGAGTTTTATAAGCTTGAAAAGTGTTATAAAGCAGTCCCTCGTTTGACTCTCTGTTAGCCTAGCCTGGATAAAGATTTCTGCCATTTTCTCCACACTGAGACTTCCAGATCCAGACTGACAGACAGGTGATGGCTGACCAACCAGACACAGTGGTGATAGATAAGATCCAGAAGAAAGCAGTGGTGATAGATGTAGCAGTCCCAGGAGACTGTAACATCAGGAAGAAGGAGCACGAGAAGCTGGAGAAACACCAAGGGCTGAAAGAGGAAACAGAGAAGTTGTGGAGAGTCAAGGCCTCAGTGGTACCAGAGGTCATCGGAGCACTCGGGGCTGTGACCCCCAAACTGGAAGAGTGGCTCCAACAGATCCCAGGAACAACCTCAGAGATCTCTGACCAGAAGAGGACAGTCCTAGGAACAGTTAAGATACTGAGCAGAACCCTGAAGCTCCCAGGCCTCTGGTAGAGGACCTGAGCTTGAAGTGAAAGTGGAACCCCTCACGTGGAACAAATAGGGCAAGATGAGAGTTTTTATATATATTTGTTTCCATATATATATATATGAATATAAAAAAGCTAAACATTTAAAAAGTATAAAGGGTTCAAAAGTTTAAGTGAAAGCAGGATTGTCTTTAATAAACTGAACATTTGGTTGAATGGTTCAAAGAGCACTAAAAAGGCGGAGCGAGTTAGGTGCTGAAAAATGTACAGAAGAACAATAATGAATAGAAACAAGATGATGTAAGTATGAACGCTTTTTAGAAACTGAAAGATCATTTCAGAAAAAGTTATGTTGACTGAAAGTATTAATGTCGGCATGTTATCATGGTGGAAATCATCAAATGTGACGAGTGTTCACGGCAGCCCTCTAAACCCATAATGGTCTAAGTCTGGTGTCCACTTCCTGTCCTGCATGTTTGAGACGTTTCCTTGATTTAACACCTTCTTTAAATGACCGGGTCATTAGAAGGTCACATGACTGATGATCTGAACCAGGGGAGCATTTAGAACCTGCTAATTCATCACTGTTGCTAGGCAACATCAGAGTCAGTGAATTAGGCTCCTGTTGGAAGGGCGGAGCCTAATTTAGTGCTGGTGCCAAGCAACATCAGAGTCACTAAATTCCTTTGTGACATCATATCTTGATGACATCACACAGACCTTTGAAGGAGCCTTGAGTCTTTGACCCAGTTCAGTACAAGTTTGAGCACATTTCACCTGTCGTTATCTGTTCAGAGAAAGTTAGTTTTATATTGAAAACCTTGGAAGCACAGAGTTTTAATATGAAAGTAACACCTACAAGACTCAGAAAATGCATCATTTGATCATTTTCTTTCAATTTAATAACACGATGGAGGTCAAAGTGAAAACCCCTCCTGTTTTGTTTTTGTCTTTTAAATGTGTAATTTTTTTCACACATTTTTTTTCTTTCCCCAGCATACACAGGTTTTACATTTTATTTTGAAGTATATGTTTTTATATTTGTGATGAACTGAACAAAAATAACT
>NC_051434.1:16142315-16145328 GCF_001649575.2 Kryptolebias marmoratus
AGTCAGACACCAGACATGTTTTATTGGCTGCAAGTTTATCAAGAGTTTGATCGGTCTCATTTGATGTTCTTTGTTTCATGTCAAAATAAAGGTTATTAAGAAATTAAAACCTTAATTTTCTTGTCTTCAAAGTAACAAGAAGACTTCACTAAATAGGCTCAGTTTTTTAAGCCAAATGAGGAAACTGGAAGGTCAGATCCAATAAAATTTAAATGTTATCTTGGGGGACGGATGAAATGTTACCAAGGGCCGGATCTGGCCCGCGGGCCTTGAGTTTGACACGTGTGTTGTAGATATACATCTAATGATCACTTTGAGCGTTTTCTTAAAACACGTCCAGTGGTTCACAAGACATTTTACTAATAGACAAATCAAACCCACGAATACAGTAAAAAAATAATATTAAATAAAAAAAAAATAGAATAATAATAAAAGCAAAATGAAAGAAGAGCAGTTTTCCAAGACAGAACTGAGACATAGATCAGTAAAGTACTAAAAAAAAATACGTTTTATTTTATATCTCAGATTACAAACAGTTCAAATAATCAACTTTAATTAAAAACTGATCCTGTCGGGGTAAAAGAACAGAAATGGTCTGATTATAAACAAGATCCAGGAAGTACATCTACTCTTATGTGGCCTTTTTTTTACTTGCAGAGTTTTAGTTTTTTAAATACTCAGTAGTTTTGTTGTAGTTTATGAGCTCAGAACCTGGAGAAGCAAAACAAAAAGATCTCATCTTCTTTACTTTCTTTGTTTCCTTTGCTGACAGCAGAAAATGTGATGACTTGTGGTGCTGACATTAGATCTATGTGCAGTTTTTCTTCATCCTTACATGGTAAATAGTAGAAGTGATGTTTCTTTGTGTGTTCAATGAGCTTTACTTTAGTGGGAGAGACGTTTGCTCAGCGACTCTGTTCTAAACCCAGCTGGACAGTCTAATTGTTTTTATTATGTCCGTTAAGTTTCTGAGTGGATCTCCTGCACATCTGTCCCAAACAAACCGGTAAACAAAAGTTAAAAAGTAAAAAAATGTTGCATTTTGTTTTTAGCTCATGTTTACAGTCATGAAAATAAAAGGTTTTATGTGTCAGAACAAAAGAAAGATTTTAATCTCTAAAATGAGTCAAATCTAAGCTCAAATGTAAAAACAATAACTAAAACAAAATGGAAATGTTTTAGTCAGTTTGCTGCTCTGGAGCAGACAGGTGTGTGTTAGCACAATGCCGAGATGGAAAGACATCAGCAATGACCTTAGAGAAGCAGCTGTTGCTGCTCATCAGTCTGGGAAGGGTCAAAGGTCATCTCCAAACTGTTTGGAGTCCATCGCTCTACAGAGAGGAAGATTATTCACAAGTGGGAGTGTTTAGTACGATGTTTAGAGTAATGAGCTCAATCTCAGACTCTACAGGCCTCAGTCAGAAGGTTAAAGGTTAAAGGTCATGACAAGACAATTAGACGGCAGCAGAAAAAAAAAACATGGCAGCATGACTTACCAAAGTACAGATGATTACCCAGAATGCACAGCAGCGTGTTTGGAGAAAACCAAACCCAGCTGTCAGCACGGAGGTGGAGGGCTGATGGTTTGGGCTTCTTGCAGTCACTGAGTCGACCATGAGCTCCTCTGTGGACCAGAGGATTCTGGAGTCAAATCTGTCTGGAGACATCTGTCCTACAGTTGAGGATTGGTTTAATAAACAGTGGCAGAGTGGAATCTGTTGTCATTTTGTTCACTTAAAATTAGATTTAAAAAAAAATCTTTAGAACCCGATAAAGACCAGATCAGTTTTTTTAAGTCCTGATATGTAAAACCCCAGAACTGAAGGAAGGTGGATTGTATTTCCATGATTGTACATGAGATGACATATTTTTTGGTGTCTTATTTTTCATGACTAGTCATCCTGATGGGGATGGTAAAAACCTTATAGTTAAGATAAGATAATTTAGAAATCACCCTAACCCAGACTAAGATACAATGAAAGCTAACATAAACTGAACTTAAGCTTTAAGTGCAAAAGAGCTCCTCACACACCCTGATATTCACTTCCTCAGGCTCACTATGTGATTTATTCAGCTTTGCTGCATGTTGTTAACAAAAGAGCATGGAGGAAGTCACTGGAGGTCCATCTGCTACTGCTTAACTTTGGTGTCGACGCGATTCAAGATGGCCACCGCAGCTTATCCATCTTAAACAACACAATAACGGATGTGACTTAACAGCTCTCGCAATCTTGAGTGAGACCAGGATGGGTGGTGCAGAGGTGAAAAGAGGGTAGTCCTATGATCAGGAGGTCGCAGGTTCAAATCACCAGAGCGGCGTAAAACTTGGGTGAGGAAGATGAGGATCCCCACATCTGCCTCCTTCCTCGTCAGCCTACTGTGAGTAAGTCCCCTAGATGGCAGCACTCTGCTCCACATGTACAACGGGGGAAAAAATGCAGAGAATGAAGTTCCCCATGGGCGATTAAAAAAGTATCATAAAACAACATAACATCATTCACACAGTTTCACCAAAACATCTGTCAAGTCAAATTTATTTATATAGCACTTTTCAGCAACAAGACAAGTCAAAACACACACAACAACATCTGAAATATGAACCAGGATAATTTAAATGAAATCATGAAACTAAACATCAAAATGAAAAACACACAAGATAAACTGAGGAAAACCAAACTAAGACACAATGACAGCTAACATAAACTGAACTAGGATTTAAAAACCTCAGTTGATCAGACGTGATAAAAACTAAACTAAAGGTACCGAAAGGCTAACTTAGAGCTAACTAAGAGTACCAAAGGCCAGCTGAGAGTTAAATACATTTTAAGGAAAGGCCAACTAAAATTGTCAGTTAAAAAAAAAAAAAAACAAAGAAAAAAATAAAACAGCTGTAAGCCCATCACAAGATGATCTTTGTTTAAAACCCTGACATGAAAGGCGGCGGGTAATATGCAATCCCTCCAGGAATGCTAGGCCTTTAATTTATTAATTAACTTATTTATTGAACACCCCC
>NC_051434.1:16145357-16176947 GCF_001649575.2 Kryptolebias marmoratus
AAAAAAAAAAAAAAAAGTTTTACTTTCAACATTTGATATATATCTTTTAATTCCAATTGAGTATGTGGTTTAAGCAGTGTTTCCTGTGCACACAGGTGAGTAAGAGCCAAAGTCCAGGTCCAGCTGAAGCAAATCTGCTGAGGATTTGCAGATTTCTTTTACTTGGCAGCTTCCCTTTCAACCTTTGGACACCTCATCTTACAGCGTCAAGTGTGTTTCTTTCTTTAAAGTTATAAGTTGACTATCAAACCCCGACTACAGAGAGTTCTCTTTAAAGGATCATTAAGTCCCCCCCCCCACCCAATAAATATTTGATTACAGGAGTGAGTTTTTCTCCACCGTCTGTAGTCACACATTTACAGCTGGTTGTCACATTCTTTCTAAGGTTTTAATGCACGTTCACTTTCTGAGGGCTAATTTTTGATCAAATTCACAAGTTTTTATTTCAACTTTGGACTTGGAAATCATCATTAAACAAACACGAGGTTAAAAATCAGCACATATTATGCCTCATTTGTCAACTTATCACGAAATATCTGGTTCCAAGTTTGGTGTTGTTTTTTTTTTTTGCTATGATTGATTTAAAACAAATGACACAGCGATGTGCCAATTTCCTGACATGCCAGCGCAGAATAGGAAGAGCCATGAGTCAAGGGAAATAAACGTATTTACACGAGCCTCGCTGTTATCTGGGATCCATCGACACTCTGAGGATTAATCTCGGCCTTGAAGAGCTGATCTCATAAAAAGACGACGAACTGAAAACATCTCGATGTTTTGTAGACGTCTCTCTCACAGCCATAATTTAATCCTCTCGTGGCCTTCGGGTCAAATTGACCCAAAGTTCAAAGGACTTCTCTACCTTTCTCTATATCTCTCTCGCTTTTGAAGGCTTCAGGAGGGTTAAAGCGATATAAAATGTAAAAAGTTTCCTTGGAAAATGCTGTAAAACATAGACAGAACATGATAAATTTTATGTCTCACTGTGATGTTAGTCTGTGCATTTCCTGAATCGCCAGCTGTGTTAAATATTAACTTTAAAAGGTCAAGCAACATGGACGCATTCAGTTTAAAAGCCAGTTTTAGAAGGAAAATCAACCAACGCGTAAAGTTATGACACGTTTTCCTCTTTTTATTTTAGCATTGTTTTGTTTCGTGTAGTTTTTTTTCCTTTGGTTTCAGGATAATGCATCAGGGGTGAACGACTCCTTCAACTTTACAACTTGCATGTAAACAAACATACAGTATGCGCAAAAACTGTATGTCCTAAACAGAAATGCAACCATTTATGACCGTCACATGTCAGCCGGAGCAGAAACTGAACATATAAAGACGTACCTGTTGGAACGTTACACACATAACCCGTCAAATAAAAACATGTACAGCCATGCGAGCTGCTTTAAACGGCTAGTTCATCAGGTTCTGTGGTTGTGAACAATGAATATCTTACCTGCTGTAGATGGCTCTTTAGACAACCTCAATCTGGAGGAACGGAGTTCAGTTCTGACCAGAATAATGAGCTAAAGTGGACTGCTGTTGTCTTAAAGCAACTCGAATCTGAAACGTTTCAAAGCGGGTCATGCAAACGCCATTTTGTAAACTTTACATCTGTTTCAGCTTTGTATTACACAATTATTAAAGCCAAAACATTATGATATTCCTTTAGGTTGGACTAAAAGAGCTACAGTTTGCAACTCTTGTCTCTGTTTTTTCGTTTTGTAGAGTTCAACGTAAATACCTAATGTTCAATCGGCCGCAACGTAAAAGTCTTTGAAATTTCCAAGATAAATTCATCAAAGGCTGTTTGTAATTAAACAATAGTTTGGTATAGTGATACTATAGCCACTGTTTTGCAAAGAGAAAATCATGTTTTTATATATATATATATATATATATATATATATATATATATATATTCCTCCACCTTGGTGAAAACCAACATGCAGGGAAAAGTCTACACCTCCCAGGCGTGTCCTGTGGCCCTCGTCTTATCACGTTTTCTCATCATTTATCTATGTTAGGGATGTTTTTGTCCGCAACCTTTGGTCAGCTGTTGTGCACATCAGCTAATGGCAGCATATGGGCGTAGATCATAAAACCCTAATCAGTCCAAATTGCTGTTTGCTCTTTGTTATCTGTCTTTGAACTTGTGAGTTTTAAGCATGCATCTTCGGCTGAAAGCGAGGCACGTGATTGTGTTTTAGTTTGCATCGTGCTTGCCTGTTGGGGTTGAAAAAAAAAACAGGGTTTGAAACTAAAAACACCAGATTAACATGAGTTAATTCTAAATTAAACTAATGGATGCTTGCCTTTTATGGCTGTGTGCAATCATGTTAGAGCCTGTGTGTTTCATAAAACACTGGACGGGTTTTAAAGAAACTCTCTGAAGGTAAAGATGCAGGTTTTGATGGGCAGGAATAGGCAGGATTTTATTTTGTGGGCCCATTTCAATTAAGCCCATTGCCTGCTTGGCAGCACAACACCACAAACAACTCTTTATATTGTCCACGCAGGACTGTTTAATGCAGCGAGCAAACAATTATTTCCTTAAATTGACTGATCGTAGAGAAAAGGTTTGATGAAGTCACAGGGATGTTGTTTAGGTAGACACAAAAAAATGATCAATTACCTCTTTAGTGGCAGAAAAATAAGACATTAGTTGTATTAAATCATTGATGTGTTAACATAAATATCAAACTATGTCGATTTTCTTTTATATTATTACAGCTAATGTAGATTGGACCGTGTGTCTAATTGTCTTTTCCAGGTTGTTAGGTGTTCTTGGGGGGCCCCTGCTGGCCTGAGGATCCTAAGCAGTTGCTTGTGTTTCTTATGCACCGGGCCGGCTACGACTTGATGCATCTCAACAACTTTTGGAGTCAACACAATTCAAGACGGCTGCCACGGCTAATCAGCCTTAGGAAACACAAAAATGGCTACAACTCAGTCAATCTAACACACACACACACACGGGACTGAGTGGCAAGCCTCCAGCTGAATAAGAAGAATAACAGAACAGTCACCACCCGTGATTTTACACTGACACGAGGGAGAAATTTACTGGAATAAAAGCAGAGAAACGCTGCTGAAGACAGGACAAGTTATCAGCATTTTAGATCATTTCCCAGCAAATGACAGTCACTGAAACACCACAAAGAACAATGTGTCTATAACAAGACATCCAGGTGGCAGCTGTCCAAATGTTCAAGTCAAGGCTTTAAACCCAGTCAGCGGATGGTGTTGTGGTGGCTACGTTCAATTCTGACGGAAAGTCTGGCCATAACCAATGATTTATGAGCTGATAATGGTGTGAGATTATCAAAAACGTCTCCTGAGATGGGGTGCAAATGTTTGTCATCGTGACAGTGGAAGTTATTTCCCATTAGTCTTACTTGCACAGATAACAAGGTCAAAATATTACAGTAACCAGTTCAAATTTAGCATTTTTTATGAGAGTCCACTGACAGAACAGTCAGGTCCTTAAAGTGATCGCCGCCTCTTTCCTAAAGGCAGATTTCAGAAAGGTACACGAGGTTAAAGTCATTTACGAGCACCATAATTTGATGCGTCACTAAGAGTTGCCATATCAGCGTTTAGATCTCACCTATCTAACTAAAGTTCACTTTGTGACAACAGAATGAACTTTAAGCCTCAACCTTGAGCCACCTGCAGCATTATGTGTGACAATAAAGACAATAAACCTCCGCTTGCTTCATTTCCTCACTTGGCATATTATTGAATCTGTTTTAGCTAGCTGACACCGTTTCTTTTAAAGACAAACAGATAAAAGTGAGCAAAAATGAACCCTAATAAGTAAATATAGAAGCTAAAGAATATGAGACCCTGTCTAAAGTACTCCGGGTATTTTTTTAAAAATGGCAATTTTGCGCTGTTTTATCTGCTTGTCTACACACAAATGGAGTTTTTGATGAAATAAAAACAGATATTTTTGAAGACGCTTTCCAAAGTGGAGTTTTCTAAAACTCTGTGGCAAATCCGTGTAGACAGGAGATACAGTTTTCCAGAAACAGTGACGTAGCAGTGCACCCTCCGCTATCACTCTGTGCCCTAGAAACACAAACAACAATAGATTCATTTTAACAGGTGAATCTTTGTCTGTTTCACTTTATTCTGATCCGCCGTAAAACGCTGATTGTGGCTAATAACTGAAGAGGAAATGGTGAAAAGGGAACCCACCTAAAAACAGCTGCAATTGCTTTTGGAAAACCGTCATCCAAGCTTCTTTCTCTGTATCATGATATTTCGTTAATGTGGACATTCTCGCCACCTCGTGGTGCTGCATGGGTATATTAGCGTATCTGTTAGACAGAAAAAATTTAAATGAAGAAAACAACATTCCCGTAGTGTCGTGTAGTGGCGTAGATGGAGCCTAAATGTCTCGGTGGCTTTATACAGGAAAGAAATTACAAATAGTTTTTCCGTTGTAGAGGTGAAAATATGTTTAAAGTTTTGATGGCAGAAGCAGTATTTCATTTAACTTAGGTAGTGTTCTCATATACTTCTTTAACAGTGTTGAATCCTTAGCTGTTTTTGTTATGTCCCCTCCTATCCATCTCTAAGCAGTAGTTCAGTACTTCCTCGTATGCTTGGCGTATGCTCTTTATGTAGCTCCGTAAACAAATACTGAAAATATTTTAATGAAACTATTTTGAGGAATGTGGTAGACCTTTGGCAGGACAATATCATATCCGTTCCTGTTCGCCGTGAGTTGTTTTTATTTTGTTTTGTTTGTTTGATAGATAAAGACTACTTATTTACAGCTGATTGAAATGAGCTAATCTCCCATACAGATTAGCAGAACAACCTGCGTATGTAGCTGCCCTGACAAGACCTGCTCAGGTGTGCTAATGACTGATGATAACTCTACTTGTTGTTTTCCCCAGTGGTTACCCAGTATCGAGTCATTTCTTATCAATCCCTGTAAGAAATTTAGATTTGATTCCCAACTCTCTTTCCTACGTCTAACAGCCAACTGCAATTAGCGTCGCAATAAAGAAGATATATCTTTGTGCTGGTGGCTTTCTCCTAAATATTTGTATAATTTTCCTAATAGTTATTTAGTTCACACTTCTTTCATCACTCTTCAGCAGCCATGCATGCTTTTTTTTTATTGGCTAATAAAATTTGGGTCTTTATCGGGAGTTTGACACAATAAAGAGCTATAGTTGACGGTATTAAAGTGCCCTAATTAATATTCTGCAATTATTTTTTTAGTTTCTGTCACAGTTTTCAGATGGCTACTCCTCCCACAGCTTCAGAAATGTCAGACATAAAACCCATCAAAAATGTGCAGCTCAACTGGTAACTGGAACATTGTGCAGTATAGACAAAATCTACAAAAACATAACAGAAAATGGACAATAACAGGTTAACAAAAGAGAAATCCCAGACCTCTTTGAAGCTCTAAAGCTCAGACATGTTTCACAGTAAAACCATCGTTCAAAGTTTAAACGGGTCACCGGAAGTTGGGCTTTTTATGACCGAACTGGGATTTTGATGTCATTTACAATTTTTACACAATCACAGTTTATGTTTTTAGAAGGTTTTACCAGGAAATGCTCAACTTAGAGCGCGGTGATATCGAAACTTTCCAAAGGTTTTGCAAACGACCTGTTATTTCTTCTGCACAATGCACTGCAGATCAATAAAAATTTACCAGAAGGTTTTTGTCACTCACAGTTCAGCTATTTAGTTTTTATATGACAACCAACAGGTTTGTTTGTTGCTTAACTTCCAGTGTGCGTTTCTGTCTGCCTGAAGTCTGATAAAGAGTGGTGCTGTGTGCTCCCCCTCCTCCGTCTGCGCTCCAGTAAAGGTGGGAATCACCGTGACAACCAGTGTCTCTGCAGATTCTGTTGTCACTGACATTAAATTATACAGCAGGTTCTGCTTACTTTTATCATTTGATCATGGCTGACCACATAAATCCTGTGTAAATCTGAGCAGTTTTGTGAAGATTGGAACTTTTAGGCTAAATAAATAAATGAACAAAAGCTACTCCAGATTTTAGCGTTTTAAATCCTCCAAAATAAAGGGCAAACACCTGGAGTTTCAAAATAGAGATTATATACACACTTAGGTTAGAATATTACAAAAGTAAGTCACAAATTACTACTTGGCTGTACAGAAGAAACTTTTGGGCTGTAGCTGATTTGGGACTTTTCAAAGTTTCTTGAGGAATTTTCAAGTTTCTTATCTATTCCCTAACTTGGGACATAAATACCCTCACACCAGTGTTGTTAATCGACACTTTAAGAACTCACATAACTGTAGCTCGAATATGTTTCACTCACCCACTTGCATTTACAGGACAGGTTCCAGCTCCATCACAGGGCCAGCACAGAGATACAGGAGACCAATAACCTCAAACACACTCTCAACTAAGGCCAAATTAGAATTTCCAGTCAACCCAGCAAGCATGTTTTTTTGAAAACCACCATGTAGCTTGAATGGTTTTAAATAATCTGTTAAAACAAATATTATTGCATGAGGATCCAAATATGTCTGGATCTAGAGCAGTGATTCCCAACTATGTTTCTTGAGGAACACTATCCTGCATGTTTTAGGTGTTTCCCTGCTTTCACACACCTGATCTAAATGACTGGGTGATTAACAGGCTTCTGCGGAACTTGAAGACATGCTGAAGAGCAGAGAAACAACTAAAACACGCAGGATAGCGTTCCTCGAGGACCAGGGTTGGGAACCACTGACCATCAGCACGTGCTTATGTATCTGTGTAAACAATAAACATACTGTATATGATCATCATGGTCCTGGGACATAAAATCGAGAAACCCAAAGATCTAGTTGCTGAGTTCAACCCCTGTGACAAAATCTAAATGTACTGGTTACAAACCTAACATCTGTGGTCGCAACATTAACATGTGGTGTTATGGACATTTTGATGGATTTAGAGTGCTAACACGCCTCTCAGTAAATGAGAGGTGTGTATCTGGTTAATTATTGCAACCGAAGGAGAAACTGATAAGGTTTATACATACTCAATTGTTGATAATACTGGAAAGAAAAGCAATAAGGTGCATCTCACTTTAGTTTATTGCCTTTCTAGCAAACAAAGTGAGAAAAAAATGCACATTTCCAACAGTTTGGTGCTTTAAATTTGCAACAATATCTTAAATTCAACACATGATGCAATATAATATCGTTTTCTAATTTTATTTTCGACAATTGTGCCCCCAAATTAAAGACCTCTCATTTTTTGGTCAGATTTCCCATTGTTAAATGTCAATATTTAATTTTTGCAAACTGTTAAACAGCAAACTCATCACAGGGAAACCATAGGTGACAGCATCTTCTGTGATGCATTAACCATTATAAACGAGGTTGCGCCTTTTCTCGTTTCAACCTGCTGACGTTACATAATGTAAGACAGACAGTAATAAGCTACTGATTACTGCGGCTCAGCTGCCAGATGTTGCAGTAAAAAACTTCTGTGACCCTTTCCTGGACACAGAAGGGGTAGAGGACAAAGAGGGAGAGGAGGGTGAGACTCAGGGAGTTGGTAACAGAGGAGGTGACTCGGAAAACACGTAGCCGCTCAAAGGTTTGCAAAGAACTATTACAGTTTTCTCAACGGGAAACTCGGCGGCTACATTTGTAAATTCTGTGTCCAGTGAAAAACAAAAGAGAGCCACTATGAAACTGAAGCTACCAAACCCTGGACTGGATGACAGAATCCCTTCTCATGAAGACCTGGAAAAGATGGAGACGGAGGAGGCTGGGGACAGACCCCAGTGGGACAACAAAGCCCAGTATCTCCTCACCTGTGTGGGCTTCTGTGTGGGACTTGGTAACGTCTGGAGGTTCCCATACCTGTGTCAGAGCCATGGAGGAGGTATGCAAGGATGCCTGTACCAGATCTTAGCTTAATGTGTTCTTATTTCGTTTTCATGGGCAAGTTAAAACTTTCTTGCATTTTAAGATGAAACACTAGTCAAGTTTGGATGTTTTCCTCTGTGTAAAAAAATCTTAAATTGTAGCAAAGTGCGCAGACTGTCAGTATCATTTCACTCATAAAACTGATTTTCAAGTTTACAAAAAGAAGATTTATTTATTTAAAATATATTTAATCAACCAGAATCCTTCTAATTTCCATGCTTCAAATGTTCTCGCCTTGAAAAAGTGAATGTTGATGTATAAAGCAGATGTTATAGCTTGTAAAAGGTGCATTTTCACAGTTTACGAGCAGCTTTGTGGGAGCACTGCGTGTGTGTGTGCAACTGCAAATATTGACTTTTTGTTGTTAAAGAGCAGAAGAAAGAGAGTCAAGCTGCTTTGCAAACTCATTAAAAAGTGAATGTTTCGTTTCCAGGAGCGTTTATGATTCCGTTTCTTATCCTGTTGGTTCTGGAGGGAATCCCGCTGCTGCACTTAGAGTTTGCCATTGGCCAGCGCCTGAGGAAGGGCAGCTTGGGCGTGTGGAGATCAATCAACCCCTACCTGACCGGAATCGGTGTGTATTCAAAGAACCATGTGCTCCTTGATTGGGCTGTTTTTCCTGCATATTTGTTTATTTCTGGTTCTGCCTTTAGGGATGACAGTAAGTTAGTTGGCCTGTTGTACACATGATTTACAGAATATAAATAACCCTACAATCATACTGTAGCACAACCACAGCCACTTTTATTTCAAAATGATGCATCTTGTCAAATAATTCTTTTAAGAACTGCCTACATATAGGCTCATGTAAAACCTTATCATATTCCATGTAAAACATGGAAGTGATTTTTTTTAAGCACCAGTGCCTGTACAGTGTTGGATGGGTGGGTGGTGGTGGTGGTGGTGGGGAGTGAACTGTTGCTGTTTTTGACAAAAAACTGATTAGCTTCACATTTAAACCTTCACCCTAAGAATGCCCAATTTAGCACATTAGACCAAAGTGCCAAACGGGGTAAACATTATACTTCTTGATGATGCCATTGTGTGTGTGTTTTAACACATTTTTATCCACACTGTTGCAGGCATTGCATCCATGCTTGTGTCGTTTCTGGTTGGTTTGTACTACAATACCATTATGGCCTGGATCATGTGGTATCTCTTCAACTCCTTCCAAGATCCTCTGCCCTGGAGTCACTGTCCCCTCAATGCTAACAAAACTGGTAAGAAAATGGGAGGCACATTAAGCAAACCATTTGCCATTTTGGTTCTGATTTACCTGATCCCGAATTTCATCTGTCCTCTTAAGGGTTGGTGGAGGAGTGCGCACGAAGCTCCACTACTGACTACTTCTGGTACCGAGAAACTCTGAACACTTCAGAAGCTATTGACGAGTCTGGAGGTCTGCAGTGGTGGATGGTTCTGTCACTCATAGCTGCCTGGACTTTGCTGTACATCTGCTGCATCCGGGGCATTGAGACAACTGGCAAGGTATGAAAGTCATATCACATCTGAGAACTCCTCATGATACTGTATGTGAGTTTGTTCAAATATATGTGATTTACGTGCCAATCGTTCTTTTCTAAGGCTGTGTACATCACCTCCACTCTGCCGTATGTCGTCCTCACCATCTTCCTCATCAGGGGATTGACTCTCAAAGGCTCCACAGAAGGAATTAAGTTCCTCTTCACACCAGATGTAAGCATTGTTGCTGAATACCAGAGATGCCCCAGTATAAGTTTGGCCTTTTTATTTTATTTTATTTTTTGGAAAGTCTGTTTATTTGTTTTCTTGCTATGAAGTTGATGTTGCACATTCTAGTTTTCACTCCCATGTTATGATGCAGCTATTCCAGAAATGTAGTCTAGTTGCGCTAATAGTTTCTTCTCACAATACTGCAATCTCTAAGTATTCTAGAGATTTTAGAAAGGTGACGCCAGAATACAAATTTCTGCAGCTTTCCATCTAAAAGTCTTTTAAAGACTTTTAAAGATCAAGACAATGTATGATTGTTCCAGTTATTCTTACAAAGCATTTAGGTTGAGTGAGCATGCTGAAATGAGCTGTTTGCCCACACAAACTCTCTTATTGATATTTTTGCTACTTACGGTATTAGAATGAATACAAAGACAGTCACTGAGGAGCTTTAGCTACAATTCTTCACATGCTTTCAGTGTAGGATCTCACTGGGCTGCGACTGTTTACTAGAAATCTTTTGTTGCAGTCTCACTGAAGTCTGAGCAACCACCAAACCATGTGGTTGCACCAATTTCCTAAAATCACAGCCTATTTTCTGTACAAAACTCTATTGTAGGCCATGTAAACTATTTTGTTTAATGAGTTATCTATGACATAGCTAATATTGTTATTTTTGTCTTTCTTTAGTCCTTATGTATTTTATTTGCCTTGCTACCATAACTCCGAGCTGGAAAAGACATCACACCTGAGTTGACCTGGTTTTAGTTGCAGGTCGGGGAGCCCACGTGATTTACCCGTCACATGTGCTCAGAGGCTAGGGAGCTATTACTGTCAAGCTGATAACAGATTAGGCTATGTTTTGAGTTAAGTGTATGGGTGGTAGCCCTAATAACTGTGCAACAGATTAGAGTCATAGACTCTGATAAAAGTGCTAATAATAATCTAATGTGGCGGCTATCACCATTGGTCCGAGTTTTTCTGACATTCAGAGTTGGAAAACCAACTTCAAGCAACCCAATTGAATTTTCAGTTTAGGAATTTGGAAAATCTGACTTTAAATTTCAAACAGAACGCATCTTTGTGATAACTTCACAAAATGGCTAAAGTTTTAGAGATTAACACATATATATGGGTGATTGATAATAGATAATATTAATACATCAGATTTACTGTATGCTGATGAGTTTGTAGTGGAGATACAATTGTCCCCTTTAACATCATGCTTCCAGAATGCCTTTAAAAGAAGTAATAATCTTATTTAACAAAGACCTAAGTGTATTTTCAGAAATGCCTGTAATCTGAACATAAAGAGTGCTAAGGTTAGTGGAAGCATGAGATAACTGCCACGTGAGAACAAAAGTAAAACATTTATAAAGGTGTCTGCTATAAACCTTTGCCACTATACTGATAAAATCTGAGTGAGAGTTACAAATAGAGTTTATGTCCTTACTTATTATTAAAAATGAACGCACCTAGGGTCATTTAGTAAGCCTAAACACAAAAAGCTTTAGATCTAATTCTGTCTGTTGTCTTTGTGTCTCCTGGACAGTTGAAGATAAAATAAAACACAGGTACAATCCCGGTGTAACCTACCGATAGTAATGACAGATGACAGATGACAGTGTTTACTGTCACAACATTCAGCAGAAAGGAAAGATCAGCTTTACTAAGAAGTTTAATTAATTTCTTCCAGGTAAATGAATTAATGAATCCATCAACCTGGTTGGATGCAGGAGCTCAGGTGTTCTACTCTTTCTCCGTGGCGTTTGGAGGTCTCATCTCCTTCTCCAGCTACAACTCTGTTCAGTGAGTAAACATCTTAGCTCCACAATCGTAGAGGGTCTCTGAGCTGTAGCCCACATCACCAAATATCTGTTTAAATCGTTCTTTCAGTAACAACTGTGAGCAGGACGCTGTTATCATCTCCATCATCAATGGCTGCACCTCTGTGTACTCTGCAACAGTTATCTACTCAATTATTGGCTTCAGAGCCACTCAGAATTTTGATGACTGCATGGGAGAGTGAGTTTTAGATTTTAAAGCAAAATTTCACTGCATAGGACCAGATTTAAGCTAACTGATTTTTTTTTCTTACAGCAATATCTTAAAATTGATGAATGCTTTTAACTACCCTGAAAACAACATCACACAGAGCAACTACAACCAGGTTCTGACCCACCTGAACCAAACAAGCCCAGATGTTATCCAAGGATTGAATTTACAGACCTGTGACATGCAGTTCTTTTTGAGTCAGGTCAGTAAAATGTTTTACTTTTTTTCTTCTTTTTTTACAAAGAAAAATCCCTATCATAGAGTCATCGTCTGAAATGTGTGGTCTGTTCTTCAGGGTGTGGAGGGAACAGGGCTGGCCTTCATTGTGTTCACAGAAGCCATCATCAAGATGCCAGTTTCTCCTCTCTGGGCCGTCCTCTTCTTCATCATGCTCTTCTGTCTCGGCCTCTCAACTATGTTTGGGAGCATCGAGGGAGTCGTTGTTCCTTTACAAGATCTTAGACTGCTGCCCAGGACCTGGCCCAAAGAAGTCTTTAGTGGTACTTTTTCTTTTGCTTTTGATTGATTCAGATATTATCCACATCAGAATTTGGGAAGAGATCGTAACCACTTGTTTGTTTTGTGTTTTCAGGTCTCACATGCATAGTTTCTCTTGCTCTTGGGCTCATATTTGCTCTACGCTCTGGAAACTACTGGCTGGCTCTTTTTGACAACTTTGCAGGGTCTATTCCCCTTCTGGTCATTGGATTCTGTGAAATGATTGCAGTCATCTACATCTATGGTGTAGATAGGTGAGTCACTTGGAGGCTACAGATTTTGGAAACAGTATTTTGTACAACTAATCACGAAGCCTTCAGTATTACCGATCTTCAAGAACAACCTAGTTTTTTCAGTTTTATTGTAAAAAGCACAAAAAGCAGCTCATACCTCCTTTAAATGTGGTCTGAGTGATTTGATTTGGGTCCTCGTTTACACTACCTCAAATAGTGTTTATGTTAGAAATGCTGTCCACATTATTCTAACAAAAATACTTTTACTCATGTGGCGCCACTAAGTGGGAAGAACGTCCACATTGGTGTCATCAAGAAAAAGAACCTGCTTTGCTTAGCCAAGGTTTATGTTCCCAAAAAAGTTGGAACTCATTTTTAAATCCATTTACAGTTTCCTCTCAGTTATTAACTATTTCAGCACACAATTGAAGTTAAACAATGACAAGATCAAGATAAAATGAGAAAGAGACCAGAAAAACCAGTAAAATCTGGCTCCATTGTTGTTTTGGTTTCCAGGAAACAAAGTGATAGTGAGCAGGCACAAAACTGTGGTGACATGGTTTCTGAAAATCTCTGTATTTTGAATCCACTTGGAAACACCAAAAAGGGTTTTAGGTCTTCGTCTTTCTCACCCCAAATTCTGTTTAGCAAACGCATCTCCATTCTTAAAAATATGCAGTGTGGTGTAGACAGGGACTCTGTGGTTCATCAAATGTTCTGAACATTTTGGATAAAGAAGGGCAATATGAGCAACAGTTTCTATCATGCACAGATAATCAAGTTCTTGAATCCTTTGTGAAATATGCAGCAGAGCTAGCAGCTTAAAGTGCTAAAAACTAGTGGTCGGCCATGGATGTTTATAATGTCATAAGTCACAGGTTTAATTTCACTGAGTTCATAAGCTGTTATGTACCCACCTAAATTACAAAGATAACAAATTTTACATTTTGCCCTTTTCATAGGACGTCTTAATTTGTTTGGAATTAAATGTGACTAAAGATGGATTTTTAAACTGAGCAGAAATCTTCATATTATCATAAAAGTGGGGACAAGTACCAGCGAGTCCTGGATTCTGCTGTTCATTGAGGCACACAGCAAATCTTCAAAGACTTTAAACAAAGCAGGAAATCTCCCATTATCATATCCTGACCTTGGAGTAGAGATAAGCTGTTGGAGTCATCACAAGAGAGATAAAGAAGTACAGAATGTGTCTTGTGGTGCAGAGAGGCAGTGAACAGAATGTGAAGTTTGTTCTGTTGTTTCAGAAATTAAATAATGTTGTTTATGAAGGCAATAACATGGATTTAATAACTATCTACAACCAACACTGTAGTTATGCTGCTAATGTGCAGAATTTCCAAAATATCCCATTATGATATCTTTATATATTAATTGTGTTCACTGTTGGTTTTGTGACTGGTCAAACTACAAGGCCGTTTCTTCTACACTCAGCTCATTACATCTCCTTCTTATTGCTTTGGACCAGGTTTAACGACGACATTAAGTTTATGATTGGCCACAAACCCAACATCTTCTGGCAGGCGACATGGAGAGTGATCAGCCCTCTCATCATGGTCTTCATCTTGATCTTCTACTTCATTACCCAAGTCACAAAGAAATTCACCTATCTGGTCTGGGACATGGAGTCGGTGAGTGTGGCATTCATAACCCTAAAATGTTTTGACATTTAGGCGCCGAAGAGATATTCACCCCGGCTCCTTTCTTTTATCAATTAGAAGTGGGTTTGGGTTTCTAATACTTGCTGTGTTGAAGTGAATTCTGAATGTCTTCTTTATATCCTGATTGTAGGCAACCTTCCCCACCCTGGATGAGCGCCCCTACCCCTCCTGGATTTATGTCATCATCTTCATCCTGGCTGGAGTTCCCTGTTTAACCATACCCCTGTTTGCCCTCTTCAAATTCCTAAAGAACGCATGCTGCAAGAAGGAGAAATACAGTGACGGCTCATTGGACACTATCTCTGCCAAAATACAAATGAATGAAAAGATGAAGTTTTAAATACATTTTGCTTTCTATGATTATTTAATGTGACTGGACTTGTTATAATTTAAGCTTTTTCTTTTTCTTTTGCTGGGTGGTGATAAAAGAAAACTCCAGTAGCCACTGACTTTTAAAGGCAGAAGTCAGTTTTGGGGTGTTTTCAGTGAAAGTTTCTGAAATACAGAACAATAAAACAACACCCTTGCTATTGTGATATTCCTTCTTACCCATTGTAGAAAGCTCCTTTAAATGGCCTCAGTTTGGACAAATTGAAATTTTTACTGGACTGATGAGCTAATGGCTAATGGGAGCGTGGCCAAGACTAGAGTGGATCGCTGCTGTCCTGAAACAACTCCAGTCTAAAAACTTTATGGAGTTCATGTGAACCCGATTTCATAAACCTTTCCATTGCCATTAGTTTTGACTTACATGGTTGTTTACATAGATTTCTATGGTTATTAGCAAGCACAGATGGTATCAGCAGCAGCTAGATGTAGCACTTCTGGTGCAGCCGGTGCTGGAATATTACCATACTTCTGCCAGAATAACAGTGACAAAACTGACAGCAGCATAAAGGTTTATAAAAAAGCATTTGACAGTGTTAGACTGTATAAAAAAAAAACTATTATCTTTTCTTTTTTTTACATCAAACTGTTCCAACAGTGCCTGTAAATGTGAACCATAATGTAGAGAAAAAAACTATTGGCCTGTGAAGAATAGTAAGCTTATTTAAGATATACCTGTTTTCATTCTTTCTTTGGTTAAAATTATTATCCAGTCACACCTCTGTGCTCCATCACAAAGTGAAACTCCAAGAAGTCTGTGTGTTTATAAGCTGGGCTAAGCCTGAAAGCTACATATTAACATAAACTACCCAATCAGAGCGGTGACCTCCATGTTCTGAGAGCTACAGTACATTCACTGTTTCTGTTAACGGAGTTCAATGGTTTTAAGTAGATTTGATGGATTGCTGCCTATTGAACAAGTGATAGCTCAACACCAAATTATGTAACTTGACTGTATTTTCTTACGTTTTAATTCACATTTATTTACAGTGTTATTTTCAGTCCAATATTTAATTTACAGAGTTATCATATCTTTTTAACTAAGGTATGACAATTTATGAGACTCCAAGTTTTTAGCTGACAGTTTGTGATCTTCAATTACATGTTGGAGTTGACTCAGGTTAACCTTTGGGCATTCACATTAAATGACGATGTTAAGTTTTGAAAATCCCATTAAAAACTGCCAGGCAGTCGGGATGATGACGAATACAGTCCGCAAAAGAAACCGGAGAAGTGTCCTTAAAGAGTTTACGCTGTAGAAAGAGTAGGCAGTTTTGTGGAAGCAGTATATGTGTAATACGTATGTTTTCTGTGAAGAGTACAAAGTACCACTACATAACTTCACAGTTAAACTTCTCATAGCTGGTTTTATTGTACTACGGATAACAGCAGACTTTTTCAGTCTATCGTTATGTCTCTACGTATTACAGATGGAGGAGGAATCAGCTGTGAACTTTGTTAGTTTGCAGCTCGGGCACAGAGAAAATGGTCTGTGTGGTTAATATTACGATGAAGATGAACACACTTGTATTTTTTACTCCTGTGTATATGTGACTCATTTCTTATAGGAAGTCACGTAGTGAGTGTTTAGTGACCTAAACAAAGTGGAGTTATCTCATTAAAAACAAATATTTGGCGCTCCTGTCTTATTTTTTTCCGAGCTTCTTTGAGTGACTACACCCCAATTTACCACTTTAGTGCAATGACGCAAAAAATTTCTCATCACTAACATCCTCTCTGCACCTTTAAAATTCTGGACAATTTGCTGCTCATCCTATATTACATCGGTGAAGATGACCCCGGAAGTCAAAATTCCTTCTTGAAGAGACAGAGATTGCTGACCAACCCTGATCTGAAAGTCCAAAAAGGCTGCCTTTCTCATAAACCGTGGTGATAGTGGCAGTAATAAACTTCTTTTTTCTCACATGTCTGATTGTTTCTCATGAAATCTGCGGCACACATAGTTCTGTACTGCATCCATCAGGAAACATGTTGCTGCCGTGTTTGACTCCATGCTGGCAAAATGAGTCACAATGACAAATATTTCAATATCGAGTTATTATTATTTTCAAATTCTCCATCTCAAACGCTTCAAAATGAGACACAGTTTGTTTAAAATCAATTACTTGTCAACAAATGGGTTTAGTTTGTGAGAGTGCCAGTTGGACAACTTGATTTTTATTGGTCTAGAATGGAACCAATACTGGTCAATGGGAATTCCAGCCTTTTATTTAAAAAGAGGAACACCTAAGCTTCACAATGATACCGAACATATTAATAAGATATTACTGTTAGAAAACTGTGATTTAAAGGTAGATTAGGAAGATTATATGCTATTTTTGTTACTGGGATTGCTGGATTTTTATGTAAATATCAACTATGGCAAAAACCTAAGTTTTCATGTTTTTTGCACTGCAGCCTGTAGTCGTTCTGACTCATTTTCCAGCACTGGTCACATATATTGATAACTAGACACAGGCAGGTAATGCAGAAGTTGAAGCCAAAACTGCACAAGCGCCCCCTGTAGGCTGGCTGCAGTAGAAGTTTAAGAGCATGTGGACGTATGGGACATCTGCCGTTTTACATGCTTATAATGATAAGACAATGATTCTATGTCAAGGTGTGACTTTCAGCCCCCCATCCCCATTACACAAACTCTGGTTTTAAAAACACAATGTGCTAGTGCCTGTAAACCAGATATTATGGCTTCAGTTTTGAACAATAATAGGAGGCAGAGATGTTTCGCCCATTGTTTTTTTAGGTCAACAGGCTGTTATCACTGCAAAAGCATGACTCTTAATATAATCTTAAACAAAGAACTAAATTATACAAAGATACAACGAAATGATCGCCGTACTTTTCAAAACATTAATTGGCAACACACATTATGTTTTCATAAATTCAATTTAAATCGTCATTTTTACTTTTAGCAAACTTTTTAATCATTTGTAATTAATAAAAGATTACAACACAGACACAGTCTTGAGGAGATACAGATAATTCCCTGGTTAATCTGTTGCATGGACCAAAGTACTAAAAGATCATAAATTTGATTGGCGAAGGCTTTACATGTGGATGTTCACATGTGTGCACACGAACTCCTCACTGTAGTTAGGCAGTAGCTGACACTACATCTATCCTTGAGCGTGCATGTTGTCGCCATGAGGCTGGTGTTTCCTAACCCGGGACTGGAGCTTCGGATCCCCGACTATGAAGAACTGGAGAGAAAAGAAAAGGAGGAGGCAGGAGAGAGGCCTCAGTGGGACAACAAAGCCCAGTACATACTAACCTGTGTAGGCTTCTGCATTGGTCTTGGTAATGTGTGGCGATTCCCGTACTTGTGTCAAAGTCACGGAGGAGGTAAGCTGAGACAGACATAAAATAGTAGATTCCTAATGCAAATATGTGGTCACAATAATGCATTCTTGCAGAAATTTAAAGCAGATTTAATGTGCTTCAGTCTCTGAAATGTTTGAAAATGTCCAAAAAAAATGTCAAAGAAGTTAAATACATCACTCATTCATTGCTTCAAGAAGCAGTTTATAAATGTACCATCCAGTCAGATTAATGATTCTCAAGAGTACTAGTTTTGGTGAGGTAATCACTAACCTTCGCCTGGGTTTATGACACACAGACTCTGAGTTCAGCTCTATTTCGCTTTTAGTCCAAGTAAAATTTGCATTTCTTTGAGGCTTTAAATGGATTTATGTTAAATGGGTGATTGGTTTAGCCGGCTGCGCAATGAGCCAAAGGGAGCACACCTTTGAAAACTGTTTCAAAGGCTTGTTTTCGAGATATAATCCATTGTATTTCTGTGACTTTTTAACCAGAGAATTGAAGTCCAGACCAATTGAAGCTATAATAATAGCCTGTGTTTTTAATGTGACTTTACTCTGTAATATACTGAAGAAAACCAAACATCAGATTTTGTTTTTATCAAGCAAAACCTCACTATGCAATAAAACCTTTATGGCTATCTTTATTTATAACCATAGCCATAATCATTTCCTAATACTGTTGTGCTGAACTATCTTTATTGTTGTTAATGACTGACTGCTGGTAATTACTGGTATCACACATGTTCTTTTTTTAAACATTAGCATGCCATATTCCAACCCTGTCTTCCTTCCAAGCTGTATTGAGTTTTCCCAGTGCCAGTGTGACCAGAATATAAATCCTTACAACAAATACAACTCCAGAAAGTTCCTGATCTAATGGATTCAGTGCCTCTTTGGATCACAAGGTCTGGCCCAAGTCACCAAAAAAGTTCACATGGATGGCAGTAACACAATGATGTCTTTATCTGGAGGCTGATATTAACAACATTATTCTTTTAAGTTTTATTGGACCTAATTTACAGCATTGAAACTTTAATCTGATAAAAGCAAGTATGCCCTTACATCCAGTGAGGTAAATGAAAGATCCAGCCTTATATCAAAATTTTGTTGTTGCTTTTTTCCCCATAGTATAGGAGAGATCCCTAACTTTTGAAGAGATTTTTTTTTTTTTTTCGTTTGTGTTAGCCTACATCTGCATCATGTGGCTGTCTGGATTCTTCCTTCCTGTCATAGATAGGTACAATCTAAAATCCAACAAACAGAAAGGGCTAAAAGGTTTGTTACAGCTTTGTGACTGAAAGATTTTACAGTGATTTAAACAAATTCTCCTTTATTGACTTTACATGGTTTCTCTGCCTGATTATGCTTCACACACTAGTTCACATGTTTCACACAGACCATTACTGGTAATGGACACCAGATTGGCTCAGTCTTTGGATTTAGGAAGCTGATTTCATTGACCTCAGTATTTTCCTTGCAGTAGATAGCGGTCAGAGCAATCTCAGTTTGGTGAATAAGAACAAAGGCAAGCTAATTACTACTCTAAGTGTGAGCCATTCAAAAGTATATTTCCATTAACTAAAACAACCCAAACTTAAAACTAAACTAAACACAGTGTGGATTTTTTTTTTACTCTCAGACAAATGTTTTTTGATTCTTGGTATTCTCTCAACCAAGCTAAGTTAATTGTGTGCACTGGTTGTTGAGAAGATCCTACCAGTGATCAGCCTGAGAGCACCAGGACTTGTTCTGTCTCTCTAATCAGCACTTCCTTCTTTATGTTATATGGTTCTAATGACTCAATTGTCTATGACTGAATGGGAATGAAAGCAGGAAAACCAAAAGTCCCTGCAAATTTGGGGCTGAATATATTCTCTTTGCAACATGCATGTTGCTCAGTTCATGCAATAGAGACAGGGTGTAAAAATACATTATTTAGCATTTAGTCAAACTTGTCAAAGTTGTTTTAGATAATGTAAATTCACCATTGAATAGGCCACGCAATGGTTGTTCAAGGAGAATTTATCTGTGATTCTCCAAATCCTAATTGTTCTGACCAATGTTTACTGCAGGTACAAACTACTCATAACTTTCCAAATAACCACTTCGTAAACCATTTATTTGGAAATCCTCTGAGACAAGATACTTTCCTTATCTTTTACAACAGCAAGTCAATAGAGATAGAGACTTTTCTCTTTTGTTGAGATTCAGACTGGATAAAAGGTGGGAAGTTATGCCACTTTAGTAATTCATTTTCTTACTTTTTTGAAAGTTTGAATCTAGAAATAAAGTCACAGCCTACTGGTACACTTTGCAGGTGCCTTTTTGATTCCTTACCTGATCTTATTGGTGCTGGAAGGAATGCCTCTCCTGCTGCTGGAGTTTGGCATCGGCCAACGTCTCAGGAAAGGCAGCGTGGGAGTCTGGAGGGCCATCAACCCCTATCTGACTGGTATAGGTGAGCAAAACAGTCATATTAGTATCCTGCTTTCTGTGAGTGTAATCTCACATTTCATCAATGCTGTCACTAAGGTATCGCCTCCATGCTGGTGTCCTTTTTGGTTGGATTATATTACAACACATTGATAGCCTGGATCTTGTGGTATCTCCTCAACTCCTTCCAAGACCCTTTGCCATGGAGTCAGTGCCCTCTTAATGAAAACAAAACAGGTACGTATTTCCATATTTCAATGTCCACAATGCTACCAGAGTACTTAAATAGCATTATTGATTATATATGTTGTTTTTTTTTCCTCGTTCAGAATTTGTTCCAGAGTGTCAAAGGAGCTCTACTGTGGATTATTTCTTTTACAGAGTGACTCTGAATAGCTCTGCCTCCATAGCAGAGTCTGGAGGGATCCATTGGCCTATAGTGGTGTGTCTACTTGCAGCCTGGACAATTGTTGCTATCTGCTGCATTAGAGGAATCAGCACTTCGGGCAAGGTTTGTATAACTTGCTTTGTTTTTAATCTTTGAGTTAGTAGGGAACAAAATCCATAATATTGTTTCAGAAGAAGGATGTTGCACATCAAAGATAAGAAAATTGGACATTTTTTGTTGTAAATGATTGACTTGACAATGAGGACTATTTTCTTGGAATGCTGTGTAGTCTGAACTGTGTAAGGAAGTAAAAGATTAGCTATTTCAATCCAATAAATTTGGAAAATAGTAGGAAGGGGTGATGTTTTTTAAATTGTAATCCTTTTAGTTTATATTGCACATGGACAATTTTCAATAGATGTAAAAAGAAAGTCAGGCCAAGTCCACTGTAGTTTTGTATGTTAATAACTCTTGTAACCAATTATTTTACTGTTTTGTTGTGATTTCAGGCAGTTTATGTCACAGCCATCCTTCCTTACATAGTGCTGGCCATCTTCCTTATCCGAGGACTGACCCTGAAAGGTGCCCTGAGTGGAATAAAGTTTCTGTTCACACCAGATGTGTGTTTCAAATTGCTTTATCAAAAAAAAATCAATCAATAGATGTCATAATACAAATCCCACATCACTCTGTTCTCTTTGTGGCCCTCCTGCAGGTGAATGAGTTGACTAAACCAACAACTTGGCTGGACGCTGGTGCCCAGGTCTTTTATGCTTTCGGTTTGGCGTGGGGAGGCCTGATCTCCTTCTCGAGCTACAACCCTGTTCAGTAGGTGTTTCGTTGATGTGTAATTTTGCTTTGCTGGCTTTCACAGAAAATAAAGTGCGTTAGTGAACTGGATTTTTTTTTCTTTTCTCAGCAACAACTGTGTTCAAGATGCTGTGATCCTGTCGGTTGTAACTGGCCTCACCTCAGTCTATGCTGCCACAGTGACCTACACCATTATTGGCTTCAGAGCCACCGAGAAATATGACACCTGCTTCAGTGAGTGAGTACAGTTTATTTCAAACTGTTGCAAATTGTCACACTATAAATTTCGGCTTCACACAGGTTCATAGACTTTCTGAATGCCATCATTCTTCTGTGTGGAAACAAAAGAGCTGTCTTGTATACACACACGTTTGAAAAATATTATAACAGCAATTTTGATGAGTGAAAAGTGGGTGAAAATAAGTTTCTAGACATACGTTCTGAGAACCAATCTTTTTTGAAAGACTCGTTTGGTCAAATCAGCCTGTCTAAACAAAAGTCCAACTTTGAATGCTATTGTTTTAGCTAAATTTTCCCTGGGTTAAGCAAACAGACATCTCCTTTTGGACACATTAGTCTAGCTAGTTCAATTATATATATTTTTTTTGTGTGCTAAAAAGAGAAATAACTGTTTCATCTGAAATAGCCATTAGAAAGATTTCCATTGGGTAATCAGAACTGTATTATGTTGATCTACTAACACACAAAATAAAGCTGTCATTTGACATCATTAAAATAGTCTAAAAGTCTTAATTTGATACATTGATTTATCTTCAGCAACATCATGAAATTACTGAATACATTTGATCTTCCTGAGGGCAATATCACCACGAGCAACTACGATGCAGCCTTTAATCATCTGAACACGTCCCATCCCGACATTGTTCTTGGACTGGACGTCCGAACCTGTGACATGGACAAACTTCTCAGTGAGGTGACTTGTTATGAAAGTCTATCAGAATTCCTTTTTGTTTCCCCCTCTAATCTGTAGTCTGCTTGTTTGTTCAGGGAGTGGAGGGAACCGGTCTGGCTTTCATCGTCTTCACCGAGGCCATCACCAAGATGCCCGGCTCCCCGATCTGGTCTGTCCTCCTTTTTGTCATGCTTCTCTGCCTGGGTCTCTCAAGTCTGTTCGGCAACATAGAAGGAGTGGTGGTCCCACTGAAAGACTTGAAAATATTCCCTAAAAAGTGGCCCCATGAAGTACTCACTGGTATTCTGATTTTCACCTTTTAGTCAAACGTGTTTAGCATATCTCTCTTGATTGGGTTTTAACACATCTCTCTTGTTGGTTTGTGTGCCTGTTTCAGGGCTAACTTGTTTGGTGTCTTTCATCATCTGCCTGCTCTTTGCGCAGCAGTCAGGACTTTATTGGGTGTCATTTTTTGATACCTTTGCTGGATCGGTTCCTCTACTAACCATTGGGTTGTTTGAGATGATAGCTGTTGTTTACATCTACGGCATTGACAGGTTAGTGATCGATTAAAAGTATCCAAAACAACACATTGTCTTTGAGCTCTTGTAGTTATACCAGTAATCGCCTAACACATTATATCTTATGCTCTCTTGTGTGGCAGATTTAATAAGGACATAGAGTTTATGACTGGACGTAAGCCATCCATTTTCTGGCAGGTTACATGGAGGGCCGTCAGTCCTCTTATTGTCTTGATCATCTTAGTTTTCTACTTGGTGACTCAGGTTCAGAAGACGCTCACCTATTTAGTCTGGGATCCCAACTCTGTAAGATCACAAATCATGAATCGTCTGCTTTTTCCTTTATCTAATACTAAATTGTCTTTGTTGTAATCATCAACATTTCACCACAACATTGCAAATACACTAATCATACAGTTTTATGGTTACAGGAGGTGTTTCCAGCTCTGGCGTCAGTAAAGTACCCTGCATGGATCACTGCGGTCATCTTTCTTTTGGCTGGAGTTCCCAGTTTGGCGATGCCCCTTTATGCACTTCATAGACTGGCCTTTGTTTTGTGCAGAAGAATACTTTCAAAATAATACAAAAAAGAAAGGATTCACATGTATTGAACTTTGTTAAATGTTTTCTAGCACAGTTCAGTGCACGATTACTGGACATACTGCATTAAAACCAATTTGAGTTTGTTCTATTTAATTTTTTTGTGTATCTAAGTGTAAAATAGATCCCTAAAGAAAAAGTACCTACAGAATTTTTTTTTATGTTCTTCAATAAATAACTGATATCTCTATCAATTTCTTTTTTCTGACTCAATATTTATTTAATATATATCTATATATATATATTTATTTAGGACCAAAAGGGCCATAGGAATTCCTTCAAGGAATACTAGGCCTTTAATTTCTTTATGCTATTTCTTTGCACAGGGGAATATTATTTTCCAAACAGGATGTGCAGGCATGCCTCAAAAACATGATACAGATGTCTTACTCAGAATCATGCATTTGATAAGTCCGTTTTTTCAGACTTTAGAATCAAATAAGTAAAGATTGTAACTTAACAAGCTTTAGTATCAATGTCTGCTACAATGAAACTTTGTTTGCAGCACTTCCTGTGCAAGCTACAGTGGATGCAAGGGGAGTGGTTTGTTGTTTCTCCAGCAGACTCTTAACAGCTCTGGGGAAGAAACTGTGTTTGAGTCTGATGGTCTGGGCTTCCTTGGTTCTGAGCCTGCCGAAGAGGAAGCTTGTCAATAGGGAGTATCCTGGCTGGGTGGGGTCACTGCAGATCTTCGTGGCCCGCCGGAGGAGGCGGCTCAAGTAGATCTCGCCCAGGCGTGGCAATGGGGAGCTGACAGCCCACTGAGCCGTTTTAATGACTTGCTACAGCTTTTATATTTCTGCTGCGGTGCAGCTGGCGTTCCACACCATTCACTCGTATGTCAGGACACTCTATTATGCAGCAGTAAAAGTTCTTCAGAAGAGGTGGGAGAAGTTTATTCCTCCTCAACATTCTGAGAAAGTAGAGATGCTGCTGGGCTTTTTTGATGATGTGGGTGGTGTTCATTGTTCAGCCCAGGTCCTCTGAGATGTGAAGTTGGAAGAACTAGAAGTCTGTAACTTCGTTCCACCGCCTTTCCCTTGATCTGCAGTTCTGTGTGTATCGTGGTCCTCAACTAGCGAAAACCAAAGATGATTTTTTGGTTTTCCTGGTGTTGAGGATGCTAGTGTCTGAACCTTCTCTCAGTATGGTGCCTTGTTGTTGTAGATCAGTCCCATGACTGCTGTATCTCCATCAGATCTGATGTGTGTGTTAGAGCTGTGGGTGGTGACACAATCGTGAGTGTACAACACAAACAAGATATGGCTGAGGACACAATCCTGAGGCACACAGTGTTAGGACAATAATGGAGGATGTGGAGGTGCTCATCCTGATGTGTTGAGGTTCTAAACTGCAATATCTGCAGTTTGTTAACCACTCTGCTGAGGCTGATGGAGTTGTAAGCTGAGCTGAAGTCAACAAACAGCCTACCTCCAGTCCTCCTCAAAGTGAGAGAAGAAGGTGTTAAGTTGAGAGACGTGTCAGTAGGGTTAGGGATGTTGGGGCATTGTTTGTAATCTGTCATATTTTGAATGCCATGCCACATGGAGTGAGGGTTGTTTTCCCTGAAGTTGGCTTCTATTTGCTCTGTATATCTGGGTTTAGCAGCCTTGATGCCTCTGTTCCAGTCTGCTCTTTCCCTCCTGTAGGCCTCCCTGTCTCCTGACCTCAGTGCTGCGTCTCTGACATAGAGCAGTGATCTGACGCTGCTGTTGGACCAAGGTTTTTGATTGGGGAATCATTTGATCTGTTTCCCTGTGGTTACATTATCCATGCAGAAGTTGATATATGACAGCATGGAGGAGGTGTAGAGCTTAATGTCTGGATGCTCAAAGAGTTCCCACATGTTCTCAAAACAGTCTTGGAGGGATTATGTGGCCTCCTCAGCACAGCACTGCACTGACTTGTTCTGTGGTTTTAATCTGCACAAGAGGGGCCTGTAAGCTAGAGTCAGGAACAGCGATATATGGTCTGAGTGTCCGAGGTGGGGGGAGGGATGGGCTTTATAGGCTCCAGAAATGTTTGTGTAGACCTGATCTAATGTTTATTCTTTCTTGTTTTAAAGTGCATAGTTTTATGAAACCTGGGGAGGGGTCTTCAGATTTGTGTGACTGAAATCACCAGCTACAATGAAAAAGCCATCCGGTTCCTCGTTCTGTTGTCTGGTGATGACATCATGGAGCTTGCACATAGCTGCAATAGCATAGGCTCATGGGTGGATATACACAACAGCTACAAACACCACAGTGATTTCTCTGTGCAGATAAAACAGTCTACATTTAAACAGTAAAAACTCTAGGTCTGGACATAAGTGACTCAATAACGACTGTGTTCGTGCACCAGCTGTTGTTTATATATACGCACATGCCCCCTCCTCTCCTCTTGCCAGGGTGCGATGCATGATCTGCCCGGAAGATTGTGCAACGTGCCATCTCCATGGTTTGGTCCAGGATGTTTTCAAGCAGCCAGGTCTCTGTTATTCGCATTATATCGCATGACCATGTGGTGAACCAGATTGGCCAAAAGAGGGTGCCTTTGCACTGATTGAATATTTAACTTCAGGAACACACACACACACATAAGTTTGTATTTCTATCCTTATTAGGATATTGTTTTGACCTCCATTCATTTCTGTAGACTAAGTTTATTCTAAATTCACACCTTAGCCCTACAGCTAACCCAAAAAAGATCTTCAACCACATTGGGTCCCCGAAAAGGACTACCAGTTCTGGCAAGGTCAGTGATTATATCAGAGAAGATCCTAAAGAGTCACAAAAACGAAGTACACATACACACACACTGAAGTGAAACCAGTTGGTAAAATATCTAGCTCGTGACACTACAACAGATTCTTTGACAGCAAAGTCTAAGGTTCTTCAGCTGTTAAAAATTACCCAACATTGCATGATGTAATGACGTCATGTTGACCCTTTTAATTTTACAGGTTTCATAAACCCATTTACAAGCCCATGAAGGTTTTTAATTTTAAACTGCCTGAGCGTCCACTGGGAACAGGAAACTCAAACTTGTTGTATTCTGCGTATCAGGTGTCTAACAAAACCTCTTAAGGTAAACCACTGGATCACTCAAAACTGGGGTACAGGTCACGCGCAGTTGCAGACCATGATGTTTATTCGCCCTGATCCAAAACCCGCTGATCCCTAATGTGCAAAAGAACTTTGGGATGCTGGTTGTCAGGACACTTTTAGCACCACACACAGTCCTGTATCCTTTTGGGTCATCAAAGAAGTACCAGGATGTATTTTGGTACCGAGAAGTTGCACAATGATGATTTTAGACAGCAGCTGCTTACTTAGGGACTCATGTTCTCCGCCTTCAGTAGTGAAACTTTAGACTTCTTTTTCAACTTACTTTACTTTGTCCCTTTGGGAGTTATCTCAGCTCTAAAGTATCTACCCTTTTAGTAAATCATTTCTGTTTAATGACAGTTACGGTAACTCTGGGCGAATCAATATCCAATTCTTTGAGAATACACTGTCATTCTGTGGAGCTTTGTGCAAATTGGTCTGAGCCAAATTAAATCACAAATAATTCAAAAACCTCAGTACTTCATTTGACTAAATTGCAGCCTACTGTTTTGCCTTTTGTATAAATAAAGAAAAACTACAGGGATTTAGTCAGATGTGTAGAGTTCCAGTGTGCAGAAAACAATACCTCATAAAAGTCGACTCTTCTAGCTTGTAATGATTCACAGAAATAAAGGTAAATACTAGGTAGAAATTGACTTGATGTACAGGTCCACATGCTGGCATGCTATATTTAACTAGAGAATCTGCCGTCCCGGGGTCACTTATTAATATGAGCGTGTAACTGTAGATAACAGGAAACCATGTGACCTCTGAAGCTCAGCTAACACGTCTGATTGAGTGGTGGACTTCTATTGACAGACTGAATCCTGCAACAGCAACACATGGTATGTAAAAGCGGCTACTCTGTATGTCACATTTCTTATACTTAGTCAACGAGGCGATTAAAAAAACTATACATGAATGAACAAACATTTCATGCTATAATTTAGGCAATATGGTTTAGCCTAATTTATTGTAGCTGTTGACTTTTTTGCCACCTAATTTAGCTTCAATTTTAGCCATCAGTTTCAAAAAACAAAGCAAGAAATGCATTAAAAAACAGTATTACATGCCAGATTTTATAAGACTGAATTAAGAAATCCAGCTCTGTGAAACTAATTTCACCTGTTACTGCAGACTGTCTCCATCAATACAATGTAGCTCTCATTGTTAATTTAAGGGGTTTTATGTTAGTTTGTGTATTTTTATGCTTGTTCCTGTCTTGTATTGCTATGTTTTTTTGTATTTAGAGTTATTTTGGTCAATGTACAACGTAACCCATTGATCTTCTCAGTTTCTCCTGTTTCTAGTTCTTCGTGTGCCTGTCCCGTGTAATCAATCTTATTTTTCTTCAGTAATCACCAGTACTCCTTGGCCTCCTTGGTTCGTGTTTCACGGCATACTTTGAATTGTTTTGGTGTTTTTCAGTGCTGGTTTGGTCATTAAAGTTATTTAGAATCCCGTATCAACCTTCCATCCGCCTGCATTTGGGTCCTTACAGCCGTCGACTCAATGCAATTCTAAATTGTGTTGAGATTTTCTTCTCCTTGCTTTAATTCTTGGAAATCTCACCTCATCCTTTATGGTCAGCTCTACTCAGTGACCTAGTGCCTCATAAATACAGAGAAAGTCAGATGGTTTCATATAAATGCATTTACTATACTCTTGGCACATTGACTGTATTTTTTACTTTATCAGATTTCTGCTTTAGAAAACATTAGTTTCACAGTATATGCTCTAAAGTAAAGAACAAGATATCTGATGAAACGATGAAATTTTCCATGCCATTTTTTATATGTTTAATGTTTGATTAAATTGACCGGCCTATATGAAAAAGGGGCAATGTGTGCACCTGTTAATCTCTGAACTGCAACAGTAAAAGATCATAAACCCACATCTGTCAGTACAAGTACTGACAAAGCTATCACTTTGACATCTACTTTCAGGTGAGTTGCCATGAAACTGGTATTTCCCAACCCGGGTCTGGATCTCCGGATCCCCAGCTATGAGGATCTGGAGAGGATGGAGCAGGAGGAGGTTGGTGACAGGCCGAAGTGGGACAACAAGGCTCAGTACATCCTAACCTGTGTGGGCTTCTGCATTGGAATTGGCAACGTGTGGCGATTCCCCTATTTGTGTCAAACTCATGGAGGAGGTAAGCTCAGATAAAAACAATCCATGCCTTAGAATTTATATAATGTTTCAAGAAGTCAATCAAGCCAAAACTTTAAAAAGAAAATTACAGTAAAGATGTTGATAAATGAGCCACAGATCATATGGTATTTTTACGAGACCGTTTCTCATCACATCCTTGAAAAACCTCAAAAGCTTTGGTTGTTAAAGTTTTGTAAAATTTTCCATAACCTCTTCTTTAAAAAAAAAAGACCTTTGGTTGTTCTCTATATTATCAACATAATCTGTATTTTTATTGCCAGCGGCTGAAAGGTAAAAGTAGTGTTTTAGCTTGTGTGTCTGTCTGTAAGCAAAATATCTCATGAACCACAGGACAGATTTGAATGAAATTCATATAAAGTAACCCCTGGATGTACATCTACAGTTTATTAACTTCTAAAGTCAACTCCTTTTAAGAGCCAAGTGGTTTTAGCAAACACAGAAATGGGTATAACTTGGTCAATTCTTCAGATTTTGAGCTTAAATTTGGTGCTGTAGTAGCTGAGAGTCAACCCAACACTTACTTTGAGCACTAACATATTGTGTACAATTTTGTTTAAAATGTTGCCAATATTACAGGCAACATAGCCCACGAAAGCACTCCATGGGGGCCCCTACGGACCCAGGACAAATGTTTGATGTAAAACCTGCCTAACTCACCCGCAGAGAGAAAACACACCAATTTATTCTTATGTGTAATATTTAAAACAAATGTAGGACAATTTTACAGATCAGACTGATCATTCTAAAGCTTTAAAACCTCTGGGATGTTGAAAAAGTGGACAGTATATTTCTATTATTGTACTAATGATACGTCTACATTTTCAGGTGCCTTTTTGATTCCTTACCTGATCTTATTGGTGCTGGAAGGAATGCCTCTCCTGCTGCTGGAGTTTGCCATCGGCCAACGTCTCAGGAAAGGCAGCGTGGGAGTTTGGAGGGCCATCAACCCCTATCTGACTGGTATAGGTGAGTAATAAAAACAACTTGGCAGCATAAAAACACAAATCTGTGGGTAAATACTTTTTTACTGTGTGATTAAGATGAGATGAGTATCCATGAAACTGTCTTTCTCAGGTATCGCCTCCATGTTGGTGTCTTTACTAATCGGGCTGTACTACAACACATTAATAGCCTGGATCTTGTGGTATTTCTTCAACTCCTTTCAGGACCCCCTACCCTGGACCCAGTGTCCTCTCAATGACAATAGCACAGGTCTTTAAAAACAAGCGCACACAGCCAAACCTTGTTATCCACTGCAGTTCCGCTCAAAAAGACTGATTGTTTCATGCCTCTGCAGAATTTGTACCTGAGTGCCAGCAGAGCTCCACTGTGGATTATTACTTTTACAGAGTGACCCTGAACAGTTCGACCGCCATAGATAACTCTGAGGGGATCCACTGGCCCATGGTGGTCTGTCTGTTAGCTGCTTGGACGATCATCTGCATCGCCTACATACGAGGGATCAATACATCTGGAAAGGTTCGTAGACGCTACAGTCAGAACCCAAACACCTGCTTCCTCTGTTTCTTCATGTTGTTTTTATCTCTTGCCGCGACCTCAGGCAGTTTACGTCACAGCCATCCTGCCGTACATAGTGCTGGCCATCTTCCTGGTCCGAGGACTGACTCTGAAAGGTGCCCTGAGTGGAATAAAATACCTCTTCACGCCAGACGTGTGTTTCTCGTTTCTATGCCGGAAAGCAATCTGCAGATGACGTAATTCAAATCTGCATCACCCCATGCTGTTTGTCTCCCTCCTGCAGGTGAATGAGCTGACTAAACCAACAACGTGGCTGGACGCTGGTGCCCAGGTCTTTTATGCCTTTAGCATAGCCTGGGGAGGCCTGATCTCCTTCTCAAGCTACAACCCTGTTCAGTAAGAGGCACTTAGAAGCCTTGAATAGCACATAAACTCACTTAAAGACAATGTTTAGTCTCAATTTTCTAACTGTTTTGGGGTTTTTTTTCTCTCAGCAACAACTGCATGAAAGATGCTGTGATCCTGACCGCCGTGACTGGTCTCACCTCAGTCTACGCCGCCACCGTCACATACTCCATCATTGGCTTCAGGGCCACTGAGAATTATGACACTTGTATGAGTGAGTGAGTAGTCTTAGTATATAAATGGGTACTGTATTTTGCAGTTAATTAACCTTCTGTATGGACTTGCATCATTCCTCTAGGTAGATAAAAATACACTAAAATTTAGAAATAGGCACGTTTTCATCACATCGGTAGACTTTCTGACTCCAGGCAAGGTCTGTGTACAACACCGTTATTTCTCCAACCCGACAACACATTAGTTTTGTTTGTATTTTTTGTAACACACCTACAAAAGTAACACTTAGGCTCAGTTCCATGACTGAAATAGTGTGTTGAGACCTAAAACAGTAAGCATGACAAAGACTATCTTGTACTGTTACACAGTTTAAAGCATCAGCATTGTTACGTATCCTCGATGCTATCGCGTCTTTAACGTGGTGACAAAATTGTTAACGTTACAAAATGTTAAAATTTTCAGTCTAAATGATCTGAAATTGTGCTGAATGGCTGAAATGCAGAATAAAATGCACAAATAAAAGGAGATTTATGTGAAATATTGGGGGGTTTAAAAGTCTGCAAAGACAGTAAAAAAAAGGATAGAGTAAATGTAAAAATTTATAATAAGTTCATCCATCCATCCATTCTCTTCCGCTTATCCTGGGTCGGGTCGCAGGGGCAGCAGCCTAAGCAGGGAGACCCAGACTTCCCTCTCCCCAGCCACTTGGGCCAGCTCCTCCGGGGGAATCCCAAGGCGTTCCCAGGCCAGCCGAGAAACATAGTCCCTCCAGCGTGTCCTGGGTCTTCCTCTGGGCCTCCT
>NC_051434.1:16178729-16213192 GCF_001649575.2 Kryptolebias marmoratus
CCTTCTTCAGCCTGACGGCATCCCTCACCGCCGGTGTCCACCAGCGGGTTCGAGGGTTGCCGCCACGACAGGCACCAACCACCTTGCGGCCATTTATAATAAGTTTTCTTGTAAAATTTTTTATATAATGTGAACTTTTTAAAATTTTGAAATGTACACTATGCACACATTTCTAACAATCTAAAAGTCCTAACTGGGTTTGCAAAGCTACATCTAGCTGCCAATTATTACTGATTTATGACTTTTTTCCTCTTCAGTAACATCCGGACTTTGTTGAACACGTTTGAGCTTCCTGAGGACAACATCACCACAAACAACTATGATGCAGCCTTCAAGGAGCTGAACAGCTCCTATCCTGATATCGTTCCTGGACTCGACATCCACACATGCGACATGCAGAAACTTCTCAGTGAGGTGACTCTTTTTATAAAGATCGATCAAAGTCCTTTTCTTCTTTTTGTCCCCCCCCCCCACACACACACACACCCTTATCTGTAGTCTGCTTGTTTGTTCAGGGTGTGGAGGGAACCGGTCTGGCTTTCATTGTCTTCACCGAGGCCATCACCAAGATGCCCGGCTCCCCCATGTGGTCTGTGCTCTTTTTCGTCATGCTCCTCTGCCTGGGCCTCTCGACTCTGTTTGGTAACATTGAGGGAGTGGTGGTCCCTCTGAAAGACTTGAATGTGTTACCTAAAACGTGGCCCCAAGAAGCTCTGACAGGTAATTATTTTACCGCACCTAAAATAGTTTGCAGATTCTTTTTATATCCAAATGAGCTAACTGTCTCTAACCCAAACCCCACGTTCTTGCGCCTGCTGGTTCCAGGCGTGACCTGCTTCGCAGCTTTTATCATCTGTCTGCTGTTTGCACAGCCTTCAGGAATTTATTGGGTAACCCTCTTTGACAACTTTGCCGGATCAGTTCCTCTCCTGACCATTGGATTGTTTGAGCTGATTGCTGTTGTTTACATCTACGGCATCGACAGGTTAGTGAGCAAATATGCTGTTCTGGTGCAAGACCTACAGCAAGTTTACCATTGAAATTACTGGTTGCAAAGCTTTTTTTTTTGGTTGGTTTCATACACCCATTATTTGAAACAATCTGACCTGCCGATGTCAGTTTTTACCTTTCTCTCTATTATTTCTTTGAGAACAAGATCTCACAGCATACTTTTGTTTTTCAGCATTTTTAGCTGAACAGAAAGTTTGAGTGTTTCATGAATGAATGACTTCATCGTCACTGGAGAAAGTACAACATTTTGCTGTCCTGTGCCTGAATTAAAAGTAAAAAAAACAAAACGAAACAAAAAAAAATGTATATTATTTCCCCCAAAACTGTAAAAAATGAATAAATAAAAAGACACCAAGAGGGAGCGCTATCTCCTTCTGTATTTGGAAATCTAAAGAGAATACGCTCTATGATACTGGACTGTTTGTACAAAAGTGAAGTGAAATTTATTTATATAGCACTTTTCAGCAGCAAGGCGATCCAAAGTGCTTTACAACACAGAAACAACAACAGAATCAAATACAGAAATAAAAACATCAATCAGGTAATCCTAGCTAATAGCAAGATTGGTATAACTATAACAAAGTAATGTTGATATAAACACGAATAAACTTTCCTGGAAGAGGAGGCATTTGAACAAAACAAGAGTAGTTTTAGCTAATAGTATGATTGGTATAACTATAACAGGTAATTTGAGTAAACTAACAATCTGTAAGTGATGTATAACCTAATAGACCATTTAAACATAAATATATTTTCCTCTAAGAGGAAGCATTTCAACAGCTAACAGAACGGTTGATATAATGATAAGTCTTTAGTATACTACGGCACAAAGCCGTTCAGTGATCTATAAATGAATGGGAGTATTTTAAAGTCTACTTTTTAACTTGGAAAAAAACTTTCATCTAAGAGGAAATATGTGAGATTGATACAGTGATAACAGGTCTTAATAGACCATTTGACTAAGAATACGTTTTCCTTTTAGAGAAGCATTAATGAGACAAATCTATTTGATAACAGAAGCAGAAGAGAAAAAAAAAGTAAAAAATATATATATATAGTTTATTCCACAAATTGTAACTCCAAACCATTTTAGTTTTTCCTTGGCTCTTTTTCTGCATGCCTCAAAACACAAATCACACAGAACAATGCATTTTTTAAAAAGACCATTCAAAGTAGTGCTGTGCAGCTGTATCACATATAGTACTTGAAAAAACATCTGATTTGGTTATTATATTGTTCATTCATTTAACTATATACAAGGCAAAATAGCTTGATTATCACAGTAATTAAACTGTTATATCTTTATTTATAACTCTAAGTAGGTTGTCTTCTTTCAGCTGCTCTCTTCGGAGGAGTGAATCGTCTGTCTCTATCTCATTATCTTTTATTTTTTGTTGAACTGGAGTAAAATATGAAACTGTTAAGGTGATGCTACTGAGGCAGATATGCCTCTGTTTGGCTTTAGTAGCCTTATAACACCTTGTGTTTCCTTCATTTTAAACACCTTACAGAAAGTACAAACAGCTAACTTTGTGTGCTGGATCTGCTAGTCGAGCTAAAATGAGCCTGAATCCAATCAGCAGCTGACTGATTGGTGCATCCTTAATATAAATATAAGCTCTAATTCAATGAAAACACTTCTCTGTGGCAGGTTCAACAAGGACGTCGAGTTCATGATCGGACATAAACCGTCCATCTTCTGGCAGCTTTCATGGAGGTTTGTCAGCCCTTTAATCATCCTGGTTATTTTAGTTTTCTACCTGGTGACTCAAGCCCAACAAGAACTCACCTATTTAGTGTGGGACCCCAATTCGGTAAGCAGAAAACAAAGAACTGCCAGTTTTGTGTCATGTATTTGAAACCGCCGCATGTAACAGCTCATACCGCTGTCTGATTTACAGGAGGAGTTTCCGGTCCTGGCGTCCGTACCGTACCCGTCCTGGATCAGTGCCGTCATTTTTCTGTTGGCAGGAATCCCCAGCTTGGCAGTGCCTCTGTACGCGCTGTACAGGCTGGTCTTCATCAACTGCAAGCAAAAGAAAAAAGCCTGTAAAGACTTTGATCATGATTTTTACAACAGCACAGCTCCACAGGATGTCGAAGTTTGAACCAAATTACCTTTGACAATATTTCAGGTTTTCCAAGCATCATTTTTATCGAATTACAACATTACAGTATTCTCATGTTTTGTAGAATTTTGCACTGATTTTTAATAAAGCTTCATCTGCTATAAAAAAAAACAAAAACAAAAAAACAAACAAAAAAAAACAGGACGTACTCTTTCCTTTGCTTTAAGATTTAAACTGTATAAGTGTATCAGTTTTGCCATTAAAGTCAATTTGTCTTATTGAAACGTGCAGAAACACGTTTAGATTAAATGCTATATTTGCTATATACTATATATATTTGCGGAAATTAAAAGCCTTTCTGAAGCGTTTCAAGGACATTTATGAACTAACGCTGGGTTTTACGAGCAGGCGATGTAGAGCAGTAAAGTGGTCAGCAGGAGGGGATTTCACACAGACAGCAGAACCAAGTGATAGGAGGAAAAAACAAACACCGAGATAACCAACGTGTAATCCCAAGACATGAGTCAATAAAAAAATTAAGATAAGAGCAGGAATATTTTGAAGACGGAGACATAAAGTTGTGATAATGTAAAAAGAAAAGCTTGATAATCAGAAAATAACAGTAGGTTTAAACTCGAGCTTTTCCTAACTTGTCCAAAAATTGTCAACTTTATCTTACATTTTATCACACTAAGATGATATTTATATTTTTTATGGCTGCTGTGAAAGAACACGAAGCACATAAGGTGTTTGTTGGCCCACTTTGAAGCTCAAAATGTGCATTACTGATGCAGCATGCTTATCTTTTCTAGTTTGGATATTTTGGAGTAAAGATATGTGGAAAGGTTAGAAATAGTTACCTGTTGTAGAAAGCTCTTTGAACGACCTTAGTTTGAAGAAAAGTTTAATTCCGACCAGAGTGACGAGCTAATGGCTAGTCCAAGAATTGTTCCTGCCCTAAAATTTCAAGCGAACGCTGTTTTAAAAACTTTTATTTTATCCCCATCAGCTTCATATTACATGGACACTAGGAAAGAATCCTGTGGTTATTTTCAAGTGCAAACAGTGGCAGCAGCAGCAGCTAGCTGTAGCACTCCCGTTTCCACCTGGTGAACTACCTGCAGGAATATCACAACACTTTTGCCAGATTAACCGCACAAAGCAAAAGTGACAGAGAATTAAACTAAAAAGCTGCTTCAAACTGAGGACAGTCAAAGTATCTACAACAGATAACATGTTTTTGGTCTGTGGGAGGAAAAAAGTATATATATTTAAATTTTGATTGCTTATTTGAATGTCTAAGTTTGAGAAAATGCATTCTGAGCTAATCAAAGAATGCATGATAGTTTAAAACACTGGTAATATGCATTTTTTTAATACAACATATTATTTTTTGAGCATCGTGCCTTACAGTGAGAAGGTTGCCTTTCTGTGTGGACTTTCTCCAGGTACTCTGGTTTCCTCCCACAGACCTAAAACATGCATGTTAGGTCAGGTAGAGACTCAAAATTGCCACTAGGTGTGAGTGAGAGCATGAATTGTTGTCTGTATCTATGTGGCTGAATACATGGTGTCATTAAATATTTTAGGAGACATTTGAAGCTGTTACCCTTCAACAGAGCTTCATATGTACAATTTAAGTCTACAGCTTCTTTTAAGGTAAAATTGTAATGTTTTTCTACAGTTTAAATGCTTAATAAACTCATAAACCTGTTGAAATTCCATTTTTTTCATTGAATTATCATATCGGCACAGTGAAACTAAAGCAGACTAATTCTTTGGATCACCTTAGTTTGGTTACAGCTAAGCAAAGAGCAGTGGTGTAGATTCTCAGTCATCCAGGATATGGCAAAATCCAAAAAGTTCTGAATTTACATTTAGGCACTGTATCAGTTTGCTTGGATTATAAAAAAAAAGAAAAAAACCTTAAGCAACAGAAAATTATTATGAAGAGAAATGCATCTAACTTGCTCGTGTTTGAACTGAAGAAGCTAAAGGAAATCTCTTGCAGGCTCTTAAACAGAACATGAGCCTTCATATAAAAAGTTCCCAGGCAGGTGATTCAAGCAAACATCACAGGTTGTTTCCACTATTTAAAAAAAAAGGGAGTTCTTGAAAAGCATAAAGTTCTTTAAACCTAATCTTATAAAGTAACGTGACTATGCTGCAAAACTCAAACTGCGATCTAAAAAAAAAAAGTTTAAAAATTACAAATCACGAGCTCAGATCTTTTTTTTTTTCTTTGCCTTTTAGATAAAAAATTGTTTGCATCTGCGAAACATTCACCCAACTACTGGTGCATACTGACCTCAGGTGTGCTCCAAACATCAAGAACACTTGAACAATGACAGCTTGTCCTGTACGAACGGCTTAAACACAGAGAGAGGGTTGGGGGGGGTTGGAGAGAAACACAAAAAAGAGCTGACAGGTTCTTCTTTCTCGTAACATTTTATGGTTTGCATTTTACTCTGCAAACTCAGCCAGATTCCTATGTTTGCTTGATAAAGGGGGCGGTTTGGTTGGGAAGCAGCTGCCTCTGTGTGCGATCAGCTTCCTGATGGTTAGCAGCATCACCAGGTTATCCATTAATTCAAGGCTGAGAACACTCCCATTACAAGGAGGGAGGTTTAACCACTAAATCTTTATGCTGGGTGCTCTCACTCCCATTTGGTGACCTGATTTCTCCATAAAAACCCAATAAAAATCTGAGCTTCTGACTCTCAAAGCTGCAGCCCTGTGACTGGTCATAAAGGGGACAGGAGGCAAACACAAGGCATCACTTTGACAGAGAATTTACTCAAACTCTCACTGCAAGGAGACGCTGGAGGTGGAAACAATCTGGACTACATTAAAGATAATATCCATATATACAGACTTGGATTGGCTGATCACGATCGGAGTGGATGCTGGATTGTGAAGACTAAAAAGAAAACTCAGACTGTGCAGAGATTGAGCTTTTTATCAGTCGAGGATGGGACAAACTAAAGACTCTGGTGTGGAGGAGAGACCCAAATGGGACAACAAGGTTCAGTACCTTCTGACATGTATTGGCTTTGCAGTGGGGCTTGGGAACGTGTGGAGGTTTCCCTTCCTTTGCCAGATCTACGGAGGCGGTGAGATGCAGTTTGTGAAGCACATTTTCCCTGCCCGATTCTACTTTAGCAAAGTTTCCAAAGCACACATTTACATAATGTGTCGCTCATGTTGATTTTCTTATTTTAAAATGCTTCTGTTAATTTCAGTTTACCGAACCAGTAACAAATGAACTACTGCAGTCAGATATCCCAGAGGTTCTCAAACTTTTCTACTTTCTGTCCACAAAAAACAGGTTACAGAGACCTGTGACCCCAACTATTGAGGGTTAAAGTGTACAAACATTGGTAATTAAAGACCTAACATTCCATGAGAGACTGCATATCTATAATGACAAAGTTGTAGCCATTTTGGTCGGATCTTGAATATAATGTTATGTGTAATCTCAATATTGCAAAATGTCACGCTGAGAGTATGTGTTGTGAAAGACTCAACTACCACATCAAATTCTTTATAGCTAATGAGGATTAGCAATCTTGAACTGGACTGACTTCAAAAGTTAGTCAGTTTTAGATGTGCATTCACTGAATACTTTCAGAAAGCTTCAATAGTTTCTGTCCGGTGGAATCCAGTCAATTAAAGCTGGCTTGTGGTTGGGCTTGTGTCGAGAAGGCAAACGGCACGGAGTTTAGATAAACCTCCAATTAATATTTGTAAAACGTCTGTACGGATGAAAGAAGAAAAGAACCAGAGGAGAAAAGGTAAAACATCCCTTAGAGCTGGAAGAAATGAAAACTAAGTGATGTGCAAAGACGTGGGAAAGCATAGTGATCGGAAACCATTGATGGCTTACAAGACACCCCCCACCCCCCTCCGCTCCGCCATGCTTTGTTTTTCCACCTTCTGTTTGTTTTGTGTTGTTCAAAGTTCATCAATCTTAATTCAAGTTATTTATTCATGGGGTTCAGTACAAAAAACAGTGAGTTAGAAGGCATCTAATAGTCTTTCAGGAATATGGTCTAATACCACTTAATACCAATGGGCTTCAAAATCCAGTAAAAAGAACTAAACTCGTTTTATTAAAATAAAAAAATGAAAACTAGTTTTTGGGCAAGAAACTCCTTAAAACTTGGGCACCAAAGCCTCCATTGCAAAATTAATTCTTATTGAATTCAACAGTGTCATTTCACAGAAGTAGAGACACTTTACAGGAGTGCCACTGTTGAATATTTACAGACCCCCAGGACAGGACAAATCATTATTCAAGTGCAATATATTAAATCTAAATGCAACAGGAGCTTCTGGTAGTCTGATATGTGGCGAAAACATACAAAAGATGCTTTGTGAGGCTGTGAGGCCCATCCCCATGCATTTCAATCAAGAATTGATTATTTTTTTCTGTTTAAACTTGAGAGTTGAAGAATAATAAACTGCAATATTGGAACAAGAGATGTTTCTAGTCATTCAGGGGTGGACCTAATGGTACACTTGGATATCAAGCCTAAAAACACTGTGGAGTATGAACACCAGCCTCCTGAACGACTGAAAATGTGAAGAATTGATCAGAAAAGAGACAGTGTGCTTGTGTGTACCATAATATCTGTAATTCTAAAGGAAGGAAAAGACAGATCAGAGTGCAGCTCTTACAGACCAATCTCTGCTTTTAAATATAGATTATAAAATATTTGTCTCAAGTATCACATAAAAACTAGAAAATATTGTCCTAGAGTTGACAGATCATGACCAAACAGAGGCAGGTACTGACTCGCCAACTACCCGAATTAAAATGATGAAGATCCTCTCTGGGAACATTACTTTGAAACAAGGATGTCACCAAGGATGTCCCTTAAATCCAACCTCACTTGCTTTATTTATGAAGCCACTAGCTCAACTGATTAGAGGATGATTAAATTCAAGAAAAATTGAAATCATGTTAGGTTATATGGCAACTCCAAATTGTAACTAGGTGTGGTGTGAGAATGGATGGTTATTTGTCTTTAGGTCTGTGATGGACTGGTGTCCTTTCTCCCAATGGCTGCTGTAGATAGGCACCATCTCCTCATGTCTCAACTAGGTAAAGACAATGGATGGATGCTGTGTAAAGCAGATTTTGAGAGGCCCATAAAAATGCTGTTGCAGTAGTCTGAATTACTTTTAAAAAAGTGTAAAATAATGTTTCAGAGTCTAATTTTAATAGAAAACATAAGTAGCCTTTTTTTTTTTTGAAAGAATGCATTTCATGACAAAGTTTTAAACAAAGATCTCGTTTGTTCTGTTAGTGCTTCAAGTATGCGTTGGTACATGTTTAGTCATAATGAACAAGGTGAAACCCCAACACAGTTCTGTAGCAGGCAAAGCCAGATACAGATTAAGGTTAAATGAGTTCTAGATATTCTCCAAAAGGGCAAAGCAGCAGAATTTGTGTAGCCAGTGTTGGCAGCATCTTCTCCTGGTGTAGCCAGTTAACCACAAACCAAGGCCACAGTTCTTAGACCATTAAAGAGCATGAACAAAAGATGTTCCCCTCCTTTCTTCCTCCGGGGTTCATTATCTACTGCAGTCCTGTCTAATGTATTACTTATTTCTGTTTAGTTTCCTGTTGCTCCTAATGATTGGTAAAACATGCTAACACTCTTAAATGTATGATGTAATCTGTCAATTTCCCCACGTTACCAGGTGCTTTCCTCATCCCTTACCTGATAGCGTTGGTGTTCGAGGGCCTCCCGCTGCTCTACCTGGAGCTGGCAATAGGACAGAGGCTGCGCATGGGCAGCATCGGAGTGTGGAACTCCATCTCTCCTCTGCTGGGTGGAGTCGGTGGGTGACCCAAGGTTACGAGAAAAATGTTATTAAAAAATCCTCGGGTCATTCACACTCAGTAATATTTCCTGTGTTCAGGCATTGCCTCCATGTTGGTGTCGTTCCTGGTGGGAATGTTCTACAACACCATCCTGGCCTGGGTGCTCTGGTACTTCTTTCACTCTTTTCAAAACCCGCTGCCCTGGAGGGACTGTCCCCTGAATGAAAACCAGACTGGTGAGGAGAAAAAAAAAAAGCTTTGCAGCTTTGGACAAATTTGTGACCACAGTACAAAAATGCCTGTTTTCTATTAAAGGAAGTTTAAGAAACAAACGGTGTAATGAGTAAAAAGCAAAAGGCACATTTGTCACCATAAAAGGTGTGCAATGACGTAATGTGTGTGTGTGTGTGTGTGTGTGTGACTGTCTGTAAGCATAATATATAAGAAAAAACAATAATTATGAAAGTAGAAATACCCTTGGTAAAGAATGAACTACTCAAGTCACTTTAGTTATTAAAAGTGCTGCTACTGTCGTATATACTACTGTTATGATAAAGGTTTGCTGCATATTCGACATACTCTACCTTTGAAATAAAAATGGTAATTTAAAAATGAACTTGTAAACATCTCTAGGTTTTATAATGCTGTGCTCTTACAACGTAACCTGACAGTAAAGCTAAACAAAAACTTCACCCGTTTTGTTGTTGTCACAGTTTTTTTTTCTTATTGTTGTTTTATCCACGTAGGTTACAAAACGGAGTGTGAGAAGAGCACTCCGGTGAATTACTTCTGGTACCGCGACACTCTGAACATCACGCCGGACATAGAGACCAGCGGTTCACTGCAGTGGTGGATGGTGACCTGCCTGGCCACTGCCTGGTGCGTGGTTTACATCTGCTTCATCAAAGGCATTGAGTCCATGGGAAAGGTTGGTGGTCACAAATAAACAGCGCAAACAGTAAGAGAATTTGTGTTTGGTCATTTGTTTCTTTGTTGTAACAATGCTCCTTGGCAGTAAGTCTTATACTGTCGGGAAGCCTGTTCATTTCCCAGCAAACACAACACCTGTGGGATCAGCTCGGGTGTGGTGTTCATTCCAGAGTCACCAACACAACCACACTGGCTGACTTACATTAAAGGCTAGTTGAAGAATAGGATGCCATCCCACAACAGTGTGTGACCAAGCTGGTGAGCAGCATGAGGAGTAGGTGCCAGGCTGTTGTGTCTGTATATGATTGTTCCACATGCTAATGAGGCCACGGATTGTTAAATGAATACATTGATCAAAAGGCAATACCTCAATAAGCTGTTTGCTCAACGCACAAATGCATTTTCCTAACAAACGTGGGCCCATTTAGGGGAAAATAAACAGGCTGTCCAACAGTATAAGATTTATTGCCAAGAAATATTGTTACAGCAGTTAAAGAATCAACCAAAAACAAACTTTCTTACTTTTTGTGCTAAGTTTATAAAACCCTAATTTCAATTCCAACCAAAGTTCATTGACTTTTTTTGTTTGTTTTTCAGGCTGTTTACGTCACAGCCACGTTCCCTTACTTGGTGCTGACCATCTTCCTGGTCCGTGCCCTCACCCTGCCTGGAGCCACTGATGGTTTGGTTTATCTTTTCACTCCGGATGTGAGTTCTTCTTGTGTTACTCCTGTATGAGATCCAAGGTTTTACGCTGTATTCCAGACACATCTAATGACTGTTACTCTCCTCGTTGCAGTGGGAAATACTGAAGAACCCACAGGTGTGGCTGGACGCTGCCACCCAGATCTTCTTTTCCCTTTCTGTGGCAGCTGGAGGTCTCATGGCTGTCTCCAGCTACAACGACGAGAAGTAGGACCTGAAACTCCAGGCAGAAGTAGAGTGATGATAAAACCCAATCATTTTTCTTCCTCCGTGCCTTTCAGAAACGACTGTGAGCGGGACGCCGTTCTCGTAGGAGTAATAAACAGCGCCACGTCTCTCTACGCGTCCATCCCCATTTTTTCCATACTGGGATTTAAAGCCACCAATGGCTTTAACGCTTGTCGGAAAGAGTACGCACGCATACCTACCAGTGGTGGTTTTAAATCTTCTTAATGCACTAATTACGCATTATGGAAAAAATTTATGATACCATTTCTCTAATCCCATTCGCAGGAACATCCTGACCCTTACCAACCAATTTGAGTTTTCAGACCAAAACATCACGCTGGAGAACTACAATTACTGGTTCAATTATTTAAATCAGAGCCATCCAGATGTTGTGTCCAATTTGTCACTGAGGGAATGTGATCTACAAACATTCCTGGATCAGGTATAATAGAACTCTGAATGTTATCCCAAACGTCTCTCATTTCTCTCACCTTGCCCTACTTTCCTGTGCAGTTCCATAATATGTTTGACATTTACCCAATTCAGGTTTTATCTTAACTATCTTGCATACTTTCTAAATTCCTTCTAAAGAGCGCTTCAGGTACTGGACTGGCTTTTATTGTGTTCACGGAAGCGGTCTTAGAGATGCCGGGGTCACAGGTATGGGCCGTATTGTTCTTTGTCATGCTCTTCAGCTTGGGTCTGTCCTCCATGTTTGGCAACATCGAGGGTATCCTCACACCCATCCATGACCTCAAACTGGTCCCCAAGTGGATCCCCAATGAACTTGTAACAGGTACTGTACCTAATTCAGCTGAAGCCATTCTAAACAGGCATTTGGTTTCTCTTTCTGAAGTATTTTTTTTTCCTCACTTATTCAGGAATTATCTGTTTGATATCCTTCTTGGTGGCCCTGATCTTCACCCAGGGTTCAGGAAACTACTGGGTGGAGGTCTTTAACAGCTACGTGGGCTCTGTACCTCTGCTCATCATCGCCTTCTTTGAGATTATTGGAGTCATTTACATCCATGGGATGAAAACGTAATGTTTTATTTCCTTTTCACGTGAGTTCTTAAACCATTTGAAACTCTTTTACAACTTTGACCCACATTTTCTCGTCTCCCCTGTGTCCAATAACAGTTTCAGTGAAGACATCTATTTCATGACTGGGAGGAGGCCCAACATCTATTGGAAGGCGTGTTGGATGGTGATTAGCCCAGTAATGCTCCTGGTGGTGTTAATTGCTTACGTGGTCATGCAGGCACAGATATACCCAACTTATCCAGCATGGAACCCAGACTATGTAAGCAAGACAAGTAAAACTCAAACTAGAATATGTAGTATTAAAAAATAAGCCAATATTCTCTTTTATTGTAATATAGTCAAATGCTAAAAGAGAACTGACGGTAAAATACAAACTAACTTTGGCTGTGGCAGGCCAAAATATCACCTACTATATATAAAATGTACAAAATTTGTGAAACTTGGTTTGACAACCAGAGCTAATTATAGTCTCAAAAAAAAAAAAAAAAAAAAAAAACTTCTAATAACATTTGGATTGCAAAACATAATATAGCCCATGTCAAACCAGGTGCATACCTGGCCAGTACCAGGTATGCACCTGGTATCTATGGGGACAGAGCTGCATTATGAAGTGACCTGATACCCTGTACTTACAGGATATGTACCTGGTACTTACCTGGTACATGATTGCTTTTTATGTACTAGTTACATACCACATACTCTGTTATGTACAGTACGCACTGTATTGTGTATTGCTACCAACTTTTGTCCACGTAATCCAACACTACCTCAGACACTGAAAAGGCACTAAAATCTAATGGTTTTTTTTAGAAATGAAATTCAGGGGGGAAAAAATTGTGAATTTTTATATATTGTTGTTGAAGACATTTTAAAAAAGCCAACAAAATATGATGTCTTTGCAATTAAAATATCTATTTATAGGATAAATACTGTTGGCACAGAGCTTGTTGTTTTATTCATTTTTTTACTTTATACGACAGCATATAGGTAAATGATTTAAAATCCCAAATAAGAGCTATTTGGGACTATGTAGAGAAACTTCCCCCTGTTTAATGTTAGATGGCTTCTTTTCCGCCTCTATCTTCTCTGTCAGATATACATACATTAAAGCTTGGAATGCCACATTATTTTTTGGTTTGAATGGAGGAAGCACCTTAGATGAGATACAAAAGATCTTTAAAAATAAGATCAAAACAGAAGAGAACCTTGAACAACTCATAAAGTACCGTGTACAAGGGTCTATGGTGCAGTTAGTTCGTATTTGCTCAAATGAACAGCTCTATCAGAGTAATCTCACCTGTTTGTGTTATTGGAAGTAATCACACCCTCGAGCTAGATCTACAAATAAATATATTTTAATTGTTTACCCCTCTTTTCTTTTTAGGAACTATTCCCTCAAACTGAGACGAAGTCCTATCCAGGATGGGTGTTTGCCATAATCGTACTCCTCTGTGTGGTGCCTGTGATCTCCATCCCTCTGGTGGCTCTCTACAGACTGATCCGCCCGACAATCAGGAAGCCAACAACTCGAGCTGAGCCGAACCCCTACAGCAACGACGGCTTTGAGATCGAAACACACGAACAGAAGAGCCAAAGCGCTTAAAGAACGTGGAACGTTCCTGACGGATAGTTCCACTTTTCATCCTGATTCACCGGACAGCAGATCAGTCTGTTTAAAATATGACATAGACTTCTGTTTTAATGCTGACATTTACCAATGAAATTCTTTTATGTTCTGTGGTACATGTAAATAACATTCAATATTGAATTTGGTATGACTGTGCGATTGAAAGAATGCTACGTTGGCTAATAATGAATCTCTGATTTTCGTATGACACCATTTGTTTAGTTTGTTGCTGTTTTATCGTGCCAAGCATGACCAGACTCTCTTTATGATGCCAAATCATCAGTGTGAAGAATAAAACATAATTTAAATGAATCTACTGGACCCTTTTTTTTTTAAATCTAAATGTTTTTCAGGGTGACGTTGTGTATTTTAGGTGAAAAACTACCAAGTGTAACTCAAAGTCCAGAGGAACAAACAACAGGGGCTTTTAGCCAGCTGTAGTAGCTGCGTGACATTTAAATATGTTTTTTTCTTCTTTACTGGCTTGTAGTTGTTTTATAGGGTGTGTTTATGACTAATGGTTACGACTTAAACGGTTTATATCCGATGACTAAGACTTGTTATTCTCATGTGTGTGTGGGTTGTTTTTTTGTTTTTTTTTTGGCACCACATGTCACATATCATTCTCTGGCACACGGACAGACGACACAAGTTTCTCAAGTTCCTCCCCCACCAGAAACCTGAGATTTAGACGAGGCAAATACTTTTTTCTTTTTAAATTTTATATACACAATTCTCAATAAATCCAGTGAAAAATCAGATGCATGCCAGAATTTGGGACTGAAACAAGCCCATGCTGAGAAATGTCAAAGTTGTAGCTGTTTTGGTCAAATCTTGAAAACAAGAATATGTGTAATATCATACAAAACTGCAAGCTGCTATGTTCAGAGTGTGTGTTGTGAATGTCTCTCAGCTACTACCACATCAAATTTGTAGCTCAAAATCTGACTGAGTTATAACTTATTTTGGGTTTGATAAAGCTGTTTATCTCTGGTGGTCTTCTTGAATGGTGTTAACTCCAAAACTTAATCAGTTGTAGACGTGCGTGCGTCCGGTCGTTACGTGTGGAAAGTTTCAGCTCACAAGTTATTTTGCTAAGGTTTCTCTTCCTGCTCAGAAGGAGGAGCAGAGGGTTATAGTACATGTTTCATTTTCCCCTTTCTTCAGTGGTAAACTGTAAAAATCATTCGTCAGAATTGTAAAATCTGATAATGGCTGGCAATAAAAAAATTAGATGAGGGCACGTTAAAACACATATTTTGATTTACTTGCATGGGTGCACCTGTCACAAAGTTCACGCTGAAAGGAACTGACCTTCCTGGCAAGCTGTGATGACAAGTGTTTTCGTATTTAACGTTATAAAGAGAAAAAAAAATGTTCTCTTGATGTTCTCAGTTCTAGAAAAACAACTTGAGCGAATGCTAATATGATCATCTGCCGTCGAAGGCAAAGGCGAACGAGAAACAGCGTTTTTGCCTGTGTGTGAGCATGTGTGTGTTTGTTTGTCTGCACTATTAGCAACAAATTTCATGAACCTGCGGACAGATTTTAATGAATCTTATTCAATGGTTCTTTGACAACAACTGATTAACCTTTAGAGTTCACCTAATACGACATGGCCACCACAGCTAATTTGACCTTAGCCAACACAAAAATGGCTCAGTCAATTTTTTAGATATTCAGCTAAATTTTAATGTGACAGTGGCTGATAGTTATCCCCATAATATTATCTGAGTCCTAACCTAGCTGCATAAGATCACTCAAAAGGTCCTTTATGAGGCTGGAACAAAAGAGCTTTAACTCTGTCCCTTCTCAGAATGGGACGCTTTCAGGTTAAAACTCTGGTGTGAAAGGCAGTGGGCGATGTGCATTCCTTCAAGAAATACTAGGCCTTTATTTATTTGATCGAATTAGACTGTAAACTAGATGCGTCTGTGTTGGACTGAGTTGTAATTGGTGTTTCGGGAGAGCAATAGCAGTGAGGAAGAAGCCCATTTAACCCTTATTTATACAGGTAGTCTTATTGAGACATGAGGACTCCTTTTCAAGAGAGACCAGAGGTGTATAAGACTACAACTCAGCCTTCTCAGAGCCTACAAAAATAAGGGCCATTGATCTAGAAATAACAGCTGCCACGTCTACAGTGGGATAAATGCTTCCTGTCTCAAAAAGATCTCCACTTATCTCTGTAGCCCATGTTGTTTTTTATTAAACTCTTTTTGCCACTTTAACTGGCTAAAGATCTTGTTACAAATTTTCATTTTTGTCCATCTGTTTTATCTGATTTTGTGCTTTTCTCTCAAACAAGGGATGATGTCATTCTGTAACCAGAGCTTAGGTAAGGTGCAACGCTATTGAACTTGGGACATGTCATGGAAAGATAAGTTTATGCAGACCTTTTTTCAACCAAAAACATAAAAGACAACATTTCAACAGAGGCAGCCTATCTTAATATAAAGCCCACTCAACAAAACAAGGCAGATGTGAGTAGTAACACAAGACAAGACATACTTGGCAATGGGAGGAACCCGGAAAAAACCCCACGCATGGACAGGGACAACGTGTAAATTCCACACAGAAAGGCAGGGAGGCAAACCTGTAACCTTCCTACAGTGAGGCTAAGGCCTGCAAAGCATATATATTTATATATTTGAGCAGGCCCTCAGCAAAAGAGCAATAGAGGCCGGGGTCTGTCATACCAGACAGGACCCAAGATGCAGGCTGTGTAAAGATGCTCCTGAGACAGTCCAGCACATAATAGTAGGATGTAAGATGCAGGCGGGCAAAGCGTATATGGAACACCATCACCAAGGAGCTGGATTAGTGAACAGGTACATCTGTTCCAAGTATGGACTGGAAGTCCCACAGTCAAAGTGGGAGACTCCACCTAAAGTGGTAGAGAACGGCAGGGCTAAGATACTGTGGGACTTCAGATCCAGACTGACAAACAGGTGATGGGTAACCAACCGGACATTGTGGTGATAGATAAGATCCAGAAGAAAGCAGTGGCGATAGATGTAGCAGTCCCAAGAGACTGTAACATCAGGAAGAAGGAGCACGAGAAGCTGGAGAAACACCAAGGACTGAAAGAGGAAACAGAGAAGTTGTGGAGAGTCAAGGCCTCAGTGGTACCAGAGGTCATCGGAGCACTCGGGGCTGTGACCCCCAAACTGGAAGAGTGGCTCCAACAGATCCCAGGACCAACCTCAGAGATCTCTGTCCAGAACAGAACCCTCAAGTCCTGGTTCTGACTGCCTTCAGATTAGCTTATCTGTTCTGTCAGACTCTAAATCTATTTCTCAAAACTAAAGTCATTCAAAAAGCTTTTCAAAAGGAAGACATAAATTTTCCAAAATATTCACAGAACCCAACTTCCAAATGCCCAAAAGTATCTTGTTACATTTATAAAATCACCATTACTGAACAAACAGTGTTTGATCTCTGGTGTGTTGGCTCTTTTAGGATCTTTTGTACATACATGACGTGAAAAAAAGAGATTAGTTACCAAATATGCAGCTCTTTAAAAAAAGCATATTTCAGTCCTAGCCTTGCAGCTTTTACAAACTTTGTATTCCCAGGACATCTGATTAATGTAGAAAAATAAAATAAAACTGAACAAAGAGATGGTTTCTTCCTGATAATTGGGCCAACAAAATTCTACAAACATTAAATGATATAATCTATCTTAGTAGTGTCAACTTGACCACTTATTTTTGCGGGTCATACTTGAGAAAGGTTTGTGCTTGGTGGTAATCTGGAGTGATAAGGAGGAAGTCATCCACCAGTCTCATCAAACACCTACAGAAACAAGGAAACGATCCACACAGTGAAGGCAGAAACACCTCTGTACAGTTCAGACACTGCCCTCTTCTGCACCTGATGGATTATAATGTTTCAAACAGACAGATCTGCTGTACCCTTTGTTTTTAGTGATGTCTCTGAACAGGACTTTCTCCATGTGGCCGTAGCATAAACAGCAGAGGAGACTGGACAGTAAGACTCGTTTGTGCCATCCTGATATGCTGAAACCTTTTCATACCAGGACTAATGCTCTCTTTGAGTTTGTAGACACAACTACTGTGTCAACATCTGAACCAGCGTCCTCACCAGAATCTGTCTCAAGCAGCTCTTCAGTAATGGAGATGGGTATGGATGAGGACAATCCAGAACTTCATGATGCTCGCTGCCTAAGTGCCAGATTGGTCAACTCTGAGGTACTGCCACAACTATCAACATATCTCTGTCACTTGTCCTGTGAACACAGATCAGACATTGAAAATCTTATTTGGACTCCTCTAACATTCTTTGGCGATGTTCTCTTATGCACAACAGTGCTGGAGCACAATATTGTTGTTGGTAATGTGGGGCCCATTAAAAAACATGATTATCTTGCTATTATAACAAGAAAGAAGTGATGAAGAAGGAGGCAGGCTACCTTCTGGAGCATGGCCTGGTTATACCCAGCTGTACTCTGTGGAGTACCCCTAACCTTGTCACATCAAACTCAGAACTCCTCACTTTTGCACAGATTTTTGCAAGGTGAATGCTGTAATCTCTCAGAATCATTTCCATTGCCTTATACAAAGGACTGTGTAGACAGTGTTGGTTCAGCAGCGTATGTAAGTAAACTAGATCATCTTAAAGGTTAGTGGCAAGTTCCTTTGACTAAAAGACCCCTAAAATTATCTGCATTTGTCACATCTTATCATTTTCTGCAGATTACCATGAAGGCATTTGGACCGAAATATGCTTCTACACTCCAGAGACTGATGTCAGCTGTATCAGCTGATGATGTGGTTATCTGTTCTTCTAGTTGGTCTGACCATGTCTCCACTCTGAAAATGTTTTTTTTTTTCTTTGAATGTTTGGTTTCTGCATCTTTAACCATAACCTGAACAGCTTTAAAGAAGCTGTTTCCGTGGAGTTGAAAACAGACTTACACAATAAAGTGAATGGGACAGAACAGAGGGTGGTGGGTGTGAAGTAATGGGTCATAATAAGGTAATAAGAAACTTTTTAAACTTCTTATTAACTTCAGAAGTACACAAAAATGCAACACCACCACCTAAGGACTTCCAGCCAAGGAAATTAAAGTAACTAATACCAATAAGGCACTTCTGTACGCTCTACAAATGGAAGCTGGAGAAAATGTTCCATCCAGACAAAGGATTAAAGATTTAAAGTTAACACTGTTAAAATATTTCTAAATTTTAATGGAGATCCAGGGACAGCTGAGGCTTACCAGTGAAATGGCAAATTATTAAGGAGAGTGAATGCCTCAGACAACACCAAACACCCATGCGTCACACCGCGACAATGATAAACCCACACCCAGACGAAACACGGCAGTCTCAGCTTATGGGAGGAGACTCCACCAGCCACCACTCCCACTGGTATGTCTCAGCTCCAGAGAAAACAGAAAGAAGTATTAATGAAATGAACACAAATAACTTCACACGCCAACTCTTCTCTTCCTCTCACACATCCACTTTAACATACAAAGATTTCCCATAGTACAATTGTAAGGAACTAGGCGGACCAGGTGAATGACAACACATGGTCTGTACAGCTGGGCTTACTCGGCTCCATTTCAGACACAATCCTATTTAGTCACAATGAACAAGGTATACGCCAATTACCAGAAGGCCAGGGCCACATCTCCTCCAACATTAAACAGCATGTTAAAATGGGGCTTGTTTATTAAAATAAAGCTTTTAATTTAGCAGACAGTACATGCCGATAGGTGGCATCTCTTGGTACAAGAGGTAGCCTTAAGCTTAGGCAGCTAACCGCATGGGGAATAATATTAACAAAGTGTCTACATACCAGTATTGATCCAAGCACTGTAACCGAAGGAGACCCTAACAGAATGACCTGCAGGACATCAATGTAGTCAGGTAAAGGTGCATGTCCTCTACATCCATCACAGACCTCGAATAAGACACACTGAGTGATGACTGGCTGTCATCCTAATCAGTGAAAGTCAGGCAGAGAGCAGACAAAGGCTTATCCTGCCACAATAACTCACTGAAATATGTCAAATATAATATTTGATTCTCTTGTATAACTTGCAAAAGATTAAAAAAACTAAAATGTCTGCCTCCTTCTACCTCTGGGGTTCTTGATTTACTGCAGTTCTGTTTAATCATAAACTTTACACAAATTTAAACGATCTGATGTTTCACTTTAAGTCTTTACAAATACATCCTTAAATGTTCCCATAACGTCATTATTTTACTTGTTGACTTTACAGAAGCATGATATGTAACATTATGTATAACGCTTTAAAATAGTTTTTGTGTTCCTGTGTGACTGCTTTTGGGTTTGTTTGTTTTTTATTGTCACAACAATCTGATCATTTACTGCAAGCATTAAAACAGAACTCAAGGGATGAACACATAATTAGCAACTTGGCAAAAAAAAACAAAGAAAAAGACATTTTTTGAGCTAAGGAAAAACACCGGCAGTGCGTCAGTTTAGTAAATGAAAAAATACATGCATGCAGACACTTTTTAAATGTATCTAACCTGCGTGTGTTTGCATTAAAGAAAACCCAAAGCAGAAGAGGAAACTTGAACTTGAAAAATTAAGTTGCTCTTGGACAGTGGAAGCATGTTTGATGAAGTTATTTTGACTTTATCTGATATTTTTTAACCCATGAATCAGCAGCGTAAATAAAACTACAACCTTGCCTAAGAAAATCACATGGTCAGAACTTTTTTTTATTGACTTTTAGATACAAATCTGTTCGCATCTGCAAGAAGTGCATCCAAATATTGGTACACAGTGACCTCAGGTGTGCTCCAAACATGAAGAACACAGCTTGTACTGCTGTAGAGATTAAATACGACAGGTAAAATAAAGACATGGAAAAGCTGACGTCTCTTTTCTTGCAAAATATATTTGTATTTTACTCTGCAAACTGAGCTGGATTCGTATGTTTGGTTGTGAAGCAGCTGCCTCTGTGTGCGATCAGCTTCCTGATGGTTAGCAGCATCACCAGGTTATCCATTAATTCAAGGTTAAGAACACTCCCATTACAAGGAGGAAGGTTTAACCACTAAATGTTTTTGTTGGGTGCTCTCACTCCCATTTGGTGACCTGATTTCTCCATAAAAACACAATAAAGTCTGGACTACAATAAAAATACTATTTCTAATTTATACTACTGGATTGGCTGATTACGATCAGAGTGGATGCTGGACTGTAAACTCAGACTGTGCAGAGATTGAGCTTTTTATCAGTCGAGGATGGGACAAACTAAAGACTCTGGTGTGGAGGAGAGACCCAAATGGGACAACAAGGTTCAGTACCTTCTGACATGTATTGGCTTTGCAGTGGGGCTTGGGAACGTGTGGAGGTTTCCCTTCCTTTGCCAGATCTACGGAGGCGGTGAGATGCAGTTTGTGAAGCACATTTTCCCTGCCCGATTCTACTTTAGCAAAGTTTCCAAAGCACACATTTACATAATGTGTCGCTCATGTTGATTTTCTTATTTTAAAATGCTTCTGTTAATTTCAGTTTACCGAACCAGTAACAAATGAACTACTGCAGTCAGATATCCCAGAGGTTCTCAAACTTTTCTACTTTCTGTCCACAAAAAACAGGTTACAGAGACCTGTGACCCCAACTATTGAGGGTTAAAGTGTACAAACATTGGTAATTAAAGACCTAACATTCCATGAGAGACTGCATATCTATAATGACAAAGTTGTAGCCATTTTGGTCGGATCTTGAATATAATGTTATGTGTAATCTCAATATTGCAAAATGTCACGCTGAGAGTATGTGTTGTGAAAGACTCAACTACCACATCAAATTCTTTATAGCTAATGAGGATTAGCAATCTTGAACTGGACTGACTTCAAAAGTTAGTCAGTTTTAGATGTGCATTCACTGAATACTTTCAGAAAGCTTCAATAGTTTCTGTCCGGTGGAATCCAGTCAATTAAAGCTGGCTTGTGGTTGGGCTTGTGTCGAGAAGGCAAACGGCACGGAGTTTAGATAAACCTCCAATTAATATTTGTAAAACGTCTGTACGGATGAAAGAAGAAAAGAACCAGAGGAGAAAAGGTAAAACATCCCTTAGAGCTGGAAGAAATGAAAACTAAGTGATGTGCAAAGACGTGGGAAAGCATAGTGATCGGAAACCATTGATGGCTTACAAGACACCCCCCACCCCCCTCCGCTCCGCCATGCTTTGTTTTTCCACCTTCTGTTTGTTTTGTGTTGTTCAAAGTTCATCAATCTTAATTCAAGTTATTTATTCATGGGGTTCAGTACAAAAAACAGTGAGTTAGAAGGCATCTAATAGTCTTTCAGGAATATGGTCTAATACCACTTAATACCAATGGGCTTCAAAATCCAGTAAAAAGAACTAAACTCGTTTTATTAAAATAAAAAAATGAAAACTAGTTTTTGGGCAAGAAACTCCTTAAAACTTGGGCACCAAAGCCTCCATTGCAAAATTAATTCTTATTGAATTCAACAGTGTCATTTCACAGAAGTAGAGACACTTTACAGGAGTGCCACTGTTGAATATTTACAGACCCCCAGGACAGGACAAATCATTATTCAAGTGCAATATATTAAATCTAAATGCAACAGGAGCTTCTGGTAGTCTGATATGTGGCGAAAACATACAAAAGATGCTTTGTGAGGCTGTGAGGCCCATCCCCATGCATTTCAATCAAGAATTGATTATTTTTTTCTGTTTAAACTTGAGAGTTGAAGAATAATAAACTGCAATATTGGAACAAGAGATGTTTCTAGTCATTCAGGGGTGGACCTAATGGTACACTTGGATATCAAGCCTAAAAACACTGTGGAGTATGAACACCAGCCTCCTGAACGACTGAAAATGTGAAGAATTGATCAGAAAAGAGACAGTGTGCTTGTGTGTACCATAATATCTGTAATTCTAAAGGAAGGAAAAGACAGATCAGAGTGCAGCTCTTACAGACCAATCTCTGCTTTTAAATATAGATTATAAAATATTTGTCTCAAGTATCACATAAAAACTAGAAAATATTGTCCTAGAGTTGACAGATCATGACCAAACAGAGGCAGGTACTGACTCGCCAACTACCCGAATTAAAATGATGAAGATCCTCTCTGGGAACATTACTTTGAAACAAGGATGTCACCAAGGATGTCCCTTAAATCCAACCTCACTTGCTTTATTTATGAAGCCACTAGCTCAACTGATTAGAGGATGATTAAATTCAAGAAAAATTGAAATCATGTTAGGTTATATGGCAACTCCAAATTGTAACTAGGTGTGGTGTGAGAATGGATGGTTATTTGTCTTTAGGTCTGTGATGGACTGGTGTCCTTTCTCCCAATGGCTGCTGTAGATAGGCACCATCTCCTCATGTCTCAACTAGGTAAAGACAATGGATGGATGCTGTGTAAAGCAGATTTTGAGAGGCCCATAAAAATGCTGTTGCAGTAGTCTGAATTACTTTTAAAAAAGTGTAAAATAATGTTTCAGAGTCTAATTTTAATAGAAAACATAAGTAGCCTTTTTTTTTTTTGAAAGAATGCATTTCATGACAAAGTTTTAAACAAAGATCTCGTTTGTTCTGTTAGTGCTTCAAGTATGCGTTGGTACATGTTTAGTCATAATGAACAAGGTGAAACCCCAACACAGTTCTGTAGCAGGCAAAGCCAGATACAGATTAAGGTTAAATGAGTTCTAGATATTCTCCAAAAGGGCAAAGCAGCAGAATTTGTGTAGCCAGTGTTGGCAGCATCTTCTCCTGGTGTAGCCAGTTAACCACAAACCAAGGCCACAGTTCTTAGACCATTAAAGAGCATGAACAAAAGATGTTCCCCTCCTTTCTTCCTCCGGGGTTCATTATCTACTGCAGTCCTGTCTAATGTATTACTTATTTCTGTTTAGTTTCCTGTTGCTCCTAATGATTGGTAAAACATGCTAACACTCTTAAATGTATGATGTAATCTGTCAATTTCCCCACGTTACCAGGTGCTTTCCTCATCCCTTACCTGATAGCGTTGGTGTTCGAGGGCCTCCCGCTGCTCTACCTGGAGCTGGCAATAGGACAGAGGCTGCGCATGGGCAGCATCGGAGTGTGGAACTCCATCTCTCCTCTGCTGGGTGGAGTCGGTGGGTGACCCTGACACAAAGACGAACTAAAGTTGTTTTCTAAAATGAATTACATTTCAGTTTGGATCAGAAAGTCAAATGTTAGATTTGACCTTAGAAAGCAAACACTTTCTTTTCAAGTAGAAGTTTGGAAAAAAAACTTAATGGATAAAAAATATATATTCTTTACAGATGTTAAATACATTCACACTTGCTGCAAATGTCATCAATTCTGCTTTTTTTTTGAGTTTGAAAAATTCCTTCACACTCAGCAATATTTCCCGTGTTCAGGCATTGCCTCCATGTTGGTGTCGTTATTGATGAGCATGTTCTACAACACCATCCTGGCCTGGGTGCTCTGGTACTTCTTTCACTCTTTTCAAAACCCGCTGCCCTGGAGGGACTGCCCTCTGAATGAAAACCAGACTGGTGAGTAGAAAAAAAAAAGAGCTTTGTAGCTTTGGACAAATTTGTGACACATTAAGATTAATAAACAGCCACAGTGAAAACAAAAACTAAATTATGCTTGAGGTTGCAGGAATTTGGTTTAAGAAAGCAATAATTAAAGAAAAAGAAAAATACCACCAGAATGCCATCACTGAAAACAAGTTATCCATCAATCTGTGAGTACAGCTTCCAGACATATTTGTTATGTAACCAATTGAATTGTTGGTAGAAATACATAATACAGTCAAGTACGTACCGGGTACATATTACATCACCTATATGTACCAAGTAAGTACCAGGTACACACCCGGTATGTCATCAAACATATCTAAAAGTTCATTAAAAGACTAATTTTTGCAATGCTGGAAAGAGAAAGTCTCAGAAGGAGATTATTTGATGTTTCACTGAAAGTTAAGAACGCTTGAAGGGATTTAAAGGTTCCTTTTGCTCTGCCAGGGTGACCCGAACAGAAAACAGATACTGTTCTGAGCTCTCCAACCCTTCGTTGTCATAAAAATGGGATCTAAGATCAGTAACTGGCTACAACTGTATTCCACTGTCTTTGACTAAACAAAACAGTGGTCAAAATCTGTCTAAAGGAGAAACACAGAAGTTTAATAAAAATGGAGGACAAATATACATACTGTGATGATCAGAAAAATGTTTCATGGTTGGATGAAGTCACATAATTCCACACATTCCACGCCTGACAGTCCAGCTCTGTTTAAGACACAATTTGACAACAAAAATCAAACAGAAACCTTTATTAAGGTCGTATCTCACTGGGCTTCAGCTGCTGGGGACTAGTTGGAAGCACAAAATTGTAAGAAAACTAGAAAGATTTCACTTGAAATCACGCTGAACGAGCAGTTTGCATACAGAGAAATACAACTCTAGTGCCCTAGAATTGCAAGAACTTGAGGAAACTGTTTTGAGAAAAAAAAAAGGTTTGTCTCGCAGGTTTTAAACTTTTTTCTGTCCCTCATATGCAGAACCCCCGAATGCCACAAACAGACGAGGCCCAGTGAAATATTAGCTTGTGTTTTTCCTGAAATGTTGCATTTTTAAAACATATAGGTTATAACGTGGAGTGTGAGAAGAGCACTCCGGTGAATTACTTCTGGTACCGCGACACTCTGAACGTCACGCCGGACATCGAGACCAGCGGTTCACTGCAGTGGTGGATGGTGACCTGCCTGGCCACTGCCTGGTGCGTGGTTTACATCTGCTTCATCAAAGGCATTGAGTCCATGGGAAAGGTTGGTGGTCACAAATAAATATGTAACTGTAAGTTAAATCTCCACTAAAGTTCACTGATTTCTTTATAATAAACTTTCCCAGGCTATTTACGTCACAGCCACGTTCCCTTACTTGGTGCTGACCATCTTCCTGGTCCGTGCCCTCACCCTGCCTGGAGCCACTGATGGTTTGGTTTATCTTTTCACTCCGGATGTGAGTTCTTCTTGTGTTACTCCTGTATGAGATCCAAGGTTTTACGCTGTATTCCAGACACATCTAATGACTGTTACTCTCCTCGTTGCAGTGGGAAATACTGAAGAACCCACAGGTGTGGCTGGACGCTGCCACCCAGATCTTCTTTTCCCTTTCTGTGGCAGCTGGAGGTCTCATGGCTGTCTCCAGCTACAACGACGAGAAGTAGGACCTGAAACTCCAGGCAGAAGTAGAGTGATGATAAAACCCAATCATTTTTCTTCCTCCGTGCCTTTCAGAAACGACTGTGAGCGGGACGCCGTTCTCGTAGGAGTAATAAACAGCGCCACGTCTCTCTACGCGTCCATCCCCATTTTTTCCATACTGGGATTTAAAGCCACCAATGGCTTTAACGCTTGTCGGAAAGAGTACGCACGCATACCTACCAGTGGTGGTTTTAAAACTTTTTGACTTGCAATTTTTTAGATTTTTAATTTGAAAAAATTATGATACCATTTTTCTAATCTCATTTGCAGGAACATCCTGACCCTTACCAACCAATTTGAGTTTTCAGACCAAAACATCACGTTGGAGAACTACAATTACTGGTTCAATTATTTAAATCAGAGCCATCCAAACATCATGTCCAGTTTATCACTGAGGGAATGTGATCTACAAACATTCCTGGACCAGGTAGTCTGACTCATCCAAACAACACATTCACCCTGATCTTTGTTTAATCTTTAATTACCTGACGATTTTTGCTTTCACCTTGCACTCCTTTCCTGGAGAGTCCCCGCTCCCCATCATGCTTGTTAGACATTTACCCAGCACTGGTTTTCTCACAACTATCTTGTCTCTTTTTAAACTTCCTCCCAAAGAGTGCTTCAGGTACTGGACTGGCTTTTATTGTGTTCACGGAAGCGGTCTTAGAGATGCCGGGGTCACAGGTATGGGCCGTATTGTTCTTCGTCATGCTCTTCAGCTTGGGTCTGTCCTCCATGTTTTGCTACATTGAAAGTATCCTCACACCCATCCATGACCTCAAACTGGTCCCCAAGTGGATCCCCAATGAACTTGTGACAGGTACCTAATTCAGTTGAAGTCTTTTTTTTAAAAGACTAAGCATTTGGTTTCTCTTTCTGAAGTATTTTTTTTCCTCACTTATTCAGGAATTATCTGTTTGATATCCTTCTTGGTGGCCCTGATCTTCACCCAGGGTTCAGGAAACTACTGGGTGGAGGTCTTTAACAGCTACGTGGGCTCTGTACCTCTGCTCATCATCGCCTTCTTTGAGATTATTGGAGTCATTTACATCCATGGGATGAAAACGTAACTTTTTCATCCTATTCCATCCAATCATTACGCCACTAAAGCTAATGTACAGTTTTAATCCACATTTTCTCGTCTCCCCTGTGTCCACTAACAGTTTCAGTGATGACATCTACTTCATGACTGGGAGGAGGCCCAACATCTATTGGAAGGCGTGTTGGATGGTGATCAGCCCACTCATGCTCATGGTGGTGTTAGCTGCTTATGTGACCATGCAAGTAGAGAAATACCCAACTTATTCAGCATGGAACCCAGACTATGTAAGCAAGATGTTTACCTAGAAGTAAAGTGGCATGTACAAGGGGCTACAATGCATTTGTTTGTTTTATTCAAACTTAACACCATTAAACGTCATTCAAATATGAATATATCTTAATTACTTCCACTTCTTTTCTTTTTAGGACCTATTCCCTCAAACTGAAGTGAAGTTCTATCCAGGATGGGTGTTTGCCATAATCATACTCCTCTGTGTGCTGCCTGTGGTTTCCATCCCTCTGGTGGCTCTCTACAAACTGATCCGCCCAAAAATCAGACAGTCAACAACTCGAGTTGAACCGAACCCCAACAGCAAACAAAGGCCTTGAGGTTGACAATCAAAAAAACTTCAAAGAACAAGGAACATTCCCAAAGCAGAGGATAGCCTGATGAGTATTGCCACTAAAATTAAACAAAAAAGTCAAAATTTCTACATACAAAGCTCTTACCAACCAAGCTCCATCTTATATTAAAGATCTTATTGTTCCATATTTTCCTAACAGAGCACTTTGATCTCGGACTGCAGGTTTACTTGTGGTTCCTACAGTTTCTAAAAGTAGAACAGGAGGCAGAGATTTCATTTTTCAGTCTCCTCTCTGGTGGAACAGACTTCCAGTTTCTGTCCGTGAGGCTGACACCCTGTCTACCTTTAAGACCAAGTTTAAGACTTTCCTTTTTGATAAATCCTGTAGTTAGTTCAAGAAACCCAAGGCAATCCGATCTTTTAGTCATGCTGCTTTAGCCTTAGACTGCTGGAGGACATACAAACCACACTCCTCCCTCTACTGTTTTTACTCTCCGTATTTACCTCTGACAAGGAGGTTGTTTTCAATAGTGTTCATCCATCTGTCTGTCTGTCTATAAGATTTCTCAAGAGGTATGAATAAATTTTCATAAAGCGTCAAACATGGTACAAGGGACAAGTAATTGAATTTTGATGATTATTGTCACAGTTCAAGGTCAAAGGTCAGCCCAGGCTCTAACTCTGCAGCTGTAGAAGAATAATGTTCCTGTTAAATAATGTTGAACTCCACAGCTGGACACCTCATCGGTCAAGGGTGATCCCTATTGATTTCAAGATGATGGGGTCAAAGGTCAAAGTTAACCCCTCTGTTAAAACCTTGTCTCTGCTCGTACATGTGACCCTTTTGTTCCCACTGCCAAGGAGGTTCTGTTTTCAGTTGTGTTTGTCTGTCTGTCAGCAAAGATCAGGTAAAAACTAATGAACAGATCTGGAGGAAATGTTCAGGAAATGTTGGTGTTGTCACAAAAAGCAGTATATATATATATATATATATATATATATATATATATATATATCTCTGAGGGTTATCTCTTAAATGACTTATCAAATGACTCAGGGTTTATTTTTCTGATTTTCACACGTTGAGTGTCTTCAATTTGTTGGTACACTGACAGATAAGTCAAAGTTTCTAGAGTTCCTCATCGATCAGAAACCTAAATTTAGACAAGACAAACACTTTCTATTTTGACATAAAATACTCAAAGATTTTAATGTTTTTACATTGAGTGAAAACTATAATACAAAATAAACAAATATGGACTGAATCAAAGCTTAACCGTATCTGTCATCTAATGACATTTTGTTACGTTGTTGTGGAATCTTCTTTAAACAGTTTTTTCTTAAGATAATTTATTATTTAGGCTGAGAATCACGGCGCTGAGGTCAGTCAGCAGAGTGAGTGTGAAACAAAAACAAAAAGGCCCCCTCTTGAAGTACCCAGCTCGGCACACTTTGTAACTTCCCATAGGATGAGGAGGGGTCTGGAAGGAGAGGGGTTAGATAGCAGACCGTTTCAAAAGGGAGGTAATACACTACATAAGGACAAACTTCCTGGTGCCTACACCCCAGAGCCCTATAAGAGAAGAGAAACAAACACTCCAGTGCCCCTTCATTAAAACACGGTGTCATAAATGAGTCCGTAGTTTTGCACTCTAACAGTTAAACACAGCTTTAACTCACATTTAATCATTGAAGCCATATTATTTACAACACTGTGCTGAGAGGTTTAAGTGAATCTCATCGGTGGTCTACACCTGGATGGATAAAAAGTCATTTGGGGCCCTGGGGTTAGAGGCCTGTCGAACTCTGGCCAGTCTCAGGTCCCCCAGGCGTCTCTCCAAGCTTCGCTTCCCTGTCGAAAGGATGAGAGCAGAGAATTATGCACTTCAATTTTTCTTTTTCCCTCCATCATCAGGGGTAGACTGTAAAATCTGATAACCTCTGGCATTAAAATATACATGGGGGGGCATTTTGTAACACATATGTAGGTTTTTTTTGGATCAGGCTCACCCATTAAAAAACGCACATTTCAAGAATCTTCTTGACAAGCTGGGATGAGCGTTTCATATTTATTTATGGATCATTTTCATTGGTAGTTGAAGAAAAATACTGAAAAAACATTCACTTTGGTCTTGGCCTTGTTCAGACTAGCTTTTAGCTCATAAGTCCTGTCAGAGTTAAACTCTGTTTCTCCAAAGAGCCATCTACAACAGGTAAGATGTTAATTGTTCATAACCTTCCCACAGAATCACACTTCAAAAAGTCCAAAATAACTTATTTTTGGTGAAAATGCCTGTATCCGTACTTCTTTTTGGTTTAGTCTCTGGTCTTTGTACTTTGGAGCAGTGGTTCCTAAACTTTTCAGCTTCTGACCCATAAAAAAATAATGACAAAGGTGTTTGTAACCCCATCTGTTGGTTGTGTAAATATCCAAAATGCAGCATAGCAACACAACATCCAAGTATGCTATTTTTGAAATAATTTTATGACTTGTATCTCAATTCTTTGTAACAATCATGGTGCAAATATATAATAAAAACTAGGTTTTTAAATTGTAAGTCGATATTTGGAAATTATTTAAGGACCCCTACTTGGTGTTGGGTGACTCACATTGGGGTCCCCGACCCCAACTTTGAGAATCACTGTTCTAGAGAAACAGGAAATTTGGGCAATAAGCATCATCCAGAAACAAAAAGGGGTTTTCTTTGTTTTGATTAAATTCTTTTAGCTGTTCCTCAGCAGCAGAAATAAAGCTGCTGCAGTCGAACTTAAGTCCTCTTCAATCATTTATTTTCTATCCAACTAATCAACGCAAGACTTTAAGAAACTTGTGCCATCAGAAACTGCTACAGTAATGAATTAAACTCAAATAAAATTTGTTTCTTTGTCTTTGTCATCTGTGAAGTGAACATTTCTGACATAATTCCTTTTTGTCTAATTTCTTTGCAGCATCTTTCCATAAATTTTTGAAATTGTTCACACTGGTCATAGAAAAAAAAAGCTATGGGTGATCTTTAATGTGGATATTTTGCTCTGTGAAATCGTAAACATTTAAAGTATTGGCTGTGGGTACAGACGTTTGTGCAGGTGCGGCAGCAGGTCTTTATAAAGTGGACGTTGCTGCGACAGAATCAGCAGGAAGGACAGACAGAAGAGCAGCTCCACCGCCTCATACTGAACTGCGCCCGTCTGGTCTTTACCACCTAAAGTCAGGCCTGCAGAAAGACAAAGAGACAAAACTGTGAAATCAAAGATTTTTCACATGCTCCTTGTTCTCAGACGTGTGAAGTGAAAGTGTCACCCTTGTTGCTGGACCTGATGAGCTTGTTGGTGTACCGTGCCATGTCCCAAATCATCTGCAGGAAGTAAACTGGATTCTTAGCAACAGTCTGACCAAAAGGCAAACTCTGGGCACACACGTGGAACCTGAGAAGACACAACTCAGTTTAACATCAGATATTTAGATTCAGTAAGAAAAAGAAAACTCTGATAAAGGAAACTCAGCTGTGGCCGCCATCTTGAATTGGGTTGACCAATAAACCAAAGATGTCACACAATGTGTGGGGATAACGCTCTGAACAGCCACACCAAACTTTAGCTCAACATCTGTAAAACGGACTGAGGTATAACCAATTTTGCATTTCCTGAGGTCAGTTGGCTGTGGAGGCCATCTTGAATTCAATCTTATGCGACCAATAAAGAAACACGCACACAGAAAAACCTTTTTGCCCTTTGGGAGAGGACAATAACTAAATACCAGTTCTGCGCAGAAACTGATTGCCAGAATTCTCCATTTATTTTAAAACAACTATTATTGAATTAAAGCTAATTTAAGAATAGAAATGAGCCTATTGGGAACTAGGCAACAAGTAGTTTGCACCATCTTTAAACACATAAAATATGAGGTGCAGACAAAAAAAAAGGCACTTTAAGTTTTCGGACTCTACCTGCAGGCGTGCAGCAGCACCAGCTTGTAGATGTTCTTATAGACCGCCTCGAGAGAATTAATCTGAGGAGAAAGTTATTATATTAGGCATAAAAGAAGAAGTGGATAAGTTCATTTACATTTTATTGTGTTCTTATGTTTGTTTGTTTCTATGAAATAGAGGAATCAATTACACTTTCTAAATTAGCAAACTAAAGAAAGCACTTTACCTTAACAAATGCTCTCAACAGAAAGAAAATCCTTTTGATAACATTATTTTTAAGTTCAATCAAACAAAGGGGTGTTATTAAAACGGATTCCCAAATTATTTTGCAAATGGTGCTTTGTAAAATTCAAAAGGGCCGGGATTGTCAGTGGCACCAGTTGTGAAGAATAGGAGATCCATCAGACAAATAAGTCAACAAAGCCCTCAAAGGAGCATCCACAGCTCTTTAAAGAAACATAATTCGAACTGAGCCTTCTAGCTTTCACGACCTTTATGTTCTTGGAGCACTTCTGATTAATGTAGAAAAATAAATAAAACCGAACAGAGAGATGGTTTTAGAAACCATTTAAATCTGTTTGTTTTTTAACCTTCAGGTCCAAAAACAGGGCGTGGGATTTGAGTCTGAGGATGGCCATCAGCTTCCTCTTCATCTGCTGTCCGGCTGAGCGGAAAAAGCCCAAAGTCAGGCTGTAGCGCAGAGACAGGCCGGCATACCTGGGAGAAATGGAAAGCTAAACATAAACGAAACAATAAAACAACAACAACTACAGACTAGTTGTGACATTACTCAGTTTTATGCTGGACTGGTTTTTGGCGTCACCTTGAATAGTCTTTATAGACGTCCAGTGAGTGTGTGTCCAGCAGCAGACCACACCACGGGAAGAGGCAACGAGGAGGCAGCGTTCGAACGCCGGGAAAGGTCTCCCGGCTTCCCGATACTTTGAAGTTGACCGCCACTTTTTGCGGGTTGACCACCAGCCCGTACTGTTGTACTCCAGCCAACAAGATTCTGCAAACACGATTAAAACCCCATCATTGAATAATATTAACTGTTAGTGGTGTCAACTTGACCACTTATTTTTGCGGGTCATACTTGAGAAAGGTTTGTGCTTGGTGGTAATCTGGAGTGATAAGGAGGAAGTCATCCACCAGTCTCATCAAACACCTACAGAAACAAGGAAACGATCCACACAGTGAAGGCAGAAACACCTCTGTACAGTTCAGACACTGCCCTCTTCTGCACCTGATGGATTATAATGTTTTAAACAGACAGATCTGCTGTACCCTTTGTTTTTTGTGATGTCTCTGAACAGGACTTTCTCCATGTGGCCGTAGCATAAACAGCAGAGGAGACTGGACACCACCGCTCCCTGAGGAATCCCTCGGCACTGACGGTAGGACCTGCAACACAAGTTCTAAATAAGTCTTTCAGTCTGAATATAAAAAGGCAGAACATGTAATTGCATTTCCATTGACCAAAGCTGAATGAAATGCAGAACCGACTTCTTCTCGTACTGAACCACGCTGCCGGTTAACATCTGGGTCAAGAACTGCAAAACCTCTCTGCCACGAAGATCAGAGCTGAAGTGCTGGAATTAAAAGATAAAATAAAATCATGTGAGAAAGAAAACTAACCTCTACATTACATCAGGGTAAATATATGTTGATGTGAGTGCTACCTGCTCCACCAGGATGGAGTGGTGGACTTTTCCACTTTTCTGCAGTGACATCAGAAATCCCTTCATGTTGCTGGCTCTGATGTTATCCTCCAGGAAATCTGCCTGCGAGAACAACAAGACAAAGGAAAGTTAAATAATATGTCCCGCTGGTTGTTAATTTGACCCCAGGGCTGCTGAGAAAACAAGACTTACCTGTTCAACCTGGCTTTTAATTCAACTGAACTACTTTATCATTTATTTACAAGTCTCAATGTTTACCTCCTTAATTCTGGCTTAAATCAAATGTCATTCACTATAATTATTTAGTTTTTACTCAATACTCTTTTTTTTTTCTCTGAAAGCAAAATGTGGTGTTCAGTTTATATTTACTTCATCTTATTATTCCTATTTTGTGTATTTGTGAAAGACAAACAGATCTACCATGTGAGATGGCTTCTCTTCAGTCACGTCATTCACAGAAAATGCAATTTCTCTAGTTCAGTATGCACATAAACTAGGACGCGTTTATTTTACATTAACTATTCATTTACTTATATTTTTGTCTCATTCATCAATACCTTTTTTGATTTGAAGCAGTTTAAAATCAGTTTATGTTAATATGTCATATGTCACTGTACGCTCGAACATCTCCGGTAAGGACAGCACCTGGCGAACAAAGGCCTTTTTTAGACCTTCGTGGGAATCCATCCAGATCTTGGCGTAGCGCCGGATGGTGAAGAGTTCATCCTGGACGGGTGAAAGGGTCTGGTTAATCACCTCGAGGAGTTTGTCATGTGGCAGGCTCTCATACGCTCCACTCACATCCACCTTAAAAAACAAAAAGGCAAAGGCGCACGGGTTGGAAAAAACTAATAATTAATAACTTGGTTGTAAAAAGGTGATTCGGCTCACCTTAACAAAGTAGAGGGGCTGCGGCTTGTCTTTCTGAGACTGTGCCAGAGAGCACAACACCCTGTGGATGTCTGTCATGCCCCACACTGTCGAGCCAAGGAGGGACGGAGTGGCGCGTGTGCAGGCCTGCAGCACGTCCAGCAGGTCCCAGACACGTGTCTGGTAGAGCTGTAGGACAATTTCTGTAAATATAGATACTGATATGAAAGGAAGCACTATATGACCGTGTCACAGCGTACCCTGGTTTTGGCATCTGCTCCTAATACCCGTGTGATGGGTCTCATGCTGTCAGTCTTGGGAATGAAGCGAAGTCGGGAGGTGACGGTGCCTTTAGGGAGGGAAGCCACCTGAGATGGAGACAGCTCCTCCATCTGGCTTTTAGCCAGGTGATCTCTGTGATAGCAAACAGTTTTAGGTTTTTATAGTTATATAAAATGTTATATAAAAGTTATATAAAAAAAGTTATATAAAATGTAAGACCAAGAAGTTTCTTTTTACCAGAGTTCAGAGCCCAGAAACAATGTAAAGGATAATAGCAGATCATAGAGAACACATGATGAGATGATGTCATGAAATCCAGGAAGTGGCTCTCCACGAGGAGAATGGAAAAACACTGACATGGAAAAGTACCAGATGG
>NC_051434.1:16228557-16240729 GCF_001649575.2 Kryptolebias marmoratus
TGGGACTGATGTTTTGCTTATCGAGTAACAAAAGTACATCGAACAGGAAGTTAGATTGAGACGTAGGCTGAGTGCTCTGAACTTCGGTAAGGGTCTTTTTCTCACGTCTCCCTTTCAGCGCTGAAAGTGAATAAATGTGTTTTTGATTTTAAGAGGAACTCTTGGGTGTTTTTTGACTCTCTTCCTCCGTGCATCTTCCTGATCCCGTGTGAGGACGGAGAGCAGGTGTTTCAGTATTCTGGGAATTTTTATCTGTCCTTAACAGATGGAGACAGCTCCTCCATCTGGCTTTTAGCCAGGTGATCTCTGTGATAGCAAACAGTTTTAGGTTTTCTTTTATTCGTGACCTTATCGCAACATAAATACAGGTAACCATGGTTGAGTGTCCGTGTGTTTATAGAATACCTGAAGGCCAAGTCCTGAAGTTTGGCCCACACTTCCTGTCTGTAGAACCTGATGGCGTTCTTTTGCCCCATGCTCTCTGTTGCATAAAAACAAGCTCTGACAAGGCTTATGACATACCCATCCAAAAGCCAAGTCAAGAACTGACCCAGGATCTGTGTCCGATATGCGAGCTCACTGGGCGGAAAGCGGCCTGTGGGCGAGATGGTTTTATGAGGTCATTAAAAAACAAGCAGCAAACAATTTCCATCTACAATTAACTCACCGGTCTTACTGATCTTCAGCCAGTCACAGTCGTTAACCTTCATCTTCCACATCAGTTCGGCCACTGAGATCTTTTCATATCTGCTGCTTCGCAGGAAGCCCCTGACTCTGGCGAGGAAATTAAGACGGTTGTGGTCGGAGCCCCACAGCTCTGGTGGGATTACAGCAGAGAGGCATTCCCTGACAAACAGGTAGACCCGATGAGGTGCGCAGTGTTTAGGTAGGAGGGCCTTTAACTCTGCCTGTCCTGCACCGCTCTCCTCAACCAGTGGACACAGCTTCTGCAGATTCCTGCTGTAGGGACATTTTCTGTGTTGTTGTAGCAGCTGATTGAACAGAGGAACCATGGTAAAGAAACGTCGGGGAAGTTTCTTTGGCTTTCTCTCGAACCCATTTAAATACATAAGACCCTCAAAGAAGTCAAAGAAGACCATTCTTATTAAATCTTTCCCTTGTAACCTTCTGGCTCCATCAACGGACTTCTTCTTCCTGTTGAGAAGGAAGCTGTGCATCCCTCGGCCGCCGTACAGGAATCCCAGTGTGCGAACAAAACATTGTGAAGGGGGCAAAGGTCGGAAAGTCTCTGATTTCCAACTGAGACCACTGTCCAAGTTGGGGACGGCTGCTGAGGTCTTAGCAGGCTGTTTGAAAGCAGTCGCACCATTTTCCACATTTCTCTTTGCCAGTGTCGACTCTGAAGACGTGGTCTGTCCTCCTCCTTCTGCTGCTTCTGAACACACCTGTTCACTTTCCTGGTTGTCTTTTAGTTTCGTCACCCGTCTCCTTTTACTTGCTACAATCCCCTTCAGCTCATCTGGTTCCCTCTTTCTTTTGTTCATTCCTTCTCTTTTCATCCTTATTTTGGTCCCATCAGGTTTCTCAATGACACGCCTCCTCTTCAAGTGAGACCTCTGAATCTTTCCAAAGTGAGCGCGACTGCGTCTACCAACTTGAGGTTGAAGATGAAACCTGCTTGAAGCGGTGGTCATGGACACCAGGTCATACACAGGGACACCACACACCTGGAAAACACATGACGGAGGGACCGCCACGAACACAGAGCAGCTCTCCAGCAGGTAGCGTGTGATGTCTGTACCAAGACGTAAGGTGACCTTCTTCCAGTGGTCACTGCTGTGGATGTAGGCAGCACTCTGAGTGACATCTCCTTGGAATTTGAAAAAGTTTGCATCTCGATCCTCCTGCGGCACAGCCAGAAAATTGTAGCCATGTGCCAAGATGTTCCTTTTCTTTTTCCTTTTCATGCTGTTGAGAACAAAAGCCAGGAGTTCTGAAAGAGTGCAAATCTACAAAAAAAAAAAAAAAATGCAATAATACATCAACATTAAAAAAGCGACTGACTTTTGAATTAGAAAAACTGATTATCTTACAAATAAGTACAAAAACCAGACATGTATTGGTTTGTGGATTCATAATTATTGCCCGACACCAAAAGGCAAACACCACATTACCAATTGGACAAGATGGCTGCCACAGCCACCTGCACTTAAAAATCACCAAAATGGCTATGACTCAGTCGATTTTACAGATAGTGACCTAAAGTTTGGTGTGGTAGTAGCTGAGACTAGTCTGATACACATATGTTTAGGTCTAACAATTTAAAAATGTCCCATTAGCTATTTGGAGTCAGCTCTGTTAGCAGAATACCTCATGAACCAAATGAACAGATATTAATAAAACATGCAGATAGTAATCACTGGACGTACATCTACAGCTGAGTCAACCTGATTTAGGATGGCTGCTACAGCCAACTGAACTTAAAAAGGATTAAACTGGCTGTGACTCGGTCAGTTTTACAGATAATGAGCTACAATTTGAAGTGGCAGTAACTGAGAGTCAATAACAACAAACAGAGTGAGCGTGAAATCTCGCGATATAGCACGAGACTTCATACAACGTGATCTTCAAGGTTTGATTAAAGCAGCTCTACAGGTGACATGACTGTCTTCAAGGAATGGTAGGCCTTTAACTCAGTTCATGTTAGCTAAAAAGTGCAGGAATGCTATCGTTTCAAAGCTCCTGAGTTGACCTTTACCTGGCTGCAGCTCGGAACTTGCTGTAGCTCCTTGTCAAAGCAGACAAAAACACCTCTGACGAAGGATTTGAAGCTGCTGGTATCGGAGTCCTCGACCAGGCCTGCCCTGTTTCCCTCCCTGTAGTGAATGCCGCTGGCGAACTCCTCCAGCGTCTGTGTGTGTCCGTACATCGAGCGGAGGAGGCCTACCGCCGCCGACATGTCAGGCGCAGACATAATGGCGTCTGGGAGTCGCTGTCCTCACGTTTGACGGGATTTAAAACTCGACATGGCGGCTAGCTGACTTGTTGTACTCTTAACGGTTTAACGCCGCCGCGCTGTCCTCCGTGTTGGCAACGCCTCTGTAAGGACAGCAGCTATTGGCTGTCCGGAAAGGCGCCGCGTGACGTCATCTCCTAAATATGCATAATCGATTAGAGAGGTGGGAGAGACAAAAAGTGAGTAAAAAAAGCAACCTGAGCATGTTATAGAGCGACAAACAAACTTTGTTCTGTCAGTTATTGTTACATTTATGTCCCAGTTCCTACCCACGTGCTGTATCCAGGCTCGGGACCGGTAAAGGTGACCCAAAGGTGCAACTCAAAGTAATTTTAGTGCATTGTTTTGTTTTTTTTACACAGAAAATTTCTCATTTACATCCTGTCATGGATGAAGTTAAGCAGCCATCGGCGGCTTTGCGCATGCGCGACTCATTAGCAGCCTGGCAGCTGTTGCCCTGAACGTGATTTCAGCTCAGTCATGAAAAATGTAAAAAAAAAAATATCATGAAGTAAGAACCACGTCCCATATGGGATGGGTAATGTGTTGTTAAATTACAAATGTCTAAATAAAATTTGTAAACAGACACTAACTACCGCCTTACTCTTATATTTTCACCAAAATTTCTTCTCAATTTTAGTCATTATTTGTTTACCTACAGACTATAGGCAACCTAATGTAGCTCCATCACAGGATTTCTATTGATTCAGCCCAGTGCCTTGTTTACATGTTTACATTAAGCGCAAACCCGCATTTCTGAATTTTACATCAATATATCTAGAAAACTACTGGAATAAACTCTTTCAAACGGCACCATCTGTTATAGTTCAGGATAACCTCATTTTCAATGTTTGATTTCATAATTCGCAGAGACTATCTTTAAACTAAATATAATCAATTAAAGACAGTGTTGAGATTTGATTCACAGGTTTGTGCTCTTGACAAGCTGAGCGCTAAATAAAAAGAAAGGAATAGCTTTTCGTCAAATGCTGCTTCTAATTATCCAGATCCTTTGCCAATCAGAAAGCCGCACACTGCGACGGCGAAGTCACAATCCCCCGATGGGACTCTTATTTATATTTTATGTAGATACACAGTTCAAAGTAATGAATGGATGAATGGAAATAGACATTTTGGCTTTGCAGCAGGACATGTTTATTATACTTTATTATATTTTTTTTAATTCAATGTGATTATTTAACCTCAAAAATGATGTAGCAATGTGCAAAAAAAAAATAGATAAAATGCACGACACATAAGCTGTGGTTTTATTTTTATTTAATTTATTTAATCTGTTGTTAATATTCAAATTGTTTTTCAATTTTTTAAAATGCCGCTTCTATTTGACAAAAAAGCCGATAGAAAAAGATTACAAAAACCTAGAGGGAAATTAGTATTTAATAATAGGATTACATATTCATAGGTGCTGTAAATAAGTGCATTTCTTTAGCTTTGTGTGGGTGCAATTAGAGGATAAATTAATTTGTGGTTATTGGTTTGCTTTGAATTCGAGTGGTTTTGTTGTAATTATTGAGAAGTGATGATCTTAGTGCAAAGAACAGTCACGTTATTGCCTTTTTTGAAAAAACAGTTTTCATTCTTATGTCCAGTTTTTTTTTGCATCTGCACAAAGACTTTGTTCTTTTAGAAGCTGCTTTTCATCAGTCTGTACTTCTCCATTTCCATGTAAGCAGCAGTAATTCTTTATTAGCATCAGCCTCTTTCTGATCCTGCTGGTTTGCTTAAACAACCGTTAATCTTGTGGTGAAGAGCGAGCAAAGCCGAGACGTCTGCCGTGACACCCTGGTACTCTCCTGTCTCCCGAAGCCCGTTCTCACTCCGATTACTTCACGTCCCCACTGTTTAGCTGTGCAGAAAAGTTGCCCTTATAAGTACAAGATGGCCGCTGTGCTCTCCGGAGACGGGCACTGAGTCATCAGGCTCGCTTAGCGTTACAAGAAACACGCTGCCTCTTATTCATAACAGAAACCTTTCTGCACGGTGCAGTCTAAATCCTTCCAGACAGTTTGAAAACAAACCTCTCATGTGGCTTTTAGATGTAAAGTGCATTAATTAAACCCGTGGAATTCATCTTGTTTCTGAAAAAAAAAGAAACGATTCATTTTCTTTTATAAAAAACAATATATGATCATGTTTTTTCCTCTCGATTGCAGCCGTTGTGGCCCTCAGTCGCAGCCCTGTGAGGAGAAAAAGAAAAAAAGATCAGGTTAGAGTTATTTCTTTTAAAGTTTAAAGCCTGTGAGGTAATTGGATACCTGTGGAGAAGAAGTTGCTCTGTGAGGCTTTCCTTCAGCTCCTCCATCTCTTTGGTTCGTCTCCTCTGAACCTCCAGCTCCGTCCTCAGCCGCCTGCTGTGCTCTTCCAGGCAACACACCGCCTCCTGGAAGAGAGGCGCGCCACATCCGAGCCCGTCTCCTTTAACCCCTGTTGTCTGCCTTTAACTCTGCTTGTTTTGTTTGTTTTTTTTACCTTGTAGCGACCCGCGTCCTCCCGCCTCTGCAGGGCGAGAAGCTGGAGTCTCTCGTCCAAGCAAGCCCTCTCCAGTTCCAGCTTTTGGATCTGCTCCCTCAGAGGTCTCAGCTGGGCCCTCAGCTCCTGAGCCTGCTGCTTGGTGGTCACCAGCGCACCAGCTGTCGCCTCCCTCCTCTTCAGCAGGGCCAGCAGCACGGGTTCGTATCTGGGGGAGCAAGTCACCGAGAGTTTAGTTGGGTTGCAGCTAAAAACAACTTTGGATGTAATGAAAGAGCAGCTGTGGATAAATCTATTCAAAGACATTAGTCATCAAATAGGCCCAGGATTCCTTAAAGAAACTCGTACCGCCCTTGTGTTGAGAAATTTTGATTCAGAACTTAAAAACATCAAAACTCTGATGTCACCCTCAGAGTACACGTTGTGAATGACTCTCAGCTACTACTACGTCAAGATTTTAGCTCCATATCTGTAAATGGCTGAGTTGTAGCCATTTTTGTGGTGGCCAATGTTGATCAGTTGTGGCAGCCGTCTTGAATCAGATCAACTCCAAAAGTTAACCAGCCATAGATGTACATCCAATCATTACTTTTAGAGAGCTTCATTGAAATCCATCCAGTGGTTCATGAGATATTTTGCTAACAGACAAATAGGCTTGACCCCAACAGTTGACATTAAAGTTTTAAATAAGGATCTCATGTAATATGTGGCACTTGTAATATGTGATGTGAATGACTTTCAACTACAATCACACCACAGCTTTAGCTCACTAGATGTAAAATGGACTGAACTATAACCATTTTTGTGTTTTCTAAGGTCTGTTGGCTGCGGTGGCCATCTTAAGTTCGATTGGCTCTAAGAGGTAATCAGCTGAAAAGGTAAATCTATTGATTACTTTCTGAAAGTGTCATTAAAATACATTTAGTGGTTCATGAGATGTTTTCCTAACAGACAAAGTTGACTCTAAATAGTTATTGACAAAATAAAAACAAAGGTTTTGCTCAACTTGTTATTGCTCAAAATCTGTGCTACAGATCAGTCTCAGCTACTGCCGTGCCAACTTTTAGGTCAGTACCTGTAGAACAAACTGAATTATAGCAACTTTTGTGTTTTTTAACGTCAGCCATCTTGAATCAGATTGACTGTAAAAGTTGTTTTCCGATGTAGATGTACACACGACGATTGCTTTCTGCACGTCTCGTTAAAATCCGTCCAGTGGTTCATGAGATGTTTGGCTAACAGACGGATAGACCAACACACACTGACACAAACACATCACGGTCTGCCTTCGCTTTTTCGGCGGAGGGCTGTAATAATCCGTGGCTGACTGAGACGCCACCTGTCCTCCAGCGCTTTCCGCCCGTTCTGCAGATACTGCTGGATGTCACCGCAGGAAAGCCTCCTGCATGCGCTCAGCTCCTCCTGGGTGCTGGGGGGCTGAATGGAGCCTCTGGCGTGAAGCTGTGCCCGTAGGTCCAAAAGCCGTTGTTGCTGAGCGGATCGGAGTTGGCAGCTCTCTTCCGTCAGCCCGAGCAGCAGAGAGTTCCGCTTCTCCTAGAGAGTGAGACAGAGCCAGTCATCCACGGGGAAGGTTGTTTTGTTCGGAACGTGACACCGGAGGAGCGGCCTTACCTCTTCTCTCCGCAGGAGCTCCACCTCCCGACGCTGATCGTTCAGAGCTGCCCGACTGTAAGCGCAGTCTCTGGCCACCTGGAACAGCCTCCTCTTCAGCCTCCTGAGCTCCTCTTGCAGCCCCTGTCTCTCCAGGCTCACCCTCCACAGCGCCCTCTCCTCCTCGGCCCTCTCCTCTCTGAGGCGGTACATCTCCCTCTTCCTCTCCTCCCGCCTCACCTCCTCCTCTCTCTTGAGAGCGTCCATCAGCGCCACAACTCGGCTGTCGATCCGCTCCGCCGTCTCCTCTCCTTCCTCGGTTCCTCCTTCTTCTCTCAGCCGCAGAGCCTCCGCCAGCAGCTCCTTCCTTCTCTTCTGCAACTGCTGCACCTCCTCTACACAGTCCTCCACCCGAGACCCTAAAGCCCTTAGTGTGTCCGTGTCAGATCCCAGATCTGCGCTGAAATCATGTCCGCCTTCAGCTGGCAACTCGCCGCCATCTACGTCTCGCTTTGTTTCCGTACTGTCTCCAAGCACGCGTCCTGTTTTTGTCCCCTCGCTGAATACTGGGCATTGTCCTGCGTGATCTACCTGCAGGCCTGATCCGAGATCTGCTTCGAGATGACCGTGCTCCTCTGGCCTCCGGTCCAAGAAGCCGCTCATCGTCTGGCAGCGGGGCGAAGGATGTTGCTGGCTTTCGCTTCCTGCCGTTCCGACCGTCACTCCGTTCCCGCTCCCTTCTGAAGCGTCACCTCCATTCACACAGAGCTCAGACTGCACTGGCCGTGTGCCCCCATAACGATGAGGGTTCTTACTGATGTGTACATATTCCTGGCCTGTGTCGGCTGCCCTGTCTTGCGGCTCATAGTCCATGCCCGACTCTTCCATGCAGCTCTCCAGCATGGCTAACATCCCCATTAGCTGGCTCTCGTACTCCACCATGTTGGCCCTCAGCTTGCTGCCAGCTGAGGAGAGGGGCATTTCTGTGTGCTGATAAACCTCGCACCTGTTCACGAGGTTGCCCAAGCTTCGGCCTTGCACTGTCTCATCTTCCGCTTCAGTCCCATCCATATGTGTGTCAATGTAGCTCGTGGACAGATAGGCTTGGGGATGCGTGCATATTCCTCCACAGCTTTCCATTTGGTCGCCGCTGCAACTTGATTCACCCAGGCACGTTTCACTGTCAGCCGCTGAATAGCGCGAGCCAAAGGGGATGCCTGTGAGCTCTTCACAGCTTTTCAGCAACTCGTCCATCTCCTGCAGGTAGGGTTTTATCAAAGCCGATTGTTTAAGCGGCGACTCCGTGAAGCTGAGCCCCGATGGGTTTTCATCACCTTCGCTTTGTTCTTCGGCGCTTTTGTCTGGATCCCCTCTCTCTTCTCTGATGAACAGCGGCTCGAATCCAGGGAATGAATCGTCTTCATCCAAGTCATCCATCGGTTCAGCCAAATCCTCGAAGCTTGACTGGATGCAGAAAACTCCTTCAGGTCTGGACGATCCCTTGACAAAAACAGATCAACGTTAGCCTTTCTGAAAAAGTAAGTAATGTAAAATAGACCCTTTTTACTTTGAAAGTTCAAAGACCATTCATTTTTGATGCAAGAAAACCAAACAAATCTGTTTTTTTTGTTCTGTTGTGGCATCTCAGGCATACCATATAGAGAAGATGGCTGTCTACATGTGCCAGAGCAGATTTGCTCTACAGTAAGAGTATCTCAAGATGAGAATCCCAATTGCATGAATTATTTTATTATTATTATATTTTATTTATCAATACTGAATCTGAATGTAGCATTAGAGTAGGCAGACCACATTGTTGTAATAGCAACCTGTTTGTATGACCTTCAACCAACCCAACAAATCTTAATACCACTAACATAAATGAATAACAATCTGGCTGCTGAGGTGGCAACAAAATAATGTGCACAGCCAAGAATACAGTTTTGAAATCTGTGGCCACATTTTAGGCAATGATTTTCGAAAACACAAACACGTGGCTTGTTGGTTACCCTGTCGCAAACACAGGAAAATTTATGCATTTTCTTGCAATTTTGAAGGATTTCTTTTTTTTTTTGGACTGACTAGTATCTCAACAGTTGCAGCTCAGTGAGATTCCACCTTAATTCCATCTCCTTTGCCAGCTTTGTTCACGGCTTCTGCCTCCTCGACCACCGCAGGGCCTTCTTGTTGGGTGGGTTTGAACCGGTAGGGCGAGGGACGGTCTGTTAGGACTCCAAGCTACTGCCTTTTGGACAACGCTCCTCCTAATTTCCTCCTCCTCACTGAACAAATGGTCACGTAAATCTTTGTCATATGAGCTGTCACTCAAGCTGGAGACCTTGCCATCACTACTTTCTTCTTAGGTGGCCACTATATTATACTGGTGCACACATCAACGTCTGAGTCCAGGGTCTTTGTCATGACGTGTTGACAACTTTCGGCATGCGCTTGGCTGTTTTTTGTTTTTTTTTTCTATTTCTTAACTTTGGACATGATCTATCAATGTAAAACATGTAAAAATGTAGTCCTTCAACTTTCAGGTTTTGTATATTAGCACATTTTACAAAAATAAATCATCTAGGCCTCACAAGACTGACAATTAGGCATCTAAATCGAGCACTAAACACTTTCTATGACATTGCGCCTGGAAAGCATAATTCACAGTTATCTTCAAACTCCGAACCTCAACAGAATGTCACACATTGCTGAAGACTTGATCATGGTGGCAATTAATTGTACGTATTTAAGCTACATTAGACACATCATCATACACCATACAATGATTACCCCATGATAAAAATCAAAATACAGAACAGAAACAATCTCTCACTGCCTTACATTGCTACTTTACCTACATTCTGTAGCGGCTAGCTGTGCTGCGGAGCTAACGTCCATCTCAAGGCAGAAGATGTTTGAATCATCTGCCTGGTTGAGAATGCTGACATGATAATGGGAGCATTTGGTTAGCATCTTGGCCAGACTTCTTCTGTTGAGGCTACACGATGCCATCGGGACGCTCGGTTATGTGGATGGGAGCAGCTTAGCAAAGGGCACGCTAATGACAGCTGTCCCTTTAGGCTGGACGCCCAGGCACTCGAAGCTTGGGGAATGTTTAGACACACCTCAGACGAGCCTGATCATGCATTCACATAAACACTGCCACGCTAGTGAACTCATACAGACGGATTTAGTCTGACGCTGCAGCCGGCAGCGTTGGACGGAGCGCCTGAGAGAAAGGGCCATTGTGTCTACTGACGGACGACCATTTGCACCTGCTTGGTGGATGATGTAGCTGTAATTTCAGCCTAATAGGCAAGACTAGCCAGAGAGCTCCCAAGAGGAATCTGATCAAACTGACTCAGAAGTGTCAGCAGACAGAGATCTGTAAAGTAGAAAGGGCACAGAAGACAGGCGAGCCAAAGCTGTGCAGAGCTGAACTGAAGATGCGACTCTTTCGCTTGTATTAACTTGAGCGCAAGTATCTTTCAGAGGTCAGGACATTTACACGGCCGAACAGAGCTCTGGGGAGGATGAGGGACCAGCTGTCTTGATGCAGGACAGGTGTGGACACAAGAAGGCATTCCTTCAGATCTTCAGAGGAAGTTCTGACCTACATTTGATAACTATCGAAACTTCCCCTTTTTTTCCTTTTTTTTCAGCTGCAGGAGGTGCAGCTTAAACATCAATTTAAGTAAATTATATTTGAGCAGAACCTTCACCAGCAGCTCCAGAATTAGGATTCAAATTTGACCATCAGCAGCAGAATTAACCACAGAATCTCTTGAAGTTGTTACTCACAAATCACCGTGCAGCCACGGTTCCCCTGTCCCTGAGCCGAATCCTGCCGATAAGCGCGCTGAACGAGATGAACAAGCTGCACAGCGGGAGACAAAGCAAAGCGAGCGGGGCGGAGAATGAGCGGGAGACGTATGTTTAGATGAACTGAGAGGAGCAGGAGGAGCAGGAGGAGGAGGAGGGGAATGACAGCTGACCCAGCCTCCTCTTTCTCACTTGCCGCGCAGCTATGTGTGACCATGACTACCTTACATCTGTTTAGGTTTATTAATAAACAGGGACCAGCACCATCAGGCTGCTTGAATCCAGGAAAGGTAACAGATGTGTAATAATTAGGAAATGCCTTTTTCTGGCATTCTTATGAATAACTTGGCACGGTCTTTGTCGAGAGATTCACATAAACTTCACACTGAATGGCTTTAAACTGTGATGTTTCAGTCCCACACATCTCTTAGTGTTTCCTTCTGAGACCAGAGGAGTTACATCTGTTGGAGATGGATGTTTTGTACTGAGGTAATGATGAAACTCTTGCTCCAGAATGCCTGCCATACCTCTTCATTATCGAGGTATCTTTAAATAGCCGCCTGCACTTTTGCAGCCACAATGCTTCCCGTGGGAGGATTGGTTTTCACTTAAACTTTTGACCTCAAATTTTCACCAGCAGACGGTTGGCTCCCTCTTGGAGCCAGAGACTGAGGAGACATGAAAAGATTAAACACATGTAGAAGAAAGGGAGAGATTGTCTTTTTAGAAAATAATTTGATGATTAAGTGGTTGGGTTCCGTAATGAACAGTATCATTATTAGGTAGACCAATATTATTATCAAGTCTGCAGATGACATTACCATCCTTGGTCTCAGCAGAGGAGTTTCATTCACACAATTATTGGCCTTAATGCAGAGAAAATCAGATAACTCATTGACTTAAGGACGAGAGGACCCCCTCCTCTGTTGCCTCTCACCATCAAGAGGATGAGGATGGGGAGAGCAGATAGCCGCAAGAACCTTCCATGAGCAAAAATCACTGCAATATTTGTGAAAGGAGCTCAGCAGATTGTTGAAGAAGGCCGGACTTTGAGGCCAATCCCTCACCTACTCTATGTCATGATTTCTAGCATTTTTGGGTTTGTTCTTAGTTTAGTTTTGGGTTCTTATTTTTCCTGCTTTCTTCAGTTTTGTTTTTTCCTTTTGAGTTTTATTTTAGACTTTTGGTTTTGTTCTCATGTTCTGTCTGTCTCTGTCATAGTTTGGTATTTTCAGTTTGTTGTTTTGATTATTGTCTTGTTTCTGTCATAGTTTG
>NC_051434.1:16240949-16297520 GCF_001649575.2 Kryptolebias marmoratus
TTTCTCCACCACCCCGCTGGATCATTGTTGTTGTTGCTTGTTAGATGTTTGTTCCTGTCACTCTTAGTATTGCCTTGCCTTGTTTCATCTTACCTTGTCCCGCCTCTGTTAATACCTGGATCTTTTGTTAGAAGTTTGTTTTGCTGCCACGTCAGCTTGTTGTTTTCTAGTTTTGTTGTTTTATTAAATCAGTTTTTGTTTTTTGAAAAATGAGTCTGCGTCTTGGGTTCGCCACGCTCAGGCCTCGTCGTGACACTCTAGGTCTACAAAGGACTTGTCGAGAGCATCCTCACCGCAGTTTGGCTATACTTCGGCTGAGAAGTTCTCCACCGGAAACAGGTGGAATGTTCCCTCCTGGTCTGGAGTCAGTCTTTGCCTTACGTGGAAATGGCCTTACGTTCAAATATCTGGGAGTCCTGTGCCTGAGTGATGGGAGGATGGAACGGGAGATGAATCAACAAATTGGGGCCTAGTTCTTAGTCCTGAGGGTGTCACTTCACGGTGAAGAAAGAGTTAAGTCGAAAGATCCCAGATACAAGAGGCTGAAATGAACTTCCTTGGTTGGGTGGCCGCGCTCAGCCTTGGAGATAAGGTGAGGAGCTCTGTCATCCAGAGTGGAGCCGCTGCTCCTTCACATAAGTTGAGGTGGTTCAGACATCTGATTAGGATGCCTCCTTGATGCCTCTTATTGGAGGTTTTTCAGGCATGTTCCACTGGGAAAAAACCTTGTGGCACTCCCAGAACTCGCTATGTATTGTGTTATGTATCCTCTCTGGTCTGGGAACGCATTGGGATCCCCCTGGAGGAGCTGAAGAGTGACGCTGAGGAAAGGAGTGTCTGGGTTTCTCTCCTGGACCTGTTGCCTTCGTGACCCAACCACGGATAAGCGGTAGAAGATGGATGGATGGATGGATGGGTCATCAGCTTGTAAAGCATTAAGGAGGAAAAGAAGTACCCAACATCACAACCCTTTGAATTTCAATTACAGACATTTACCTCACTGAATACTCTCCCTCAACCTTACATAAAACTGTTGTGAAATATATGTGCATATTCCTGTGAATTTTGATTTTACTTAAAAGTTTTTGACTTGTCATTTTTAACAAAACCAGCTCACTTTTTCACTTGATAAATGTTAGTTTCTTTTACTTCTGCGAAGCCAGATTGGTAGAAATGCAACCGTTCCAATGCACATTTTCTCCTTTCATCCTAGGAATCATATAAACTTTTTATTCTTACATTTAAGATACTTTTTATAGGACGTTTACCATGCCCCATTTCTCTTTTTTTTATACTTTATTTGTTGATGTAGGAAGATGTAAAACTCTCAAAAACCACTAGATGGCATGACAATGCAAACCTTAATCCATTTATAGTAGGCGTAGTGGAAAAATGTTGAATTTTTTAGTTGAATAAGCCTCTAAATCCACTTAACTGTTTCATTAAAACTGAAGTGACTTTAATATAAACTTTATCATGAACGGGCTGTTTTTGTTGGTGTTAGATGATTGATTATTATCTGAAATCTCTTACTGGAAATCAAGCTCCAGGTGTTCAGAGGCAGATAGACCTGAATTATTCAATAGTCTTCATTTGCTCATCAATACCCCGTAAACTTGACAGTTACAGTTAGACTCAGTGTTTCTGTGAAACGTTCATTTCCCTTGTGTTGTAGACGAGATGTAATGTTGATTCAGCCCTCGTGACCAATTCAGCTCTGTGATTTAGTAAGTCTGGGCTTTGGGAAGGAGACGGTAATTTATATGACGTTATGTCCGACGCTTTAACACTGGGTTTGAAGCACACCCACACAACCACTGGGATTTGGAGATTTTCGGGACTCTCCCTTACAGGCTTTCCATTATAAAAAAAAAAAAATCAGCACCTCCTTTGATTTTTCTTCTGCAGAGGGTGTAGAGATCATCTGTGTGTGTTGAAACCAAACATTTCAGCGTGTTGTTGCGGTGGAGGACTTCATGTCCCACTGAGGCGAGCCATATGCTGGACTTTTCTTTTGGACCGGTCCGTTGCAGTCTGCTCCGATCGGCAGCATTGTCCAAACTCAGCAGAACATCCTGTCAGTGTGTCCTCCTCCTCCACCTCCTGCCTCTCTTCTCCTCCCACCCTTCACCCGTCTTTCAGACAGCAGAAACACGTCGCTGAATTCGGGCTATTCTGTTTTTTTTTTTTCTCCTTTATTACCGAGATGCGAAGCACAAAAGCCGACAGTGTTGATACTTTTTAAGCTTCTCTGACTTTGAGAGCTGGCAGGTTCTTGGCTCAGAGTTGGACTTTGGTGGAGGACCACCAGTGTGTTAAGCCACTCAAATCTGTTCTGGGATCAGCTAAGCTCACAGAAAGTTTTTTATTTATTTTTGGTGTGTGTGTATTTTCCAACCCCTGAGCTGACTAATGGATTCATTAAGCACTTTATTGCAAACACTAATTGAAAGCAAACCATTTGTGTGTTCAGCAGTTCTCAAAAATAATTTAGGGGAAAAGTAAGACAACGTTTCTTGTGGTTGGATCTTTTTTTCTTCTACTCTTAGTTTTATTTCTGGCGGTCTCATCATGCTTAACCGTCATCTTTTAAGGCGTTTTAAAATGTATTTTTACCTCAGTTGTTGCTAAATAGCATTTAAATTAAAACCACTGATACAATAGTAACTTCAAACATGCTTGGTTTAAAATTATTCATTAGAGAACAACACGGCTGTTTCTATTTTCATTGTGCATTTGTTAAAAAATAAAGTTTTTATGTATAATGAATGATTTATCTATCAATCCAACTAGATTTTAGAGTGAAAATGTCAAATTGTGTAATATTTCTATGTCCTGGGCATCTTTAAGAACAGATGTTTGAAGTGGACTGGAACAGTTATGAGCAGTTAATATCTTACCTGTTGTAGATAGCTCTTTCAACGACCTCAGTTTGAATAGAAAGTTTAATTTCGAGAAGACTGATGAGCTAATAGCTTGTCTATATGAAGCCAAAACCAAAGTGGATTTTGTTGTCCTAAAGTAGCTCCAATTTCAAATATTTCTTTGTGTTTTATGATATTATTACTTTATAAACCTTTGGATTGTTGTCAGTTTAACATTACACCATTATTTACATAAATTTCTGTGGCTGTGACTGTGAACAACATTTGCGAACAAGTCTCCAAAACGTCTCAAAGTGTTTGCAGGAGTGCTCAGTGTCCTTGCCTGAGTTGCAGAGACTCGTAGTCTTGTCGCTTGGCTTTTTGAACATGTTCAAAAACATTGTGCGACAATTTTTTTATTTTTTTTTTCTCAAAACAGTCACAGAGTTGTTGCGGACACTCGTGTTTCATAATGACTGCTGCAGAAAATTAACTTCTTTTCTCACAATTTTTGAGTCGCAAACCTGTCTCAACGACAAACAATCCTGAATACGTGTGTGCAAGGTTGGTGCACGGACAAGGTTTTTACAGAGGGGTCACCTGTGACCTTTGACCTTGGGACCTTGAAATCAACAGCTGTCCAGCTTTGTCCAGCTGTGCCCTTTGACATTCCTACCATGCGAGGTTGCAGAGTTAGAGCACGGACAAGGTTTTCGCCCGTGACTTTGACCTTTAACCCTGTGACCTTGAAATCAACAGGGATCATCCCTAACCCTTGAGGTGTCCAGCTGTGCAGTTTGGCATTTAAAGTTATAAATTTAGAGCTTGGACAAGAAACCGTCCACAGATGGACGGGCGGACGGGCTGCACCGTCCCCGTCTTAGGGCCGGCGTATAAAAAGTGCTGCGTGTCCTTCTTGACTCTGTGGGACAGTGTGCATCACACAACACACAACATTGTCTCACTCCAGCTAAGTGTTACTTAGTGACAGAGAGCTTATCGGGCGTTAACTTTGAGGAAAACGTTTCTGTTACGTAACCGTTAGCCTCCATCTTGTTGCCGTCCTCAGGCACCCAGTGTTTTTGGCTTTTCTCTGTCTTAAGGGATTCCACTGTTATTCTGTGGGCGTCATGTCCTCCTTCAGTCTGTTTTCAGCTGTTCCAGATAAAACACTCTCTTTTACAAGCTGACGGACACTTATACTCTCTTAAAACAGCCCAAAAGGCTTTGATGTCCTTATTTAGCTCAGCTTTGTTCCACGTGGTTGGTTGTAGTTGAAATCAAAGTACAAGTTCCTTTTTTTTATTATTATTTTCTTTTTGTAGCAAACATTTTGTTCACTGTATCGGCTCTATGCCGTTGCAACAAGCCAGTTCCCGTGAAGAGAAGCTTCAGATTCAAACGGCTGATAAGGAGAGATGAGACTACCTGGAAAAGATTAGATCACATTTTTTGGGGGGTTTTTTTTTGTTGGTTTGTTTTGTTGTTCAGTCATGGAAACAAAAAAAAGGAGATCTTGAATTGAGGTTTTATGTGAGGTCGAAAACTCGTTTGCGTCATCTGGGACGAAAATAAAAAGAGGTTTTTATGGTCTTAGAAAATGTTGGGCAGTTTTGAACATTCATCCCCACAGGGATGAGGGTGTTTGTTTTGTGGACGGTCGCTCAGTCAGTTGGTTTTCTACATTTTTAAAGCTAGATTACAATTATTATTATTAGAATTCATGAGCCTCTGAGGATGACCCCTACGGTTTTTAGTGTAATGTCTTGGTCCTCACTGTTTATGAAAGTAAAATATGTAATTTATGTGTCATTTAGTGCAAGTCTTTATTTATTATATAAAATATCTAAACCTTTTTCTGTGTGAATTTACAAAAAAAATTGATTTTTTTTTTTAGATGTTGCGTAATTTCTTTCATCATTGATTGTCTTCATCTGGTCGACCACTGAAAAGCAAAAGTGGACGATTTTATCTTTTCCTGTAGCTGTACTAGCTGTTAACTCTTGGACTCAACTCTGTCTGTTAGCAAAATAACTCATGAACCGCACCGCGGATTTCAGGGAAACCTTCAGGAAATAATTGTACAGCTGATAAACAATTGAAGTCAATCCAATTCAAGATGGCCGTCACAGCTAACCAATCTGAGAAATCACCAAAACGGCTATAATTCAGCCAGTTTTACGGATATTCGTCTAAAACTTGGTGTGGTAGTAGCTGAGAGTCATCAACACATCCTCTGAGCGTGACATCGATGTTATTCCTCAACATAACAGCATCTCGGTCCAAAACTGTGGCAGGAAGTGGAGCGGGCGAGCAGTGCTGGGCCTTTCTTTTTACCGGCGGTGAACCGTTTCACAATCGAATCTGGAATCTTCAGATTACCTTCAGAGCTAGTTTAAGATCGTTTCGCCGACACCAAACCGCACATTAATCGCTGTTTGCTGCTGTAAGACAACTAATGGCTCGGCGGGAACGCCACTTTAAAGTGCTGCAGTAAATATTGTGAAAAGCACATCAGAAAAGTTGGCAAACCTGCTCTCCAAGACGTCAAAAAGCCTCAGGTTTGGAGTTTTAAAATTGTCTCCGGTCTCCGATTCCTGTTTTCTCAGTTTTTATTCTTCTTTTTCCTGTAGTATTGACCAAACAGAGGTCACCTCAGGTTTCTGGATTGTGGCATCAGTGAGTGACCCACAGGAACGGGTGAAAAGCGCATCGCTGACCGGGCTCCGGGAGCGCTGGAAAGCAGTGCCTTGAGTTTGTCCAGCAGCCACCACACCCTCGCAGGAATCCTTCTTGCAAAAATGTTTCAGGCTTTTGTAGAGGAGCAGTAGAAAAACACGTTTAAATGTGGAATTCTGTGTTAGTTTCTATTTGAGGAAATAGTGCAGAAATCTTCTGAATCTCGCATATTTTCGGCGTGCTTTGGCTCTGGCTGCTCCCAGATTCGGAGAAGTACTTGATGTTTTATTTTGAAAGCAGCCTGACTGAGAGCCAAACACAGGCAGGGCCTTGTGTGTCTGCCCTGGTTGTCCTTTATTATTCCATCTCTCAGTAAAAAAAAAAGAAAAAAGCACAGTTGAGTGTAAATTATCCTTTACTCGTAAAAACAAACACTTCCCTTTGCTCAACTTATTTTTTTTTTTTTTCTGGGAAACTGTGCGTCCAGTAAGGGTCAAAGAGACCAGCTTTAACTTGTCTCCGGCAAATCCAAACACAGATCGGCCCGTAAAATCTGACAAAGAGCTTGTGTGTGGAGGGGCTGACGCAGCGAAGGGTCACGTGCTCCTGGGAGTCCACACGCCTCCTCCGTCACGCCGAAGGAAATCAATCAAACAGGACAACATATTAGTTCCTCCAGCTTGTCAGAGCGACAAAGCTGATGAAAGACGTGCTTTCAGGTCGAGAGATTATCATCTCAAATGGTTGAGACTAAAGTATACCCTTGTTCTTAAAACGAGAAACTTAATGTAGCTATTTTTAAGGGTATTTGTTGGATGTCTTCTTCTCAAAATGACCACACTCTAGCCTGATTGTCTCTGTTCCCTGGCTGTTGGACAAACTTGTTCCCCTCTAAGCCTAATAAACTAAAAAAAAAAAACCAAGACTCTCTGTCATGTTAGCAAAATATCTCATGAGCTACTGGACAGATTTTAATGAAACTCTCAGTAAATAATCTTTCAGTGCACATCTGCAGAACCCAATTTGAGCCACCACAGCTAAATGATTTTAGAAAATAATATGGCTACAAGTCGGTCCATTTTACAGATATTGAGCTAAATTTTGTTGTGGTAGTAGTTGACATTCATCTCCAACTCATGCTCTGAGCTCTAACGGATTGCACAAAATCTAGAGATCTCATGGCATCACCTGAGACTGTGTAGAATGTTGTTTTTGAGATCTGAAACTGTCTGACATTGTCTTTTTTTTCACTTGAACAATAAAAAGAGAGGGATACTTTCACATAACCCCCGCTTTGCTTTGACTTGTTGTTGAAGTGAAACCAGTCAAATAGCCATCCTCGTCACGATCGAGTCGTCTGCGGCTGTCAAAGAGGCGGGTCGGGACGATGAGGGGCTGCGTCCACGATGAAGCCGTGTCAGGTGAGCCATTAACTTATATCACCTTCACGCTTTAGCTTTTCTCTTTCCTAAAGAATTTATTTATTGTTCTATCAGCAAATCCATACAAAGCAGGTCCAAACCATGACACTACCACCGCCGTGTCGATGACAAGGAACGTAATAAAATGCTTTACTTTGCTTCATGCTTTACATGATTACCATTCTGCACTTATTAGAAATGTTTTTGTTTTTTTAAAGAACTTATAACAGCTAATATTAAACTCTAACCTCATTGTTTGTGTTCACATATTAGCCAAACAGAAGCCTTAAAGGGATAGTTCAGAGCTCCTGAAGTGGAGCTCTGTGGGAAGGTTATGTGATGAATATCTCATCTGCAGTACAGCTGTTTGAACAAACCCCCATTTAGAGACAAAACCCTCAAAATAGTTAGTTAGTAGATCGTTCCACCGAACCCGACCTCAATTCTTGCTTTAGCCTACCCTGATGACTAACCTTTATGACATTCAGAACAGTAACACTGATCCTGAAGGGACTTTTATTCGTTCACCCTGTTCTGGGGAGGGTGTAATAATAGTCTTTGTTTGCTGTCATTTCTAAACACTCGACCTGATTTTGAATTAGCAGAATACAAATGAATGAAAATGGCGTTTTTGGTGCTTGAGCTAACTTTCCGACTCCGGTTTTCCTCCAGTATTCACGTTTAACTCCAGGTTTTCCCTGACCTTTCAGTCACCGATTTGCAGCGTTGAACCATTTGGATCAATGAATAAAAGAACCTCCTAATAATCTTTGTTTGCCTTTGAGCGATATGGAGAATCAGAAGGGAAAAAAAAACATTTTTTTAAACTACATTTAGCTCCTGTTTCTCTACCTGTTTTCAGGCAGAGCTCCCTGCCAGCAGTCCCCTCTGCTTGGTAAGACAAAGCTGTTTCTGTCCCACAGAGGAGTCCTCTCCTAATTTTATCCCTCAACCTGGAACCTCTCCTCATATAAAAAAAAAAAACTATTATTACACGCCGCAGTTCTCTCGCTGCCCTCATTTCTTTTTTCCTCCTACCTTCCTTTCCCTTCCTTTCCACCCCTCCCATCCTCTCAGCTGGTTGATGTTAAAAATAACAAACTGTGAATCTGTTTTTTTTCTTCCCCCTGCTGTTGGACCGGTTCTTTTTGGAGGTCGCGCGTACGGACCAACGTTTCATTAGAGCAGCTGAGTCACGCGTTGCTGTTTCTGATGTCACTTCGGTGTTTTGTGGTGCGCTTTGAGCTGAATTGGAAGTGTGCGTTTTAGTTCTGTCCCAGGACAAAAGCAGGTCAGGAATGATAATGCTGCTGTGAGAGCGGGGCTTATCCCCGCCGGCTGTGTGGATTTCCTGCCCGCGGCCTCCTTTCAGTCACATCAAACACACGCCACTCACCGAAAGTTTGTTCTTCCATCGCTGCTCTGTCATTTCTACCAGATCACGTCGGTTTCGAAGTCCCAAACGTGCTTGAATAATGTGCAGTCATATTCTAAGCGCTAACAAAATCCTTTAACGGGTTTAACCAAAATGGCTCGAACTCCATCTTTTCTCTTCGTAAGATGATCTTAGTTTGAAACTTTGGGATGAAGGGCAGCTGGGGGTGTGCATCCCCTTCAGGGAATGCTAGGCCTTTAATTTTAGTTGCTTTTTTTTCCCAGACAGAAAGAATCCCAGATCTAAACTAAGCCGGGTTTTTTTTTTTATTTATGCAGCAACATCTGCAGTAACTTGTCATAGTAACAAACTTTTTGTATCGTAACAAGTTTCCTAACATGTCTGTTCTTCCTATACTTATATACTGTCAAACATTAACTTATTATGCTTCATTTTCTCTAATTATGACCAAAATGTGTATTTTTTTTTTTTGGGCAGGAGAAATGCCAGCTAAACGACATAAGTAGCGATTGTAGCGAAGAGAAACAGATTTTTGGGGAGGATTGGTGAAACATTCCCCAGTTGGCTCATAAAGTTCTGGTGGTTAATGATTTTGTATCTGGTGTAGCGCGCACACACACACACACGCACATTCACACAGGGACACTCTGAGGACGGCTGTTTTCTTTTGGATTACCATGGCAATGTTAAACATTTCAGTCTGTTAGGCAACAGTGAACTGAGCTATGACTCATTGTAACCCCTCCCAGCTGCACACACACACACACACACACACACACACACACAGACAGTATGGATCCCTCCACATCTGAGTCTCACACACTTTATCACAGAGAGAGAGAGGTTTATCTTCTGATGACCAGCCAGCAGGTCCAGTATATGGAAGAAGTTAATTAACTTTTAATTACTTTAAATGACAACCGAAGGGAATCTGATGATTGGTCTAAAAGAGATATCTCGAAATACGGTGTGTTTAACAAATTCCCTCCACGCGCCGTTGATGTTTTCCGTCGTTCGCGCATCATGAAATCGCTGATGCCGAGCGTATTCGATCAGCTCAAATGGCGGGGAAGCACGTGGGCAGCCGTGTGTCGTAGGACTTTGACTTTAGGAGGCGTCTGATGGGAATATCCCCGGGCCTTAAGGCAGAAACAGTCCAGGAATCCTAACGGACCGGTCAGATGGCTGTCGCATCTCAGGAGCTAAACGCAGACAGTGGCGCAGATGAAGCTGCACAAAAACGAACAACGTAACAGCCAAAGACTTCGAGCTAAGATGTTTTACAACCTAGACGAGAAGTTTAATATTTGAGGGTTACATCAGATATTTGGTTATACACCAGTTTTGGCCAAAGAACAAAATGCAACTGGAAAATTTCTTTAAAACCTCAGAAAGATGCTGATGTAGCTGATTTCCACCAAACATCAACTTTCTTCTATAAAACCCAGCAATAATTTGGGACTTACTTTGGTAATAATCTAAGCTGTGTGAACTGTTTTAGAAGGGTTAAGAGAACCGAGATCAAAAGAAAAAAAGTTAAAACTGTCACCATGGTAACCACACACCTGGGTCTCTCACTCCCTGATGGTGCTCTGGACAGGCAAATAGGAAAGCGGGTCAATAAGTCCAGTTTTCTGCGAACCATTCAAGCTTTGTTGGTACTCTGAAGAACAACATGTCTGAGCTGCAGAGCTGGGTTTTCTCACTCGTTTTCTCGTTGTTTATGTGGAAATTTTTGGCATTTTTTTTGTTTTTTTTTCTTTTAGTGAATTTTCTTTTTTTTTTTACCTCAACCTCCACCCAAAAAGCCTTCCCCCAACACAGGCGCTTACTTATACGAACTCCACCCACAACAAACGAGTGTTTTCCTTCATCTAAACCCTCGAGCCCACCCAGAGATGCTGTCTGGGCTCCTGCCACACAGAGTCATGACAGATTTCAGTGGCAAAAATCAGGCTGGATGTGAGCACAAGTGATCATGATTTATGGGTAACTGGCCCTACCTATCTGTCTAATTGTGTGTGTGTGTGTGAGTCACATTTAACCCTCCCGTGGCATTCGGGTCAAATGGACCAGAGGTTACAGGGCCGTCTCTTCCTCTCTTCAGTAACAAGAAGCGTTGCGTTTCCACTTTGCTGCACAAAAACAGGAAAGAGCCACATCTTTTATCAGCAAAAGAAGAAAGACGACAACTCTCCGGACTAAACTTTTTTTTTTTTAACACCTTTATTCTACAAAAAAAAAAGGCAACTAAACATTAAAAGCCCAGCATTCCCTGAAACAACGACTTCTTCCATGCCAGAGTTTTAAACCAAGATCAGAGTTGTCATCGTTTTGGTCAAAGCTTTAAAATGACGTGCGCGATCCCATGCGATACTGCGAGATGTCAAAGTCGGAGCATGAGTTGTGTGTGACCCTCAGCTACTACCGCACAAATAGCTCAAATTTAGAAAAATTGACTGAATTGTAGCCATTTATGTGTTTGCTGAGGTTGATTAGCCGTGGCAGCCATCTCAAATTTGGTTGTCTCCAGCAGTCGATCACTTGTGCATGAACATCCAGGGATTATTTTCTAAAAGTTGAATTAAAATCCATCCCGTGGCTCATGAGATGCTTTGCTAAGAGACCAGAAACAAGACTATAGCCTGTTTTTGGTTTTTGGCAGCGAGCGGCAATCCGTATTTATTACTACAGGGTAATTTCTGATTACTATTTTTAAAAAGTAATCTTTCTCTTATTAAATGGTAAATGCACTTGTATAGCACATTATCAAGTTGAAGGACTCCAAAGTGCTTTGCACTACAATCAGTCATTCATCCATTCACACACTGATGGTGGTGAGCTACATTGTAGGCCTGGGGCAGACTGACAGAAGTGAGGCTGCCATCACACCGGCGCCACCGAACCCTCTGACCACCTCCAGCAGGCAAGGCAGGTGAAATGTCTTGCCTAAAGACACATCAGCTGAGACGGACTGAGCAGGGGGTTCAACCCTCCGGTTACAGGACGAACCCCTACATCCTGAGCCACTGCCGCCCCCGTAAGGAAACTCAAGCTGTGTTTTTATTCATTCATTTTTACTCCCCGAGCTGCCACGGTGGACTCGGGAGATCCTCTCTAAAAGAACGCTGGGGAGGAAGTGGCAAAAAAAAAACAAAAAAACTACAAAACCTCCAACCTGCAGAGGAAGAGACCTCTCAGCACCTGCACTGCAGCTGAGAAAGTCTGAACTCCAGTCGTTTGGAATGTGAAGAGAAGCAGCTAAGCAGCAACGTAAGAGGAGAGGAGAGGCTGGCTCTGAGGCAGAGGGAGGGACGGGTTGTTTCAGAGAGCATGGAGCTTCATTTACTGTGCTCTACACACACACACACACACACACACATATGCACTGAAAAGCTGTTCTCAGGCTGAGAGAAAAGAGGGGAGCAGCGGAGAGGACAACACGCCGAGTAAGTTGTCGACTCTCATGTCTTTGCTTCGTTTGTAACAATAACTAGAGGGAGGTGGTGCCGGCGGTCAACTCGAGCTCTTTGTTTATGTGAGCTCTTGGAGTTTTGTCATTGCTAGTTTACTTTCTCTGAGCTTCTTTTCATGCTCTAATTTCTGCTGATTTGAACCACATGGCTCACACACACATATATAGACTCCTTCATGGACCCATAAAACACTAAACCCAAGAACAGAAAAGCTACCATGGGGCTGGAAAATGTAGTCAAGAAGGCTTTGTGTTAATGCTCAGATTGGTGTCTGTTTTTAAGTTTTATTTTTTCTCCCCCATAATTTCATGTAAAGCTCATTTTTCTCCCCTAAATTCTTGCTCTCTTTCTCCTCCCTTTGGCTTCCATTTCCAGCCCGTTTTTCCCCTCGGTGCCCTCTTCCTCCCATCCTGCTGATCCCACTGTTATCCCAGGTGGTGACAGGCAGTAAAAACAGAGATAGGCCAAAGAGAGACGGGGGGGCGTTCATCGAGTTCTGCGGAGCGAGGGGGGGAACGTTCCAGACCCGCTGAGCCATCTCACCTCAACGGAACTCCGATCTGAGCGGCGGCACCGAGTCTCCGGCTTTCCGGGATGTCCCGGAGGAGGTCTACAGGGGACCTGGTGCCCAGGGACATCACTGAGATCCTAGCCAGGGAGGTGAGGGCTCAGCGTGGGCAGAGGAAGGCAGGAAGCTCCCTGGGACAGGCTCTGAGCTGGCTGAGGGGGAGCCGGAGGAAGAAGAACCTCGGTGCCGGACTCAACCGTAACCCTACAGGCGTGACGGAGAACAAACTGGGACTTCAGAGCTATGATGCTGCGAAAGGTAGTGTGATCAACTACTGTTTCAGCTTCTCGAGGATTCTGTGGAAGGGTTATGATCAATCAATATCTTACCTGTTGTAGATAGCTCTTTGAATGACCTCAGTTTGAAGAAAATTAGTTTTATGTCCTTATCTTTAAGCTAACGGCTACTCAGAGCAGGTGCTGCTAACGTAAACCAACTCCAGTCTTAAATTTTTATAACTCTTAATGCAATCACTACATCGCATCTATTGCACATCACACAGTCATTTCCCTAAATTTCTGTGGTTATTTGCAAGCGCTAAGGCTACACACTGGAAGCAGCATGTGCAAGTTTTACAGCCCAACAGCAGGGGAGGAGGGCGCAAAAGTGCTGCGAAAGTTTGGCGTTGGTTGCCGGGAGACCAAAAATATATCCAGGAAGTAGCTTGTTTTGGGGGGGGGGTTAGCCATAGCCTAAATGCTACATGTGTCTATCAGGTCGCCAAAGAAGCACCCAGGCATCACGTTTACCAACGAGGAGGAGACGAGAAAAGCGAGCAGGAGTGTGTTTGGTGTCAGAGATTTTCAGCTCTCTCAGCCACAGCTACATAAAGTATCATGGCTGATGTATAGTATATAAAATATCATGTTTTTTTCTGCTAGAATAACCATGAATCTGACTGCAGAGTAAAGGTTTATAAAGCAGCTTTTGCGTATTAAAGCTTAGACACAGGAGTTAGTTCATCCACTTTGCTCTCGACACCACTCAGACTAGCCATTAGCTTGTCAGTTCAGTCAGGATTTAAGTCCGTTTCTCCAAACTGAAGCTGTTCAAAGACCTCGCCACAACAGGTGAGCTGCCGAGTGGTCCTAACCTCTCTACAGAACCACAAACTCCCACCGGCCTTTTAATATCTGCTCTCACAACTGTGAAGCTCTCTAATGTCAGTTCATTTTAAAGCGCTAACATTTTAAACATATGACAACTGGTCCTTGTCAAAAATCAACACGCAATAATACAATTCACCATAAACATCCAAGGGATATTGCAGCCGAAAAGCAATAATAACATTGTTTCATCCGTGCCCCTCTGATTGGTGCATTCAGACTTGATCGAGCTGTTCTGTTCGGGATGAAGAGCAAAACGTATCTCTGTGGATTTTGTCTCTCTCGTTTATTTGTCACAGTGGTCTCCTTTCTTTCCTGAATCTAGTTAGGACTGAGACCTAATTAGTTCGTGAATGCAGGGGTGTGTTTACAGTGGTGTCAGAGGAGCCGGATGGTTCTCATGTGAGTCGGTCCAGACCTAAGCCGAGCTAAAACTAGCTGACATGTTCCCTGCTCTTCCCACGAGTACCCGAATAAACAAATAAATGGAAATACTTTTTTTAGCATAGCTGCATGCTGAAGACTTATGTTGCTTATCGCGACTGATTCTGAATTCTGTCGCTGCTTCCCTAAAAGGCGAAGTTCAGACGAGGATTTTTAATCCTTTTGTTGGTTTTTGTTTCATCACAGACAGTCTGCGGCGATGATGCACGTCTGAGGAATGTCCTGATAAAAAGTTAGGAGGGATTTCTTCCTCGTCGGGACGTCTGTTCGAACATCTATATTGTGGCGAAAGTGACTCAGACAGAAACTCGAGGGTCTAATCCCCTTTTTCAGCTTACTGATGCTACGGTCGGCAGCCCAGAGATTACCCACAGTCCCCGTTTCCTGTTTTTTTTGCTCCATCTCTTAACCCATCCCTTTCTCTTTCGCCATTTACCGTGTGTGTGTGGTGTGTGTGTGTGGGGGGGGTTGGCACAACATTTGGTTCAGCACGCTTTCTGCCTTTTACTCGTTCAGCCGAATCAGTGGGACGTCCGTGAATCGACTTTGCTGGTTTGGGTATCAGACTCCGTTTGAAATCAAAGATTAACCAGGACCGGCGATAATGATTCCCCCAGCAGAGGATGTGGGTCGGAGCTTGATGCTGAGGAAGTCTGGGAATTATTGGTTTTCTTGGCATTTTGTGTCAGGGATTTTCCCATTTGTAAGGCTGAAGGAGATCACTATTAAAACACAACAAGCAACAGAGTCACAAAGCCTCCAGCTGGGAAATAACAGAAGTTTTTTTTTAATTTATTTGTTATTTCGGTCTTGTCTTGACATGCTCCATTTTAAATCGTCATACGTTTTGATTTATAAACAGAATTTCCAGGAAGTTTAAAAAAAAAAAACGACAAAAGTCAAAGTTCATTTGTTTGAGCCTTGATTTATTAGAGCCCAAAAATAAGTAGAAACGGATTTTTAGCGCTTTGACCCATTCAACTGTGTAAATGTAAAAATATCCAGAATTTGAGCAAAACGCTTTAAATCAGGGGAAAAGGTCACATTTACTTTTGTGTTAGATCACTGTTTATTTTAGGTTTTTTTACCGATCTAAAAATCGCTCCTTTTTAAGGAACCAGTGGCTATTCTTTGTAAATTCAAAGTTTAAAGAGATCATTTGTATATTTTAGGTTATGAGCAATTAATATCTTACCTGTGGGTATCTGACCTGAGTTTGTAGAAATAGAGTTTGATTCTGACAGGACTGACGAGCTAACTAGTCTGAACAGAGCCGAGGCCGAAGTGGATTGTTTCTGCCTTCAAATATGAGAGACGCTACATTTTCAGGCCAGTTAAGCACAGTTTGTGTTTATTAATCTTCACATTTAGGCCTTTTAAAGTGTACACCGTGACTGTTCCAGCATTGGATGAGTGGAAAAAGTTGTTTCTTCTTTTAAAATACTCCGTCAGAGTGAGCAAAACCTACTGTAAGCTGCAGAAAAATCAAAACTTTGAATTTATCCAAGAGTTACTACATCTGCAACTTCACTACAAGAGCTGAGCACCCAGATTTGACTTTTGGCAATAAAACAACAAAAACTTTAGACAGGTTTGGTGCAGAGCAAGTCTTTTCAGAAGATGAACATAACTTTGAAGCATGGAGGTGGGATAGTTATAGTTTGGGTTTTGCCAAACTATATTTAATTATGTTAAAAAAGAAGAAAAACGGAAAAAGAGAAGTTTTAGAATAACACTTTTGCAGCTGGTTTTGGAAATGGAGTGCAAACCTCCACCAAGGCTGCATCGTGATTAAAACATAGTTCGATCCGGATCATAATCTGGATCGGCACCGGAATTGAATCCATTGTTTTTTGGGACAACCCCAACATTTCCTGAATATTTCCTCCAAATCTGTTCTTTAGTTTTTACCTGATCTTTGCTGACAGACAGACAAACAAACCAACGAACACACCAGGAAACAGAACCTCCTTGGTGGAGGAAACAGAAGGGTCACATGTAGGAGCAGAGACAAGGTTTTAACAAAGGGGTTACCTGTGACCTTGACCTTTGACCCCATAAACCTCGAAACCAACAGGCATCATCTTTGACCCACGAGGTGTCCAGCTGTGCAGTTTGACATTCCTACATTACACTGCTGCAGAGTTGGAGCACTAGGTCAGCTGTGATGTTGACCTTTGACCCCATGACCTTAAAACCAGTGGTGATCAACCTCAACCTACAAAGCGGTCAGCTGTGCAGCTTAACCTTCCTGTTATACAGCTGCAGAGTTAGAGCACTGGCTGATCTGTGACCTTGACCTTTGACCTCAAACTTTGACCAGCTCTCCACAAACATTTATTCACTGGCTCCTTGTACCATGTTTGAGGTTTCCTGAAAATTTCACGCCTATAATTTTTTGAGTACCCTTGTACACAGAGAGACAAACAGACAGACAGACAGACGCTACTGAAAACATGCCCTCCTTGGCGGAGGTAAAAATGGAGAAGATGCCACATCCCAGCACCTTCCTGCACTTTAGCAGCTGCTCACATCTGACCACCTGCATCTGTCCGCTTCAGAGGGTGAATTAAGTCTTGATGAGTCTGCATTGATGCAACACTTATTAGAATTAGATGTGTGTGTTTTTATAGGCTTTTATGTTTTTAAACAAAAAATGTCTTATGGAACAGTTGTGGCCAAGTCATGCAAACACCAGCAGCAAAAATTATATATATATATATATATATATTTTTTTTTTTTTTTTTAATGAGGCTTTCTCCTCTTCATGACCAACTGTTTCTCTGAGATGTCCTTTTTTTCCTGAATGGCTGAATATGTCATAGTGACTGTAAGTTTAACTCTTCTGAAGTCATGTCAACGCTCCTGTTCTTTGGCATTTTTGCTCTTCTGTGTGAGAGTTAGCCAGCTCTTGATTTTAGAGCTTTCAGAGAAGTCAAGGTGAGTTTTGCGTGGCCTCCCGGACGCCTCGATGGGTCTGGAGTTATGAAGCGGGAGGAGGGTGGGGGGATTACAACAAATCACAAAGCCCCATTCAGCCTAACGAGGACTCTTAGGGAACGCTCTCTCAATGCCTTTTTAATCAGAGCAGCTCCTCAGCAAAACGCTCGCTGCTTCTTTTTTTTCCTTCTTCTTCTTTTCCAGTCTTTTGCCTCATTGCTTGTTTTGTTTCAGAGCTCAGCGTCGCTCTGGGTGTGCAGGTCTCACCGTGTAATCAGTGTGTGTTTACAGCTGTGTGTGACCGAGCGCTACCCTGTATCAGAGGGTATGTGTGTGTGTGTGTGTGTTTGTGTGTCAGTGGCTGGGCTTAGGGCGGCGCCGAGCCAGCACCGACATTCATTACATCACCTCCACACACACACATATCAGGGCTCCCAGGGGCCCTGCAGCTACCTGCTTTGTCCAGCTCGGTCCCATCTTCGGCTGCTCGATCCGTGAGCTCACTTTGCGCAGCGCGCCTTTGGATTCCGCGTGTGTGCGGCCATTGTTTTCTGCGTGTCCGCGAAGCTGTTGGTGCGCGTCGGCGTGACAGAGCCCTCAGCCGTAACACAAGTGAAGTCCTTGTATACGTGCTCGTAAAGGATCCCGTTCTCCGCTTGGGTTATTTTTTTGGGGGGGGCTTCTGTGTGTGCGTGCGTGTGTGTGTGGCTGCCACATCACAAACACAATCAGGGTGTGTGGATTCGCAAACTGTAATATAGATTACAGAGCCCTCAGAGCAGTCGAGGGGCAAACATCTCATTACACGCAGAACATTGTATGCAGCTTTAGCTTTATTACAGGCCACAACTCAGAGCCACTTTAATACAGTTTGACAGGCAGTGAGCGGAGGGCAAAGAGGAGCGTGCAGCATAAAGGGAGGACCGTGAAAGTTTAATGCAACCTCCCACACACACACACACACACACACACACACACACACACACTGACGAGCAAGGTAATTTTACCTGGGTAAGCAGATACCTCCAGCCCTCATCCATCACCGCGGGCTTACAGCTGCGTCGCTGAGGTAAACGTCTCCCAGGCGACCGCGCTGCGAGGAGCGCATCACGAGGCAACAATAGGATCCTGACGGCGATGTTTTGGAGTGAAATCTTCACCGCCCCTCGGGCCACGTTTAACGCCAGGATATAAAATGTGCCCAAGTCACAGGATCGCGGCAGAGAGGACTACATTTCCTTCGGCCCTTTTAAGTTCACACGAGCAGAGGCAAATACCTGAAAACTGTTCGTGCTGATCACCGTCTGTAATATGACCTGTGCAGATTCTAATCGATTAGCAGAGAAATGTATCCAAACGCAGCTAATGGACCGGAGAAATCCTGTTTTCTGTTACATGAATATTACATGAATGACTTTACAGGAACTGGCTGAAGAACCTGAAACTGAGTTGTTCAAGTTAAAAGAGGCAGAACACTAGCTAAAAGCTAAATGTAGCAACAGGCTAGCTGAAAGCTAAAACTAGCAAAATGCTAAAAGCGGCGGAGGATCAGCTAGTAGCAGCAAAAAAGCTTACTAAAAGAAGCAGAACAGTAGCGAAATGCTAGCTAAAACCTACAAGTAGCAAAACACTCGCTTAAGGCTAACTGTAGCAAAAACCTACCCAAAAGCTAAAAAGTACAAAAAAGGCTGGCTACATGCTAAAAGTAGCATAAGAGGACAAAAATAGAGCAACTATGCTGAAGTAGATTGTAAAAAGAGCAAAAAACAAAAACATCTCAATGTATTTTTATTTAATATTTGTAAATAAAGTTAAATATCTTGAACATTTTAAAAGTTACAGAAACCAAAAGTCCGATCACCCACCTCCTGAATGAGCTGAACGTTTTGATATGTGAATGAATGAATCTGTTATATGAACTAGAAGCAAACCTCCACCAAGGCCATAGGGTTGTTAAAGGTTTGCAGGATCCGGATCATGACAAGCCCAACATTTCCTGAAGGTTTTCATCAAAATCTGTTTATTACTTTTTAATGTACCCTTGCTAACAGACAGACAGATGGAAGGACAGATATTATGGAAAACATAATGAATGAATCATGAATAAAACTGCACAGTCTGCAAAATTCAAACAACAGAGTCAGTACACACATTCAGCATGCAAAGTGATATATGTATAAAAGGAAAACTAACGTCTTTTTTAGATGTAATGTTTGGGAGTTTGAAAGTCATGGGTTGTGTTATTGGATACTGAGGGTGTTTGAAGTGTGGGGGGGAGCAGCTGGAACACATCAGCCTGAACGGAGGGAGGGGGACTCTGTATACACAGAGATACACAACTAATATTTCCCCCAGGACACTGTGTGTGTGTATGTGTCTGTGTCCTGTTATGTAATATGTCACAACAGATACACCTGTTGAACTCGGTTTACCCGATCCAGCTGTGCGTTCTCTGTGTTTGACCGTTTTCTCTCCCTGCATGAAGAAACCTGAACTCGAGTCTTATGTGTCCTGCTTATCTGAGCTCCGGGACATTTTAAGGGGCACCGGTTGACGTTATTAAATTTCCCTGCTGCTTCTAATCCGAGCCACTTGTGGCTTCACACACCCTGACACGGATAATTAACCAGACAGGAGTGTTGTCCGCGCGATGCTTCCCCGTACGGTCCAGACTTGTGAAGTGGTACGTTTCATCTCCCCCTGCTGGCCAGGCAGCGGCGGTACAGGCACGTGGGCTTAATCACAGTAAGTGGCCACACCTGTGAGGGTGTGGATAGGCGACACGCCTGACTTTCATGGAGGAATTAGGCTGCGTGTTTGTGCTTTTGCGCTTTGTCCCGGCAGCTCTGGCGTCGGCCTCTTGTTTATGTTGCAGCTCGTCTCGGGGATGAAGCGGGAAGAAGCGCGGCCTCAGTAAATCCTTCTATCTACATCTTCACGTTTGCGGCCCATTGAGACTCTAAGCGCATAAACGGTTCACTGTCTCGCGCCGCTGCCGCAGAGCCAGACCAGAGGAGTACAGCTGCTGCTGGGTGTGTACGGCTTAGAGGGATACTTTGGACAGTGGGGATCTGAACAATGAATATCTTACCTGTAGGTAGCTCTTTGAACAACCTCAGATTAACTCTGACAGGACTGATGAGCTCACACCTAGTCTGAACTTGGGCAAAACCAGATTTAGTTGTTAGTAGCAGAAGGAAAATAACATTTCTGCTAAAATAACCTTTTAATGCAAACTTGACATTGAGCGTTTTAACAATCTAATAACTTCTAAACCACGCAGAAGAACCTCCAAAGCAGATTTTTTTTGTCGGAAAATAACTCATTGTCAGAATTTCAAAGCTGTTCACGCAGATGCTATTTTATAAACTTTCACACAAGTGTCCGTAATGTTAGGAAATTTGAAAAAAGGCTGCTGCTGCTGTTTACACTGGCTAAAAAGCAGACAACCATGCAGTGGTGGTGATGTCCTGGAAGTTTCTACAATAGGGTTTTGCATGAACAGCAACAAGATTTCTAAAGGCTCTTTTGCAAAACTTTTCATCCCGGGACTTAGACGCCTTCTGGCCGCCTCGATGAGGTTTCTGAATGGACCGAGCCTCCTTTGTGCCGCGAAGCGAGGTGGGAACAGAGCCGAAACGGTGAACGTGTGAAAAGGTAAGCCGGCTCTGAGGCTCAATAATGTGACGAAGTGACGACATGTGGTTTCCTCCCACAGAACAAAAACATGCATGTTAGGTTAATTGGTAACTATTAAATTGTCCCTAGGTGTGAGTGAGAGTGTGAATGGTTGTTTGTCTCATTTGTCTCTGTGTGTCCCTGTGATGGACTTGCGACCTGTCCAGGGTGTCCCCCGCCTCTCGCACAGTGACTGCTGGAGACAGACACCAGCTCCCCGAGACCCAGAAAGGAGAAGCGGGTAAAGAAAATGGATGGATGGATGTTTTATGGAGGAGCCTTGAGATCGGAGTTGTTTCAAGATGTCAGCAATCCACTTTGATCTTGGCTGTGTTCGGACTAGCCTTTGGCTCATCATTTAGGTTGGCTGTAAACTCTATTTCCCCAAACGGAGGCCCTTCAAAGAGCTCTCTGCAACAGTTAAGATGTTAAAGGTTCGCTGAATCCTTTAAAGAAAACACAGTTTGTTCTCTCAAAGAGCAAACTCCCTTGAGATGAAAATTCAGACCAAATATGAACTCGGCTGTCAACATGCTCATGTGCCTTGGCGCTCGCAGAAATGTGTAACAAACTGATTTGGGTTTTTTTTTTTTTTACGGCTGAAGCACACTCCCTGCTCGGTGTTGGCAGCTGATCAGTGTGACAAACACTCTGACTTGGACTTCATTTTCTTACTGAGGAAGAACGGCAAAGAACCAGCTGCTGAAATCATCTCTTTGCTGCTTTGAGATTTATAAAAAAAAAAAGTCAAGAGTCGAGCAGAAATCACCTTGTACTCCCCTGCTCTTGCCTCGATCTTTAAAACGCTCCGTCCCTGATGGTGATGGTGAGGCTTCACCACAAGATGGGAGCACTGATCCGAGTCACCGGCTCCTAAAGCTCCAACTGGAAAGACGGATGGAGGGTCACATATGGTGAGACAACAAGCAGTGTCGCTTTTTTCATTTCAAACTTCTATTTATCTTTTTTTTTTTTTACATGTATCTAACCCAGAAAAACTCTTGAGACCCTGGTAACCCTGACAACCACTTTCCCTGACAACAACGTTTCCCGACGCCGGCGCCCTTGAGCGCGAGGCTCGTTTGCTCTCATTTCCAGCCTCCCCTGCAGCCGTCAAAACCCTGGAATCTGTCGCCGCGGTGACTCAGACTTTGATCACGCCTACATTTAAATGGATCTGGGGCATGATGTCTTCGCAGCTCGTAGGTGAAGGCAGGGTACCGAGCAGCCAGTACACACACACACACACACTTTAAAGTGCACTCTCAGTGACAGATGAGATAGGGAGTACTCCGGCAGCACAAATGCACTGGGTGCGGTTCTGGCGGGGCTGCATTAGGAGGCTCTTTCTGAGCACGTTGAAGCAGATCATTTTACACGGCGATAAAACCGACTGCAGGAGCAACATCCTACAGGCGCGTCTTTTCCTCATCACACATTCTGGAAACAATCACAAACTGAAGCCTCTGAGAGCTTCAGATTCAAATCAATACCTGCTCCAGAAAAGCCAGGGATTGTAAATTTCTTCTTTCTTTTTCTTTTTTCTTGCCTTAGCCCTGCAGCTCCAGCCCTACATCCCCCACCGTAACAATAAATCTGCTTTTTTTTTTTTTTTTATTGGAAGCTGTTTTATCTCCTCTGTTTCTCAGAAGAGGCGGAAGGTGGAGCGAGGGGAAACGCTGATGACCACAGCGACGAGTGCGTGGTTTCGCCACTGATCGAGTCCACGTCTTATCTCGTCTTTCCCCTCGTCTCAGTCTGACTTCGCTCCAGCTACTATTGATCCAGAAGCTCTTGAGTTAGCACCACGGCATCATCGCTGCTAATTATCCCCGCCACTCAAGGACTCGCTACATTTTAATTAAGGGTACCAGTCACAGCCGCGAAGCGACCTTTGTACTATCTGGCTCTTGTCTTTCCATTTCGGTTACGCTTTTTGACTCGCTGCTCCTCTGGCAGCCTTGGAAACAAACAGAAAAACGTCCAAATGTGAGCTTGGACGGGAATAGTGTGCCGGCTTTTAGAGAGTCAACAAGTTTAAACGGGTCACGGAAAGTTGGACTTTACATGTCTGAAGCGGAAGCTTATCTGAAGCCCCCTTTTACACAATCTCCGCTTGAGTTTTTTGGATTGTTTGGAAAGGTTTTAGAATGTGTTCAACTTAGTGTGGTGACGTCACGCACTCTAACCTTCGAGCTGTCCTAATGTTCCCACCTTTTTGCTAAAAAAAATAATTTTTACTGACACATATTTACATTTCTCAGACAATTGGCGCATCAGAACGTGGGCATTTTTGTCTCCTTTTACCCAGTTTGTTTTCTATGGGTTTCCCACAAATCCGTACATTGTGCAAAATGAGTACAGCCGGACTCTCGTTGACTTCCACCGTATCCAAACTTTTGATTTTCTCTTTGAAACTGGAAGTGAAGGGTCATTTTAACTTGTCATGTCTCCTCTGTAAAACACTATGGAAACATAAAAACTGGATCAGTGGCCTAGTGGTAGAGTGTCTGCCCTGAAACTGGGAGGTTGTGGGTTCAATCCCCGGCCAGGTCATACCAAAGATAGGACCCATTGCCACCCTGGCTGACACTCAGCATTAAGGGTTGGAATTGGGGGGGTTAGATCACCAAATGATTCCCGAGTGAGGCAAGCTGCTGCTCACCGCTCCCTCAGGGGATGGGTCAAATGCGGAGAACAAATTTCGCACACTCAGGTGTGTGACAATCAGTGGTACTTTAAAAAATTGTGTGACAATGAGACACTTCTGCCTCTTTAAGTTCATGAGCTTTTCCAAAATGTTTTTTTTTTTTTTTTTGGCAGTGACTGTTTGTTTGAGGCCTACTTTCAGCTCTGTGTTTCTGCTCGCCTGTCAGTGCTGTCGAGGAGCGAGACACAGGGGGCGCGGCTACCATGGCGACCCTAAAGAGCCACTGGCAGCAACGAAGGAAGTCTCTAACTACTCAGTTGGTGGAGTTTCGAACGTCAGCTTCATCGGCACCCTTCAACCCAGTTCTCCTCGTTTCAACTGAGACGAAGTCTTCGTTCTCCAGAGCTCCCCCATCGCGTCTCTCCCTGCACCTCGCCCATCTGGCTCCGGCGCCTGTGTTTCCTTCGAGCGTAGCTGGAGCGTTCTCGGGTGAGCGCAGGCTTTGACGCGAGGAGCCGCGTTCTGCCACGCGGTCAGTAACGACGGCACGCTCTAGGCGTCTTCTTCCCGTGTCCGGGTCAGACAAACGCCACAGATGCGGCGCTCCGCTCCCGCCGGTGGTGGGTTTGTTTTCTGTGTACACGCGAGCCTGCGATGGAGAGATCTGGGTTCCCCTTCTCCACCGGCTTGTGTTGACAGGACCTGTCGGCTGCGCTCCTCGTGGAGGAGGAGGTGCCGCTGGGTGGGGGGAGGAAGCCGTGGGAATTATGTGTTGAGCTGCGCGATGGAGCTCGGTGTGTGTGTGTCTGTGTGGTTTGGGAGCACAGCGATCGCGCAGGCAGAAGGTGGGAGGGGCTCCTACACACACATTCACACACACACACACGAGCTTGTCAGTGTTGGATGTTGCTTCCTTCAGCAGCTGGATGCATGTGAGGGTGTCAGCTCGGAGTCGGTTGACCGATTTTAGTGTCTTTTTTTCTTCTCTTCATCTTCCCCTGCTGGAGCTGCGCGTCTGATCAGAGCTGGAGCTCGTTCGTCTTGAAGGAATGGTGTCAGTGGGTCTTTAGCACGGAAACTCAATAAGGGTTTGTTTTTTTGTTGTTGTTGTTGTTGCTTTTTCAAGAAGAGTCGAATCGGCAGGAAGGATTGGTCTGCTGGGATCCAGGAGGGCTGGAGCACAGATGTCAAAGTGAGACAGCATGGTAGACCCACTTTAGGGGGGGGGGGGGGCTTCGAAACTGGCCCCCAAAATGGGCAACAGCGTCCACAAGAAGAAGAGGACGGTGCAGACGGAACAAAACGCGTCCTGCCCTCCCTTCTTGACTCCGAGCCCGAAGAGGGGGAAATTGACCAGCTCCTGGCTGCTGGGACGTCCAGACAAACTGAAAACAGGTGAGCAGACGATAAAAACGGAGGCGTTTATTCATTTACACACCTGCGTTGGGTTTAATCGCCAACAGAAGATGGTTTTATTTCTAAAGCTGGCCTTTCAGTGTGAGGAAGACGAGAAGAGCTGAAAGTGAAGCTGACTTTCGAAGCGTGTTCTGTGCGAATAAGCTCCTACAGTCAGCTTTTAAAGGTGCAGAGGGACAGTATTCCCATGCTGACTTCCTCTGAGTCAGCTTCAAGCCTTCCTGTTTATTGCACAAGAGTGCAGAAGGGTGTTGTGTGCAGGCACAATTATTTTTTATTCTTTTGTTGCCTCCTGTTTTTGGTTCTGGTGGTTTGTTTTTCCTTGCTGACAGATCATTAGAACAGCGTTTTTTTTTGTTTTTTTTTTTCAAACTGGCTCTGAGAGCCCTGCGGACGCCCCCTGGCGTGCGTTGCTTGACCGCTCGCAACGGGGTGAGTTCGTGGGGATAATCCGGCGCCCCTGCTCTGTCGAAGCTGCAGCGGAAAAACAGAGCCCGTTCCATGCCGGCTGATCCTTGTCTCTGGTAAATGTCTGCGGAGCAACAAATAACACCTGACTAACTGGTTCGACACACACCGACACAGATTAGCAGATAATGCTCCGTCATTGTGAAATGTTTTTCTCTCCGGGTTCTGCTGACGTCATCTTTTCTTGTCAGAAGTAGCTTTCCATTTCTTGGTTTCCCATCCAAGGCTGACAGCAACCTTTTATTCCGCTCCTTGTTGTTATCATTATGAGAGTGTCTGCTTTTATAACGCCCCGCATAGACACACACACACACACACAAACACACCTAGTAGACTGTTTTGGTTCTGGAGCTGAGAGTAGTTTACTTCCAGGGTTGTTTTGCTCTCCTCAAAGACAGAGCTGGCAGTTAAATCCAAAAGCCAAGCTGTGGTTTCACGCTTCCTCCGGCATGCTTCTTCTCTATCTAAGAATGTGTTGCTTAAAATAGCTTGTAGTAATTAGCTTCAGCGGTGTGTTCAGTGTTTAGGGTCATTGTCCTGCTGGAAGGTCAGCCTGCGGTCCCGAACCTCTGGGCGACTTGGACAGGTTTCTTTTGCACCCTTCATCTTTTTTTTCAGCTCAGCTGTTCCCGAGTTCCTGTCAGTTGAAAAACCTCCCCTCGTCATGATGCTGCCACTGCCGTGCTTCGCTGCGGGAGGGGGGACGGTGTTCTCGGCATGTTTTGCGGCGGACACGGCGTTGACCCTGGCGGCCAAAACGTTCAATAAATGGTCTCATCTGAATGCGGCCCCTTCGTCCGCATGTTTAGGATGTCTCCGATATGTCTGCTGTCTACAGACATGAAATCTGACCAACAATGGATGAACTAACACCACTGAGAGCAAATACAAGCTCATCACTTCCTGCACACATCTGTGGTTTCTTCTCGTGGCCTTTTTGATCGCAATGTATATCATACATGATTGTGCGTCGTTTAGTTGTAACTATGGAAACCCTTTTTTCGTTTCAACGTAGAAAAGCCTTATCCAGATCTTAGACAAGCGAAAGCACAAGTTTAAGTTAGACAACGGTCCTGGGAGGAACCGGGGAGTCGTTCTCTCCCAGGGTGGTCGGCGTCGTTTTGTGGATGTGTAAGGGTTTGTTCGCCGCTCCTCTCCCTTGCATTCAGTGCCTCTTTCATTGACGGTTTGTACAGGAACCGAGGGTGTGAATGCATTCCTGCATTCCAGCTAATTTTCTTACGGTCGAATTCCCATTCGGTGAACACACACACACACACACACAGCGTCTCTAAACACAGCCATTTAGCTGAGGTGATGGTGTGTGCAGTTTTGCGACACAAAAACGCCAAAATACCGACTGACCAACAAAAAAAAAAGGTTTTGGTTTCCATACTTCGATTTGTAGCTCATCTACAGGTTATCAGTGATGCAGAGGGAGCTCAGAACCCGTCTCAACTGACGGTTTTAGGGTTTTTTTATGACTCAGTGGATGAATCTGCAGATGTTTCATATTACTGTCTCATCTTTTTGCAGGGGAAACCTCAGCTGGCTCTCTTCACCTGATAGCCTGGCTCAGAGAGCATCTTTGTCAGATCAGCCATGTAATAAAATCTCCCTGCAATCCTGAAATCGCAGTACCGTATCCTTGAAACATGCGTTCCCTTCCCCTGCCTCTTCCCTCCCTCGTCGGTCCTCTCTCCGCCTCCTACTTTGCTATCTTCTTGACCTTGGGTCCGCCGGCTAGCCACCTTATCTCCGAGCGTCTGAAAGGTGAGATTGCTGCACGTCAGCGCGGGAGGATTTGCACGCAGTTCTCATCTTTGACGCAAAGCAAAACAAAGGAAAGCGTCGACGGGGCTCGGGGAGGATGGAAACGTGTCTACTACACGCGGCGGCGAGAAAAGGGGGCGTCGTTTTTCTGGAACACGGCTGCCCGAAGCCTTCGCCTCCGATTTTTCTTCATCACGGAGTGCGATTCGGTTATTTTATTTTCTCCCCCATATTCCATTTTGCTACTGGCTAAAACTCGCCTAATCCCTTTGATTCCTGTAAGCGGGGCTAAGACGCTCCCCCGCTCTCTTCGTGGCCCTCCTTTGAAGATCCTACTTAATGTGTGTCACTGTCAAAGTCACGGACTCCCCACAGAGAGGCTTAGGCAACACGCGGCGGAACAAAGAGACGACGACTTTTCATCTCTGCTATCTGTTCCTCCTACGCCTTCATACTGTCTCATCCTCCTGCGCTAATCCACGCTGTTCAGCTGACGTTTCCGTGTGTCTCGCTGCCGTAGACGCAGGTATAACTCTTTGTGACATATATATATATATATATATAAATGCCTTTCTATTTATGCATCTTTCTTTGCTTTCTTAGAAGCCACATTTTGTTTTTTATGCGACATTATGGAAAAGAACCAAAATCCGTCTTCGTCTTTTGTCACCAACAGCTGACATTCGGTCTCAGGTCCAGCCTAAAAGACCATGCTTCTCTTTCATGTGACATTATCCATCTTGTCTCGATGAAAACACTGGTGTTCTTTGCTCCACCTGTTCCAGAAGTCCTCCCCTGGTTGTCACCTGTAACACCGGGCCGACCAGCTTCCCCGAAGTGCCCTGACGTTACCGTCGCCCTTCTTGTCCCCATCGAGCGTTCACGACGCAGGGAAATGTGTTCGCATTTCCTGATATTTCGGGCAACATGCAATTGTGGTCAGTGAGAGGATTCTGGTCCTAAAAGTCCCAGAAGAATGTTAAGCTGCTGGAAAACAAACCCAGAATTATCCCCTCTGACCGATCTAACGCCAAATACTTTCACGTACATCAGAAGAGTTTATTTAAAGTTGGTAGCTACAACCCCCAAATTAAAAGACAGAGGGTCAAATATAAAGGAAAAAAAGCAGTGATTTCTATTTGACTTTTATTTTATTGTGGTTAATATGAAATCTTACTGTCCTGTTTTGTCGTCTCAGCTCTAATTTGTTGGATTTCCATCACAATACTTGTTTGCTTTCACAACCCAGAGTTTCAAATTATACGGTAAAATATGCGTCCCAGTCAGAAATGGTGTGCTATGACCTTCGGTAGCAGTACTTTGAACAACATAGGAAGAGTCTGGAAATAAATAAATAAATAAATAAAATTTAATGTGAGAATTTCCTCATAGACCACAATGGGATTTTGGCAAAACAGAGGAAGAAACCCAGTCCTCTTTGGAGCATTATAGCTCGAGTATACTTCACATTGGAAAAAAAATCATTAAAAGTTTAAACAGGTCAGGGAAATTTGGACTTTGTGGGACTAAACTGGCATTTTGATATCTTTTATAGTTTTTAGTACTTTTATTTTAGTTTTTGGCTCACCTTAATGAAAGTAAGCCAAAGTGTGGCTTGTTTGGGAAATAATATTAATAAAAGTTTATGAGATGAAGGAATTAACCTCTGGTCTGTTCAACAGACCAGAGGTTTTTTGTCACAGTTCTGTTGTTTCTAATGTGAAGAAAAGGTATAAAAAAAAAAAACTTTACTCAGGTCACACAAAACCTTTTGATTTCAGCTGCTAGTGAGAGCGGTGTCACGTTCATTACGCCGTCTGCTTAATAAAAGAGGAAACAACCAACAGTTTGACGTAAATAATGCAGCAAATGACTTGTGAAGTGGGGAAAAGAGGCTCTGGCAGTTGTTTTTTTTTTCGAGCAATCCTAGGAGTTTTAGGGGAAAAATGAAGAGAGTCCCTTGGCTTGCACCAAACTTGGTGAGTTTGTGAGAATCGAATTATTGTAGCCACAGACAAAATGCTGCACGGACCAAAGGATGCAGCTTTAATTTGCCGAGGAGGAGAATCGGTTCAGTGTTTCATGTGCAGATATGAAGAGGGGAACGTGTTGTTTGGTTTCTTTCCGAGCGACATTTCTGTGACGTCAGAGCTGACGTAGGTCCCGACCTCGGAGTATCAGAGGGATCTCTGCCTGCAGGAGGACTCTGGCTGCTGGCTTCCTGTGTCACCACCTAAATTCAATTAAACTATCAGACCATACTGTGAAACACTGGCTCACACACACACACACACACACACACACACACACACACACACACACAGTCATGTTGTCTTCAAGTCAGTGGCCTTTATTTCAGTTTCAGAGATAGTTAGATTTCGTATAATTTGTCTTTTCTAAAATGTAAATTGATATTTCTCACGTTAAGTTGTCATTTCTTATACTGCTGTTCCCTGAAAGTCTCACCTGAGCCGGTTCTGTTCAGCTGACGACGACATAAAAACCAAGTTTAAAGAGCTCGTTTAAGCTGGGTTAATAAATCTGGTTTGTAAGCGGCTGCAGTTAGCTTAAACTAAGCTGTACTTATTAAGTGTTATTTTATAGAACAAACATTTACTAAAGAGATTTTTGGTCATTTCAAGCCTAATTTTTGTATCCTAACCAGATATAGTGGTAATATCATTGTCATTCTTCATTTAGGCAAAATAAATGTTTTAGTTATGGAAAATTATGTATTTTATGGCAAAATCATTTCCCTTTATTTCACTTTTTGTTCTGGAACCCCTGTGTTATTGCCGTTTATTATTTATTTATATATATTTATGACATTATGCATTTATAAATGCTTTTATACGGTATTTAAAGTGTACAAATTTTTGTAAGCTGTCAAACTCCAGTCTGTGTGAGACTGCAGAAAATGTGTCTTATTTACACCCAAAACTTTGATTTCTTCGACTAAAACAGTTTTTTTCTCTTTCCAGAGTTTACACTGAACCTTATCTTCAGTTTCTTATGAATGTTACAGAAGAACTGAAAGAATATCAGCTCAGTTTGTTCCTTATTTTGTTATTATTTAAGAAGCTGAAATTTGGATCCAAACGTGGATTCATACATCGTTTCCGGCTGATTTTGTCGAAATCCTTTCAACTTGTTCACAATAAGGAAGGATGGGTGTGTGAAAGCGGAAAAGATTGTCTTTTTCTGCAACATTAGTCTGTGAGTTCGCAGACTGAATTGTTCTCTGTGGGCGGAAAGCTTGCAAATTCACCCAGGAGACGGCTTATTCATTTGTCGCCCATGTCTCACACACACACACACACACACACACACACACAGATTGTTCGGGTCTAATGTGTGTGGCGTGATTCAGACGACGCAAAAGATCGGGTCTAAACCGGCACAGAGACCTGATGACTGACTGATCTGTCAATAAACGCTAAACATTTTGACGGCTCAGGTCCGGGAAACTGAGCTGAGTGATGGATAGATGAGCGGATATCTGGGCGACAAACGTTTGAGCTCCAGTAGCCGGCTTGTGGCCGATGTAGTCCAGCGAAGGAACAAGGGAGCACTGTGTCAAGATGTTCCTCTCCGGAAGGAAAAGACGCACAGTTCCTCCTTCCCGGTGCCGATGTGAATTACTCCTCAGTCAGAAGAGCGGTCAAACGCCGAGACGTACGTTCGTTCACTGATGAGATGAACCAGACTGTGACATTTAGACTTTGTGTCATTATCGCAATAGGTCGAGAGTCTGAACAGCTGCCAGTACTTCGGCTTTTTTTTTTTCTTTCCTCAAAGCCAAAGTCTTTATCGCTGAAGATTCCCGGTTAAAGCTGAAGGCCTGAGGAAACGTGTCTGCTGCAGAGGAGACACTGATGTTGCCTCTCGATCCAAGGCAAATGTTTGGGTACATCCACGAGATCACTTGTTGCTGAATGAAATCCACGAGGCTTTTGCCCTCGAACCTCGACGCTGGCTTACCCTCACACACACCGGCGGCTTCAGCTCTGTGACTACCTCACTCGGCCGCTCTGAGGCGTAACGGCGGCCGGATGATTTTCTCTTTCCTCACCCGGAACACGATTAAATTTTGCGGTCTTCGGGTGCATATTAGAAACGTCGCGCGACAGGGCCCCGACGCCACGGGTTCGAGCTCCGAGCGTAGCGGCGTCATGACCCCCACCTGCCCACAAAGCGAGCTAACCGAGGTGCCGGTGCTGCCTTTCATATCTGTGGAGCCGCGGATCGGTCCGTCTTTCCAGGGAGGCGAAGCTTCCTGCATAAACAGAAGACTGTGGACACAAAAGAAAGCAAAGGCGTCTCTGCCAAGAATGTCCCGTGTTTACCTTATTTGAAAAACAGCCACTTGAGCTGTCGGACTTCACCGAGGAGCCATTTCAGCTCCTTATAGAGGAGTCAGACTTGTCCCGTCCCGCTCGGAGGTGGGTCCTCCTGGGGTCTGTTGGTCTCTCATTAACTCATCAATCCCACCTGAAGAGACTCTTTACTGAGGACCCTGCAGCACCTGTTCTAGTTTTATTTATTTCTTCATTATTTCCTGCTGCTGCCTGTGTCATTCTGCTGCATCACCAGGACAGAGTATGTTTTGCTTCTTTGGCTTCTGCGAGTCATTTTTGTCAAACAAGCGAGCTTTTATTCATTTTTGCATCGACTTCCATCAGTTTCTGGCAGTCTGCTTCCTTCAGGGTGTTGTCTTTTTGTCTTTCCCGGAGAACATGGCGTCACTAATAGCCTCTAATTTTCCAGGGTCACCAGAGGGACTCCTGCACTCACGCCCACGCAACCGGGTCGGCAACAAATAGATGTATTATCTTGTTTGGGAGCCTCTAAATGAATGCACTGAGCAGCGAGCGAACCGTGTCCCTGCCGTGACTCATCTTTTTCAAGGTTGGCTCGCAGCGAGCGTCGACATCGGAACGACGAGCGGTGAAGACGCCCCGTCCCGGGGGGAACCTGCAGCAGGTTTATCTCTTCTTCATCTCCGGAGAGAACGAACGGGGGGTTAACGAGACGCATCTCCGTGTGAATCACCCAGGACCGAACTCTGATTTCGATCTGTTGATGCTCAAAGGGGAGTGATGTTCTGAAGACCAGATGAAAGTGAACTCATAAAGCTGCACGAGGGGGGAGCTTTCTAACGTCTGATTTTACTTTCTATATCTGTAGTCACTGAGGGAACTGACCCAAAGCGTGTTGCTAACAATGTTTTAAACAGATAGAATACATTCAGCTCGTGGTTAAACAGCTGGACTTCCTTCACTGGTCTTAAAAAAGAAGAAGAAATTCGGCTGCATTGTATTTAAAAGGCTGGTTCAGATCTTTAGTGTTCTGTTGGAAGGTTATGAACACTTAATATCTCACCTGTTGTAGATGGCTCTTTAAACAACATCAGTTTGAAGAAGTACAGGTGAGTTCTGACCAGACTGATGAGCTAATGGCTAGTCCAACCAGGACCTGAGTGGATGACCATCACCGTCAATTTTTTATTACGTGGTTATTATCGGCAGAAATATTAAAAAAAACAAAACACTTTTACTACGTCTCCTTTAGCGGTGCTGGTCTTGTTTCTATCAGGGTTTTAACTGTTCGTTAAAGTTCCTAATAAGTGTTTTTGTGGAATATTTTTGCCTCCCCAGGGCAGCTGTGGCTACAATGTAGCTTACCGCCATCAGCATATGAATGGATGAATGGGTGAATGACTGAATGTAGTGTGAAACGCTTCGGGGTCCTTGGACTATGTCAAGCTATACAAGAGCCGGCCATTTATAGTTTATCCCAGCATGATGAGGCTTTGCTTTTTCTTCAATCTGAACACGTTTCTCCCGCCACCAGACTCCTGACATTTTATAAAAAAAGGAAAGAGTTTAGAAATCAGCAACAGGAAATGATATGAGGAACTTTTTATTCCTGATTTGCCAAGTTGTTCTCCTGCTCGTTCTACTGATCTTCCTCTTTCTCTTTTTTTTTAATAATTTGTTAGTTTTTTGCATTGAATTTACATAGAATTTAAACTTGAGGGGCTTGTTTTTTTATTTTATACGTTGGACCTGACCTTTGACACTGTTTTGTCCGAACTGCTGATTTCTACCTCGCAGGTTGGCGAACTGGCTACAGATGAGTTCCCCTGCATGTGATCTTTTGAAGTTTTACTCTGGCAGCCGATCTGTTAGTTATCCGGAGTTTTTCCCCGACAGGGTACTAAAGTGACAGTTCTCGCGTACGGCCCGTAAAGAAGAGGTTCAACTTTTCCGCGAACATTTCGCAGTTTTTGCTCACAGTCTTGGAGGAGCTTTCATCGTTGTCTGCATAGTTCAAGCCTTTGTATCGCTCTTTGTGTCCCACCCGGAGGAAAGCAGAAATCCAGGTGGCTCATGGGAAGGGACGGTGATTTATGTCCTCTCCTTCATCGCCCCGTTTTATTCCCCACAGCCTCTCGAGGGGTCCTAAATGACAAGCTTTGGATGTCGTTCTCTTCTGGTCCCTCTCGGTGGTAAATCGGCGCGCTCGTTTATGTATTTCATTCTGAGCAGGACCCCATCGTAGACATCAGCACCTCATCACAACAAGCTGCGCGACAGAATCCACCAGATATTTGCATTTGGTTAATACTACACCTCTCAGTGTAAGAGAGCCCATAACTCAGCTCCATCACAAGCAGCAGCTGAATACAAATCAGGTGTGCAGCGAGCGACTCATTACGTGTGTGTGTATTTGTGTGTGTGTGTGTGTGGGTGTAATTTGAGACCTACTGCTGGTCACATTTTAACCCTCTCCTTCTTCGCTCTGGTAGATTCAGGATGGAAAAAGTAACTGGGAGGGGCCGAGGAAGCATGTAGATCTGTCTTGAAGCTTGTAATAGTTTTACCGAAGCAAATCCCCTAAAACAAACTGCGTAAATAAATAAAAAGCAGCATTCGGGTACACTGCATGCCAAAGTTTTAAACAAAGCTCTTGTGCGATCTGTTAGCGCTCAAACTGTGTTGGGAATGACTCCCACCTGCTACCACACCAAATTTGAGCTCCTAATCTATAAAACTGATTGAGTTATAGCCCTTTCTGGGTTTGCTAAGGTTGATCTGCTGTGGCGGCCATCTTGGATCGGGTTGACTCCAAAAGTTAATCAGCTGTAGATGCGCATCAAACGATAACTTTCTGAGAGTTTCGCTAAAATCCAGCCAGTGGTGCCTGAGATATTTTGCTAACAGACGGGGACGCGTGAACACACACAGACACAGGCTTTGCTTCCAGCCCGCTGCTGTGCAGACTCTAGCTGTGAACGGCCTGCACCTTGTTCGCCGCTCAGTGACCCGCAGGCTCACCGAGCTCCAGCCGTCGCCTTTTTTTTTTTTTTGCCCTCTCTTTTGTTTTCCTCCACGAGCGGCGAATGAGAGGTTGAGCCGAGGACACGAGGTGAGCTAATACACCCCACAAGGTCCAGGAAATGACATGTTGCAATATTGGTGTGTATGTGGGTGTGGGTGTGTGTGTGTGTGTGTGTGTGTGTGTGTTGGCGTCAGGCTCACTCAGCCCTCCAGGACTCATATTGTGCTTCTTTTTTTTTTTGTTTGTTTCCTCCTCTCTGCAGTAAACCACCTCATCGACTGACCTCTTACCGTTGGGCCAAGCAAAGTTCCAGCTGAGTTGGCGCTTTCTAATGGAGCGTGAAGTTACGAGTGTGTGTGTGTGTGTGTGTGTGTGAGGAGCTATGCAGAGCAGCTTGTGTTTGGTGTCGTCCCTTCAGCTCTGGTAGCTGAACTGTTCGATTTGGTCATATTGTTTTGGTTTGTTTCACTGTCCAGCAGTAAGCAGTTGTCTCGAGTCACTTCGCGTCGTCGCGATCAGCTCAGAAAAGCCGCTAACTGCCAATAATCTGAATTTATAGACGTGGATTTTGACCAGCTCGTCGTGAAAACAAGAGGACTACTGATTCCTGATTAAGCCAATTCCCTCTGGTTAAACCAAAGCAATCAACCTGCGCGGCTTCAGTTGGAGCGTTGCAGGATCAGACATAAATTAGCCTCGATTATAAACACGTCGGAGCGGTTAGGAGTTGTTTCAGCCCGGCCTGATTAGCTGTGCAACGCTTGGCTTGTGTCTGAAAACGGAGGCAGAAACGGGCTTTTTGCCACCGTGAAGAAAGGTGCAAACAGTAAGAAACATCTTACCTGCAGTAGTCGGCTCTTTGAGTTTAACTCTAGTGGGACTGATGAGCTCATGGCTAGTCCGGGAGGGGCCGAGGCCAAAAAAGGGCCAAAAAAATAAAAGCTAACTACGTCTTAACACCATTTTAAACTAAAAAAGGTTTTACATTTTTACATTAAGTGGTCGTCCCAGCAGAAATCTTATGATGTTACTGTTGGAAAATGCAGCAGAGGTGCTACAGCTAGCTGCTGGTGTTATTTCCACTTCCATGTCATGGTGGTAAAACATCTTAAAACGTCTCCAATCTCAAACAATTATTGGCAATTTATGTAGACGCCGTCATATAAACATTTATGTTACTCTTAGTTTGACATTTCCGAGTTATTTACATAGAATGTTAAAGTCATATTAAAGCAGCAGCAGCAGCTAGCTGTTGCACTTCCAGATTCCTGGCTGGAATATTTTAACATGTCTCTGGGAAAACCAACGTAATGCCAAACTGCATGAACGGCTCTGACTTTTTGTTTTTTTGACTGAAGCTGTTTTAACGACGACGACAGCGGCCCGTTCGGGTCTTGGAAGCGCCGGATTAGCTGTTAGCTTGTTAATCCAGTCAGAGTTCCACTTAACGTCTCCAAACCGAGGTCGTCCAAAGCTGTCTGCCGCAGGTAAGATGCTAGCTGTTCATGTGTTTTTACACAGGAAGATCTGAAGTACTGCTTTAAATGTGGAGGTAATAACTGAAAGCGGCAGGCGGGTTGTTGTTTTTATCTTTTCGGTAAACGGGTCCTACATACCAGACGGCGTTTAAAGTTAGTTTCGAATCAGATTAGGCACATACCTGACCGGAATTCACAAGACGAGATGCAAAGCAGTAAAGAAGAATGCCGAGTTGTTATTTGAAATATGGCTGTAACGTGTTTTTTTTGTTTGTTTTTTTTTTCCCTCCCCCTCTGAAGTTGGTTCGTTCACAGACTGTTTGACCCGCTAACAGCTCCACGAGCCTGGCGCCGGTGCTTTAGAGTTTAATGTTAGTGTTTTACTAAAAAAAAAAGGGGCCGGAAAATAACGTCCAATTACTTCTTAAGAAGGCCCACTTGTTGATTTAAATGGGCTAGAAAACAGATCCCAGCCAAAAGGCGAGTGACGGTGGCCGGACGGAGTCTGAATCTGGCTTCATGATGGATTTTTTTTTTTTTTTTTCCATTTTGCTCATGTGGGGGAATTGTGAGCTGCATCAAAGGCTTTGTCCCCTCTGCCCCTCTTCCCCTGGACCATCTGGTGTCTCATTAGGCCCTCTGATGAATATTGATACAAGGGGTTCTGGTCAACACAGAGGGGGGGGGGGGGCACCAGTTGCACCAGTTGCACCAAAACCTGTCACAAAGAGAGTTTGGAGCATAAAGAAGCACGTCGCAGTGAAACAAAGCCCCGGCACGTCCCAGTGCTGCAGAAATGAAAGTGGATTAGGCAGAAAGGTGACATGAAACGTGTCAGGGTGCAAAGATCAGGACGGAGGTAAACAAACGTCAGGTGTAGAAGGTGGGGGCATGGATAGGTTAAGCTTGTGTCGGATTAATCCTCCAGCTCTAAAGCTGATCTCCTTCAGCCCCACCTGGAGACTGAGAGATTTCTTCATTTATATCTTTCCCCCACTCCGCTCCAGAGCCAGGACTCTTGTGTCGGTGGGTTCGGGTACCTCTCAGCAGCCCCCCCCCCCCGAAGACGACGAGCGGATCGAAGTGGTGCTTCGGCTCCAGAAAAACAACCCCTGACGTACAAATTACCCAGCGCCGTCTTCTTTTTTCTGGACATTTCTCCACCGTGTTGGATTTCATATTCTCAGCAGCCTGTCAGGACACATTAGCGGGCGTACAAACACCCGTCCCCCCAGACAGCTTTGATGCCCCTCCCTCCCAGCTCGGGGCAGGGAGGGAGGGGTGCCGGCTATTTATAACCCAAACTGGGCCCTTCGTCGGCGACACGGCCACGAAGGGGGGGGGGCGGACGGAAGGAGTGGGGCAGAGGTGCGATGCGAAGGGGAAGAGGATCCTGGAGCGAGCGAAGCAGAGACTTTGCTGTCAAACACATCCCCTGTAGCCCTCAGACGACGAGACACGGCGTTAGACAGATGCACATCGCCGACGGCCTCCATTAGAAAGGGGTCAATGACAACCCTTCACCATGCCTGTTATTATGGGATACATTCAGACTGATTGGGAATCATTCATAGGAGAAACAAGGGCGATCGCTTTTATTGCTACAAATGGAACGTGAAGAATTTTAACGTATCTTTGACATTTTAATCTAACGCACCTTTCTTGATCAAATCATGGTAATTAAGGGTGCCAGAGCATAAACTTCGAAGCCCCCGTCCTGCTATCTGTCTGTCATTCTGCTTCTGTCACATTTTTCGTTTTGAGAGGCAAATAGTTTCCCCGTAAACGACAGTAGAAGACTGGCAAAACAAGTACGAAAACTCCGCTTTTTTTTTTTCGGAGCTCTGTAGCTCAGGTATTCTTCTCTGGAGAAACATCAGTCGGAGTTCAAACGGGGTCACGGGAAGTTGGACTTGGCACGACGAGCTGAACTGGCATTTTACGATTCTCGTGACAGTTTTGCGCAACTGCAGTTTCCGTTTGGTGATTTGTGGGGATCTTATTGCAGGATGTCCAGCGCAGCGTTGGAGCGTCGCACTTTGAGCTGCCTAAACTTTGTCAGATCTTCCCAAACAAGACCTTCTAACTTCCACAAACGTGACTCTTTATTTGTCCATCAAAACGTGGGGGAGTTTTGTCTTCATTCACCCAGTGTGTCTCTCGCTGCTATAGGGTTTTCTCCCAAATCCTCCAAACCCTCATTGACTTCCATTGTATCAGAGCTCAGCATCTTCTCCTCAAAGCTGGAAGTGAAGGGTCTTTTTAATTCCCGTCTCCTACATAAAACACTGTAGACACATAAAACCTGACACCTCTGCCACTTACAGATCAGGAATGGTTTTTAATACAAGCTGTAGTTTTTGCACGGCGACTGTTTGTTTTTAGGCTTACCTTCTACTTCTACTAAAAGTCCTCTCAGGGAGTGACAGACACCGGTGTGTGGTTACCATGGTGACCCTGATGAGCCACTGGCAGCAGCTTTACCATTTCCTTTCATCTTGGTTCTTCTTATACAGTTCATACATCAGAACGTCAGCTTAGATTATTACAAAAATCCAGATTGTATGTTTTTTTATTTTTATTTCTAGGCTCTAAAATGTATCAAACTGATTAATAATAAAATAGTATAAGTTTTTGTTCTCGGGGTGGGGTGCATTCAGCTCCACACGTGGAAAGCGGGGGGGTGGTCGCCTCCTGAAAGCCAAACTTTGACAGGCGTTTCATGCAGGACCAGGAGGACGAGGGGGTGTTGTTATTTGACAATAGAGGGGGGGACTGCAATGGAGTGAGCAGAAAAAAAAAACAAAAAAACGGACCAAAGAGGGAGAGAGTAGAAGGAGGGAGGGGGGCTGAGAGCCTCAGAGGCAGGGATAAGGCAGCTGGGACGGACAGCTTTGGCCGGGAGCTGATCTCATTGTGCGCTTGTCTTCCTCAAGTCGCCCAGAAGCGTCCCGACGTTCACAGGAGCCAGGCCGCCGTGGGGCTTTCGGTGGCTTCCTGCGGCCCTCAGAGGTTCCGAGCACCGGGACTTGCTGTTGGACTGCTTTGATCCAGTCCCATGTTCGGATTGTAGATCTGCTATGACGCCGGTGTAGGCATGGTGGTGTACCTGAGGAAGAGCGTCCGCTCTCTGCTGTCTGCCTTCAAGAGGAAGGGTGAGTGCTGACTCACACGGGGAACATCGATTGCTCTGACGTTGGCTTGATCCGAACAACGTAGAGCTGACTTTTTTTTTCTTTGTTTTTCCCCAATCTTCTTCACACGCATCAGTTAAAAGATGTGAAGACATCTTGCTCTTTTGAACTTGTTTCTTCATCTTACAAACACGGACACGGTGATGTGAATTAGCGCAAAGGGCAAGTCGGGTGGGGTGGGGGGTGGTGGTGGGGGTCTACTTTAATTAGATAAAAGGGATTTACTGGCTTTTTAAGCGATTAACCAAAATCCCTAAACCTTCTGCAGGGGTCTGATAGAACCTCCGGCGGTCTTCTTCTCTCATTAAATGCAACTGGTGGCTGCATCACATTTCACAGGTGATGGATATGATAAAAAAAGGTTGCAGTTGTTTATTTATACTTCTTCTTTTTAAAAAAAAAAAAAAAAACTTGTCAAAGCGGTCCTAGTCTTCCCACAGCCTCACACAGGACAGGACAGGGCAGGGCATTGTGTCTGGGTTGTCTTGAATGCAGGAGGGTCCAGGTGGGACACACACACACACACACACACACACCTCCAGTATGCATTCACAGGGTCACCTAATCAGGTAGGACTGAGAGCCACTGCTGAAGCTGACAAAGGAGGGAAAGCAGACACCTCGCATTAAGCCTGGTTCAGCTAAGCTTTTAGTCACTTGGCATGACTGATAACCCTCCCAAATTATACACAAATCTGCTCGATTTGCTTAAAGCTAATGTGCAACACTGCGAATACGCAAATATGCTGAGTCAAATACAATGAATCCTAATGATATGAATGTAAAAATGAGACAATTGTCACGTTCAAGACTTGGTTTTTAAGCTGTTAGCTCGTCAGTTCAGTGATCGATACTTCTTCGAGCTGAGAGCCATCTACAGCAGATATTACTTTCTTAGAACCCAGCGCCAAAAGATCTGAACTACTGCTTTAACATGCAAATGGACGCCCGAAACCGTCGGTTTTCTTTCATTTTTCCACATCGAAACCAGTCACATAAAGTTTTCATTCCTGGACACACACACAGAGAAATACATATTCAAGTTGTCTCCTTTAAACAAAATCCAACAAAAAGTCTTTTTAAGTTTTTGCAATCCTGCAAAAAACCTTTATTTATTTTATTTTTTTTGCCTAAATCACCATCTATTCAAACATGATATTTGCATATGGAGTTCCTGTTTTATTTCCACTGCGTCTTCCCACGGGAGCAGCGTCTCCAGTCGGGTCTTTAGGGGCAGACGATCCAGATTATCCGATCCGACAGAGACTAGCATGGAAGCGTTAGGGTAGGATGGGGGATTAGCCGGGTCGTAGTTGTTCAGCTAAAAGCCTACAGCGACACGGGGACATCTGTCCACCAAACTCGTCTGAGCGGGTGTGATGAACGCGCCGCGTCAGAAGGTGCACAGGTGTAACGAGCGCAAAGGACCTGATCAGACACCTGTCGGCTACACGTTCCAGTGTGTATTTATTTCCTCATCCCCCCCCCGAACTATGCCAACAGCCGGCCCGAAGGCGGGTGAAGACCAGAAGAGGTTGGCGGTCCACTACACGGCCTCCCAGCACTACCAGGAGAATGTTTTCATCGAGGGCAGCCGGCCTCAGTACCTGGAGGACCTGCACACCGAAGCTCAGGAGGGACTCAAGATACTGCAGCAGGAAGGTAAGACCCGGTCGGGGCGCGCGTTCATCGTGTCGGCGCGCCGGCGTGCTGATGTGGCTTATCTGGTGTTTGATTTGGTCTGCGCAGAACACAAGAACGGAGTGAACTTCGACGATGACGAAAGCATCGCTGTAAGTGCACTGAAAGCCTCTGTGGATCCGTTTCCCCTTCCCACTTCCTGCACACTGTGCGAATATCATCTAACTTAACATTGTGGTGTGTATGTGTGTGTGTGTATTATTTGCAGTCCACAGACACACTCCGCCCGGAGCAGGATATCAGGTCCAAGGACAGAGTCGGCTCTCCGGAGTCCACCACTGGGAATACTGATATCCCAGTAACCTCTGCTGCGTCGACTCGGCCTGTGCTGACCCACCAAGGTACGCATCGACCCTATGTGTGTGTGTGTGTGTGCATCCGTGAATTCTGCATCTTGAAGAAAAAAACAAGCCAGTCGGCAGCATCTCCAACAGAAGTCTGAGGTTGGCTCCTGACTCTGTCACAGCTGAGCATTCGTTTAGCATTCGCTGCTCGTCCCCAGCTGCCTGGCGCCCCGCGCACTTCTAGTGTGAAATCAAAAGGAAGAGAAACTTGACACAGACTCACACTCATAGCCACGGCTAGGGATTTCTTTTTAATGTTTGCTCTCAAGTTCAAAGCGTCTGAGACAGCTCCGCGGCTTAATATCACAGCTGGGAGGCAGAGCGTGTCACTCCATGTGTGTGTGTGTGTGTGTGCAAGAGAAAGATGTGAGTGGTTACTGATTTTATTTTAAATGTCATTCTTTTCCTCCTAATTCTCAAGAAAGACCATGCTTTCAGTTTCTGTTCAATCACATATATTTTTTAGCTACGACGCTGAGTCAAAAGACGGGCTTGTTTGATGGTTGGCTCGCTGTTTTCGAGGCTAACGGGGGTGTTTTTTTTCCACAATACTTCTCTGCCTCTGTTAGGATCCACATTCAAGCCTCTGAACCCAGTGAAAAAAGCCGATCGAAGCAGGAAGAGGAACAGGCGGACCACCATCATGGGTATCCCCAACCAGGTCCAGAAAGAGCTCGGTACGTTTGCAGCGTCTTCTGTCGCCGAGTTAGAAAACACCCGGTGACGGCTTGTCGATAAGGACCCGCTTTCTTCACAGCTCTAAACAGAAGTTCCACCTTCCAGCCGCTCGTTTCGACCAAGCTCCCCGATCATGACGAGCACGACGCCGACAGCCAGCCGGGGGTTGTCGTCATCCCGACAGTCGACGGAGGGACTCCGGCAGCAAAGAAGGAGGGAGCACGGGTGCACCTTTCAGAACTGGAGGTATGAAGGAGGGGGGGTGGATTCTGAATAGCTTTAACATATGTCCGTTTTTAGGCTCTGTTACTACAAGTAAACAGTCCTCCCTTCACTCCCTAAACAGGTCTTTAGAGATGAAGCACTCCAAGCAGTGTACCAAAATGAGCAATCCCATCTCTGTCCCACATCTGGCCTGAGACCCAAGTCCCTCGCAGTGCCTGGCATGACCACTTCCTTTTCACTGTCTCCCTCGACGTTTAACTTCCTCCAGGAGCCCCAGGTAAGAACGCCATCAGGCTGTTACTCTAGTCCCGAGTCGTATTTAGAGCATTTGTGAGAGTCTGACGTGAAACACCTTATTCTGTTTCGCTCCAGGGACCGGTGATGTCCATCTCTCCTCAGGCCACTTACTTGTCAACAATCATTCCGAACGCCGTCCTGCCAGCCTCGGTGGAAGTAATTGAGATCGACCGCAGCATCAGCCGGACCCGCGGCGGCAGTGTCAATCACGGCAGCAGCATTCGGACTGTCAGCAAAAGCAGCCTTACGTCCGGGGACTCAGCAGTCAGTCCTCTGTTGTCCCGAAGAACGGATGGAGATGGTTCCCATTCAAATAGCTCCAACTACGACATGCCCAAATCAGCCTCAGGGTCCAACTGGAGCGAGTCCCAGTCCTCAAAGATGATTATTTCAGACTCCTTACACACCTTCTCCAACAAAGTTGAACGTGACGTCCAAGAAAGCCCGACAGAGCCATCTAAGGACCAAGATGTTGCTCATCTTAGTCATTCGGCTAGTGTGATTAGCAGCCCCAGCAGTAAAAACGAAAACACTACAGAAGTGAGGCCTGAGAGCGGTACAGCTGAGTCAGTGACTGCTGGGGAACAAGCAAAAAACAAACACAACTTCTCTCATAGTCTGTCAGTTACGAAGACCAGGCAACCTCCTGCACCTCCACAAAGGACAAACTCTCTGCATGGCAACAGGATGAGAAGTCATTCCAAGATGGTGGTGGATATCAAAGGTCTCAGCAGCTCTGCTTCAGAAGACGGCACAAATATCAGCACAAAGCCAACTCCCGTCTCAAGCTCCACTGGGTCCAGCCCCCCTTACTCAGGACCTTTAAGCTCCTCGCAGGCCTCTTCTAACCCCAACGAAGCAGCAACAACGCCACCTCTGGAGTCCAGCGCCTCCCCCCTCCAGAAAAATCCTCCAGAAGGGGAAAAGTTTGAACGAACAATGTCCCCTTCCAGCGGCTACTCGAGCCAGAGTGGCACTCCGACTCTTTCTCCGAAAGGGCTCTCCCCAACCTCTCCAGACAAGCAGAGGAAGAATCCCGTCAAACCGGAGCGATCGGCATCCCGAGCGTCGTCCTCGGCAGCTTCCCCGTCTTCCTCGCTCGCCTCTTTGTCGCTGGGCACGTCGGAGTACGCCGGAGCGGACGTTTCCGCGTGCGGCGCGACTCTGTCTCCGCGGGGATCTTCCCCGACCGCTGCCACCGAGGGGCCCCCTCCGAATAGCCATTCCTCCGGTTTCCAAGCTGAAGTCAGAGGGCTGCTGAACATCCCTCCACCCCCGAGAGTCAAAGCTCCGTGCCCCCCGCCTCCAGAGACATGGGCCCACAACAGACGCACCGTTGAGCTCCTGTGTGGCAAAGTTGTCCAGAAACCAGCACAGCTTCAGGTTAGCACAGAAAAACAGACAGAAGCTCAAACACGAGAGACACAAGTTATAGGTGAGACCAAACCAATCTTAGAAGGTTCAGACACAGAACATGTCCAGGAAAAAGAAAACGTCGACGTTCAGATCAGAGACGGAAGCAGTGTCTCTGCAGTGAGGACCCAAGAGACGACGCCAAAGAAAGATCCCCCTCCCGTTATGAAGAAACCCACGAAAGCACTGTTCAGCGCAGACGCCGAGCGACCGCCAGAGGCGAAAAGCGAAACAGGAAGTGCTGCAACAGACGTTCGGTTGTCTGCCGATCGACATCCGACACGCTCACAGAATGTAGTTGACAGCGGCCAGGCAGAGCGAGGCGAGAACCCACCCATGCAGACGCTTTCGGTCGAGGTCCCCAAAATTAGTAAGATGTCACCCCCGCCTACACCTCCGCCAGCGTACCAGCCTACACCCCCTCTCACGAGGAGAATCCCTTCCCCGTCTATATCAGTACCGCTGAACGAGGAGGAGGCGCGCGTGGAGGACTCCTGCTGGCCACCTCCCCCTCCGCCTTTGGAAGGGGATGCTGCCTTTGACGGAAGCGAGGAGGCGGATTTCCCTCTGCCTCCCCCACCCTCCGTGGCAGGCAGCACGACGGACGTGCCGGACCCGACCCCGGCGGTGGGAGTTTCGAAAGCCGACATCGTTGATGACACGTCCCGCCAAACGGTGCAGACTATTTCCCGCAGCGCTGACGGGGTTTCACCTCCACCTGCGGAAACGGCTCCTGCGTCGCCCGTTCCCCTTTCAGACGCGGCCGGGGTTCCTCCCGGCGGTTCCCTGAACCAAAACTCCCTAAAAACGGAGGATCCCTCTCCCCCTGCTCCTCAACTTTCTGCTCCAGCGACTGAGCCGGCTGCACCTCCTCCTCCTCCTCCAACGGAGAATGTACCCCTGGGGCTGAACTTCCGAAGGCAATCCAGCGGCTCGTACAGGGACACCAGGAGCAAGGAGCTGCTCTCCCGCCACAAAAGTTCGCCCATTCCTAAAGAGGATGCAAACATACCGCTCGTCACCCCCTCGCTGCTCCAGATGGTTCGCCTCAGATCGGTCAGCATGACTGAAGACCAGGTGAAAGCTACGTTAGAAGACAACTCCGGAAACGAGGGAGCCCCAGTCCAGGATAACTATCCTGTCTCAGCCCAAGGATCCCAAAATATTCCTCAAAAGCCCATCCGCAAGTCTTTGTCAATGAAATCTTCCCCTCAGGCTGTAAAAACGCCCACAGTGACGATAAGCTCTCCTTCGATGCGCCTGCAGGAGGCTATACGCATGAAAACGGCAGCCATGTCTTCAAAAGATGGTCTTCCCTCCAGATTGGGCGTCAAGTTCCCCAGTTACAGCTGCGTCAGTCAACCAGGAGCCCCGCCTCCGAAGTCGCCCGAAGGACGCGACACGTACAAGTCTTCGGTCTCTACCGCGAGCTTCATCTTCTCCAGGAGCGCGAAGAAGGTGGTCGTAGAGAGCGTGGCAGCCTCCTCCTCCTCTTCCTCCTCGTCGGAGACCCAGGCAAGTCTGAAGCAGAGCTTGGCGGCCGAGCTCAGACAGGTCTCGGAGCAGTCCAAGGCCGGCGCTTTCTCAAACGGCAGGGTGAGGTGCGACAAAGTTCCTCCGCCGGTAGCCAAGAAACCGGCTCCCGGCAGCCTGAGCCCCTCCCCGGATCCCCACAAACCGGAGCGCGGCGCCAAAGGAAACGGAGCCCTCGGAGTTCAACAGGGGGCGCCGCCAGAGACAAGTAAGTGCAGTGAACGTCTTCGTTAGCAGGGAGGCCACAGTTCGTAACCCTCTTCTCTTCTTCTACCTCCAGCAACAAGAGTCACAGCAGACACGATCGAAACGCTGTTCTGAGGGGGGGACGCCTGCGTCCAGACTCGCAAGAGACGACTTCAAGCAAGAACGGGGATTCGCTGAGAGACTTTAAACGCCGCTGGCCGAGGGTTGCGTGTGGTCTGCTTCAAAAGCCTTAGCCTGTAATGGCCTTCCTCCATATTTATGCAAAAATATGTCCCTCCCGGTTTCTTGCGAAAGCTTTATTCTGGAGTATTTTTTTATGAAGTGCGCTTCAGCTCCTTTCGAGTCCTCTCAGGGCGAAGAGGTGAGCGTTGGCTGGACGAGATCGCCACCCGCAGGTCGAACTAAGTAGTGCTCCCTTCGACCTCACAGAGGATGACTTTAACAGCTTTAATGTAATATAATACATATTAAATCTCCTGAGGATTGCCTGTGCCGTTCAAAGGACTGACAAGAGCATCCGCCACAAGATTTACTTAGCTTTAGTCCTGCTTTTCACTGTGTGTAAAAGTATCTGAGCAAAAGGGACGCGACGTTCACATAAGGTGTTGTTTTGTCAAGTAGGACTTTCGAGAAGCTTTTAATCCCGGCGTCTGCTGAAATGTTGGATGAAAATCTGCTTTGCTTTTGATGCTAGGAGGCAGAAATATTTAAAAAAAACAAAAAAACAAGAGGGACCCAAGATTCCTATTTATTTATGTGGTTGTTTCCACGAGTAGCACTGTCAGTCACCTTTTCTTTCCACCAAATATTCCATATTTAAGACTGTTTTCAAACGGCACCACGTTCGGGGGGCCGAGAAGCGCGGCGGCCAGCCCCAGGACGATCGCAACACTGGAGCAGGGCTCGGCGTGTTCTCGTTCAATTATCCTGCCGCGAAAACCGGAGAACCAAGCTGATCACAGTTTGCACAAAACACCCCCACCCCCGCCATCGCCACCAAATGGAATCAAAGACGAGAGAATTGAAGAATTTTTAAAAATAAAAAAGAATCTATGTTTTGGTGATTATAAAGAATTCTGTACAGTTAATACTTCTATAAATAAATTCTTATAATCAAACTGGTCTTTTCTGGGGTTTTTGGTTTGTTTGTTTTTTTCCACCTTTCAAAGCGGGACAGTTTTCTCGTTCACATGGAGACTCGGTCATGGGGGCAAAGAAAGTCTGCCCTCACTTTTTTTTGTTTTTACACGACATGTTTTTACACGACATCCTAAAATGGTAGAAAAGCAGATTTCAAGTCATTATTTAGCTGGTAGAATCCTCATCATCAGGAATAGCTCCGTTTTTGTTTTCTGCATGACTGTATCGGCCTCTCACGTGGTTGTGTGAAGAATTGTGGCTTTTCCTTTTCCACAGAGTTCAGCCCACACTTTTTTTTTCATATTAGAGATGATGCATTACTTTTTATTCCAAGACAATCTGAAGATATGGATTTCTGCGCAATACCCAAAATACAACCGTCTTATAGCTCGAGGCATAAGGATTTTTGTTTTTTACACACGTCTAATATCCACGACCTATAAAAGCATCCCCCCGTTGAACAGAACCGGCAGGCTGGCCTCTGCCTCCACATTTATTATGATGGCAAACAACAACAGTGTCTAATGTTCATCCGGGGAAGTACTGAAACATTATGTCCCTTTTCAGAAACCTGAGATCATCTTCATAACATACTTCAAGGAAAGAGCGCTTCTTCAGCTCATCAGTCTGTTTGCGTACGTTTAAATGCATGAGTAACGAGGAACTGATTAGTTACAAGAATAATGTTGGAAATCACTCTTTTCGGTAGGAATTACATACTATTTATCAGTAAAGTCGAAGCAAAGTAACAGTTGGTCTAATTTGGCGTTAGGTTCCCCCCGTCATCCCTTTAAGAAGCATCCAGGTGAAGTTGGATGCTGTTGCCGTGGCGATTTGTGGATGAAAGGTGTCGTTGTGTGGCCAGCTGGAGCCGCCGCAGTAATTTGTGTAGCTTCGCGTGCGTTTAGCTGATGCTGCCGCCTTTCAGCGTCTTGCACGTGATCTGTCCCAGTTTGGTCATCAGCTTCTTGTCTTTCCACTGAGCCACGCACTCGTCCGAGACCTTCAGGTCTGCCTGGAATCAAACATTAAACACATGTGCGCGAGTTTATTTCACAGACACTGAACTTTCGGAGCAAAGGCAGCTACAACTGGAACTGCAAGCCGTTATCGGCCGTGGACTTAAAGCTGTGGCTCGTAGAATCATCCGTCCTTGTCTTGTTCTTTATTCCTGTCTTTAAGATACTGATGGAGTTAGAAGGTTTGTTTACTTCACTTCTTAATATAAAAGCCAGCTATTTTCCTTTGTTCAGTGTAAAATAAACTGATGTAAAAGTGTATCAGTGGAACATATACCATTTACTGCTTTTTGTAGGAAAATATTCCAAAGAAAGAACCAATAAATCTGTCAGTATTTTATTTATAAGATATGTGGTTGTTGTGTTTTAGCGCACCCTAGTGGTCAAACTTTGCTAAGCTGTGGACGAGGCTTTAAACGTCCACATTAATGAATTGGAAAGGTTGTAAGCTAATAGAAAAGCTGGCAAAAGGAAGGCCAGAAATCCCTGTTTAACACAATGCCAGTGTTAGCAGGAAAAAAAAAAAAAAAAAAAAAAGAAAGCAAGAGTTTGTCCAAAACAATCTGAAGAAAATCAGAGATGATCCAGACTCAGTCTGGTACAACCTGAACCTTTCTCTTGCTCCTAAAAAGACAATTCTTTAATTTACAAAATTTAAGCATCATGCTTATGTAGCACAAACAGAGAATTTTCAGACATTAAGAGTTTTTAGAACAAAATGCAAAACCCTCAAATGTAGCCCCCCCCTATAAGAGTACATATCTGATTATTTTGTGGTTCACACACAGAAGCTCCAGTTACCTCCATGTAAATATCTCATAATTCCTTTCTCTTTGGGCTTCAGTATGACTTTTATTTACAAAGAATAAAAGCGGAACAGGTTCAGTAGGGTTCTATGCTCCGCTGGATGCATGGAAACTATAAAATGATGCTGGGACTTGCCTGCAGTTTCTCCCACACCTTCTTCTTTGGGTTCAGTCTATCGTCCGGCTTGCCTGACTCGTACCCTTCCACAAAGACCCGTTCCCCTGGGGTCGAACCCTCTGGTGGGTCGAGTGGCTCCACCCTTCTGGGCTCCCCTTCTCTGGAAAAACCAATAAAAACATATTGAAGTGGGAGGTCACCTAAAAACAACTGCCTGTGTTCTGAAGATGCTCACACTGAGGCGCACAGCAGCATGGCCTGCGACTCGATCCCTCGCATCTTCTGCGGTTTGAGGTTGCACAAGAGGAGCACCGTTCTGTCCTGCAGGTCTTCCTGCGACACGTAGGCCACCAGCCCACTGACGACCGTCCTCGGCTCCGCCTCTCCCACGTCAATCTTCTCCAGGTACAGAGAGTCAGCGTCCGGATGCTGCAAGGGTCCACAAATGCTCCAAATAAACACCGAAGCCTCGTTTTCAGACCGCAAAACAAACATAAGTTACCGTTTTCTGCCACTCAGAGCACCAGTCGCTTACTTTCTCCACGCTGATGACCTTGCCCACCCTGATGTCCAGTCTGGAGGGCAGCAGCTCGTCGTCTTCTCCTCCTCCTCCTCCTCCTGCCTTAGCACCCTTTCCTCCCATTTCTGATAACACAGGTGAAAAATCAGGGATCAGTCTGAGCAGAAAGTCAGCTGCAGTGTCAACAAGCGTCTATAGGTAAACACAGACTTGTCTTGGAGGGGTCGGGATAGGCGGTGTTGGTGAGTTTGCGAAGCTCGGGGGACTGAAACTTCTTCCTGATCGGCTCCAGCAGCTCGTTTAGCGACGCTTCCACCGAGGCCTTCAGGTCTCCGGGGTGGATCAGCTGAAACCAGGAAGGCGTTCATCGTTTTAGTCCGGTTTGTACTCATCTAATATTAAACCGCTCGGGCTCAGGCTCACCTCTGCAGCGAAGTCCTTTTCCACTTCCTCGAAGGCAGAATAGATTTTGTCTCCTCCCCATTTGGGATCCCGCTTGATGCAGAACTCTGAAACCCAAAGGTCTCGGTTATTAACGTGTGGAGAACGAAGAAGAAGCCACGACAACAGGAAAGCGACAAACGGGGCAGCGTTGTACCTCCTCGCAGCGGGAAGAGGACGTATCGGACAAAAGAAAGGACTCCGTTGTTCTGGATGTTGCCTGGCTCACAGAAGGCCTTCTTCAGCTTCTTCTTTACATCCTCTTTGGTGTCCAGCAGATCGATCTTTGACTCCTAAACTCACGGATGGATAATAGAAGCGTTAGGAAAAAAAAATAAAAAATTACTCATTTCGCTCCTTCGAAACGTTTCTGCAGCCTTACTTCTTCTGAGGAGCTCATTTTAGCCCCCGTCAGTCCGGGAACCATCGGGTTCATTAGATGAGATCGCTTCGCATAACCAAGAGAAGGCAGGTACTGCAGGGAAGGAAAAAACAAACCCGAAGACATTTAGAATCAAGTTAAAAACATCAAGAAGAACTGGGCTATAACTAAGCTCAGAGCGGATAAAGAAGTTAATTTGTATTTGCAGTAATGTCTTTAAACAACCAGAGTTGACTTAATGCCATGCTCTGCAACGAGATCGAGTCCAGGTGTTGACACGTAACAAACATTTTATGGCTAAACAGCAGGCAATGGGACTGTAAAAATGTGAGTTTAAACTATTTATCCGTCTGACTTCAAGGCAGCTCAGGTCAAGAATCAGGAAGTAGAATTTGCAGCTGATTTTAACAGCCTGGACTTTTCTTCTGAATAGGAAAGAGCTCCTCGGATGAGCGGCAGAAACAATGTCCAGCTGCCTTGGTTTTGAAACTCTTCAGATAAGTCTGCAACCACATCAGTCCCTATGTGGGATAGACGAGTGATGTCACACTCCTCTTCTTTCAGCGTCCTCTCGTCACATCAACCCTCTCCATGTCCTCCTTTATTATAACCATGAACCTTCACTTTTGTCTTCCTCTTCTCCTCCTCCCTGGCAGCTCCATATTCAGCATCTTTAGCCCACGTGATCTATCCGTCCTCTGCACGTCCAAACCATAACTTTCTAACCCTGCTCGCTCAGTTTGGTCCCTCCCGGTGAAAGTCTTAACACCTCCAGCTCCACCTCTCCGGGCTCTCTTCCACCTGCTCCCTACTTTCCCTACAGACCACAACGTCGCCTACGGACGCCGCTGAAAACAAGAAGGGGCTCAGTGCCGATCCCTGGCGTCAGCCCGCGCACACCTTGAACGCCACCTGTCGCTCCCAGCGCGCAGCCCACGTTTCGCGGCTGGCTGTAATTTGCGCGGCAGCTCAAAGCTGCAGGACGGAAAAAGGCGAAGTCACGAGAGACAGGAAGTCCTGTTGTCAGTCCACCAGTTAGACCAGTTTTTTTATAAAAATAAACACTAAACCTGTGATGTTTTGACAAGCGCATGCTACACGTTTCATACATTTTGTTAGGGCAAAAGACAATCTTCGTGACATTAAACTGTGCCAGTCAGGATCTACCTTCTCTGCCAGAGTGAAAATCTTCCTCTGGTCAACTCCTCCAAACTGGGCGTCCACTTTCAGGTACTCCTCATCCAGAGCCTAAAAAAAGATGATTTATTTTATTGCGATGGACTCTGAATGAAACGTCTCGCCTGCGTTTAGCTGGAATAACTACATATTAATTCAAAGTCGTTGAAGTGGTTTTACCTGTAGTCCCGGGTACAGCAGACCACTCAGCAGGGGATGCTCCACCTGCTTGACCACCTCAGCTCCGGCCTTCTTCGCGTCGTGCTCGGTCACCATGGAGGACAGGCGGTACACATCCAGGGTGTACTCGCTGGCGAACAGGAAAGAACACACTCGAGGTTTAGACACGCATCGACAGGACGGCTTCGGGGAGGAGGAGGAGGGGGGAAAGTGTGAGCACCGCTGACCGGCTGAGCTGGAAGTCCGTCCCTTTGACGAAACGCAGCTTCTCCAGAGGCACCCCGATGCTCTCCAGCATGGCCTTGATCACCTGTTCGTAGTACTTGACCCGGAGCTCCAGCAGGTCCCAGGGAGCTTTCATGTTGTCCAGGTAAGCGTGCAAGTCTGCAAACAGAACTGTTACCTGAGCGGGGGGGTGGGGACAGGGAAAGGGAAACCAAAAAATACATGTGATTAACATCAAATAAAGCTACATATCGACAGACTAAATGCCTAATGATGTGTACCCACCTCACAGCCAGCTCGGAGGAAATCTGCTATCTTGGACATGGGGACAAAGTAAGCCACGTGGGGCTTCCCGGTGGTTGCCGTCCCCCAGTAAACCTTCAGCTCCCTCGTCTGAAGAACCTCCTTCACCTTCTCCTCCCCCAGGACCTCCTGCAGAGCACACGGCCTGTCAGACTGCCTACCCCAGGCTTTAAAGGATGTGGGTGCACGTCGACGCGTCTCACCTGGAGGTTCCTGGTGATGAGGTTGAACTTGTCTTCTGGACTGAGCTGCTCTCCCATGGTGATGCAGGGGTTCTTCTGACAACAAAACAAAATGATCTGTCACTACATCACTTTCGGTTTTGTGTTAACCTCAGCCTACAGGGAAAAGCAAACAGCTTGACTCACTGGTTTTAGGTGTGGCGAACTTAGAAGCAAACCTTCATGTGTAATAAGCGTTTTATTTAGCATGATTCCTACACTGAATAAGATGAAGCATATGTTCAAATCGGTGCCTACCCCCCTGAAAAATAGCAAAGCCAGTCATTTAATTTAAATGCTGTCTTTATTTGTTTAAGTGTAAATATTTAAGACGACTTTCATTCAAAACGCTAACCGATAAATGGGACAGAAACCGACGAAATGGCTGAATAAGCTAGTTAGCAACCAAACCATGTGCAGCTAACACTTTCGAGCCAAAGGTGCTAAAAACGACCATTTCTTTTAAAGTATTCGCCTCATATCAGTTTCACCCAATTCACAGCCGCGACGCTGTCCCTAAAAGCAATACTTCGGAGCCTCCTTACCTCAGAAAACCGGTCTTCCAATGAGACGTGGAGCAGAGGGAGCCAGGCAGAGTGCCGCTGTCAGAGGGGTTACATCAGCAGCCGCTCGGCTTTCGATTCAGTGGCTCCGCCCCCAGACGGAAATAGTCGAGCTCAGATCGGAGGGCGCCGGCCAATGACGTGTACTCTAGAGTATACGTCATTGGAACCGGCCACACAGGCCAACTAATACATTTACCATTATCAGATAGTATTTTAATCGGCATTACTATTTTTAAATATTACCTCTGTATATTATGACTTAGATTTAAAATAAGAGTATAAAAACTTACACCCTACCATGAAATTATGCATGGATATCATGAATTAGTCTCTCAGATTCTGTTTTAAGACTATTTATCTCATTATTCTGGGAAGTGTTTGTAAAATCTCTCACTATCAATGCAAGTTTACTTCAGATATGGACTCTGAAGCACACCCCTGTCTAACATCATCATTAAAAAATGGTTTGGAAAAAGTAGACCTCTAAATGTGGAGACTAAGGTTCTTAAAATACATTAACATTTATGTGAAATCGTTCAGTCTGCGTTGTTCCTCTTCTTTTTCCTTCCATATATTTGTTTTGTTATAATTACTTCTGCATACCTTGGGCTGTTTTAACCATTCATCAAAATGTTCAGCTCGATCACATTAGTCTGCTGTGACTTTTGCTTTTTTACTGATTTTATTTACAACTATTTTCCATATTAATTACATTGAGATCCCTTCAAATCTTTTAAAAACATTATTTTCTTCAAACCCTGATGCAGCATCTTGTTCTTTTTTATACTACTTTAAGCTTTAGCTACCATTCTGCTATTTTTAACTAGCCTTTTGCTACTTTGAGAGTTTAGCTATTCTCCTACAAGTATCTAACGTTTTGCTACTTTTAGCCACCCTTTAGCTTCTTTAAACCTCTAGCCAACATTCTGCTGATTTTAACAAGGCTTTTGCTACATTTGGCTGCCATTCTTCTACAATTAGCTAGAATTTTGCTACTTTTTACTAGCTTTTTGCTAGATTTATCTACCATTGTGAGTTTTAGCTAGCTTTTGCTACTTTTAGTTATCATTCTGCTACTTTTAACAAGGTTTTTGCTACATTTACCTACCATTCTTTCACTTTTAGCTAGCATTTTGCTACTTTGAGCTTTAGCTACTATTCTGCAACTTTTAACAAGCCTTTTGCTACTTATATGTTGCTTCTTTTAGCTCATATTCTGCTTATCTTAGCTAAGTTTTAGTTTCTTTAGCATTCACTGCATTTCCACAGCGAGTGCTTCTGTTTCCTCTGACATTTAAACCATTCAGAGCTTCTTGGAGGCTGACAGTCTGATCTTCATCCCTCTGAAGAGGAGGCTCTACATCCACCTCAGCTGAAACATGGACGCGTTCAGTCAGGTTTTATTCCAACATGAGTTATAATCCAAAGACAAACAGAACAACACATTCAGTTCGAGCGGCTCGGCCAGCCAGGGGGAGCGGCTCAAAAGTCCGGCTCCAGCCGGGGCAGCACCGGGAGGATGAGGTTCCCGAACGAGGAGTCCTGGGTGATGAAGAAGCCGGAGGAGTGGACGTGAGCGTGCTGCAGGGCGGCCTTCTGCTGGGCGGCGATGTGCTGCTGCTCCGCGCTGTCCCTCACCTCCTTCAGGCTGGTCCTGGAGGAGGGCAGCGGAATGTTGGCTCCGGGGCTGCTCAGGGACTGGCTCTGCAGCAGCCGCCTCTTCTCCTTGTCCAGCTCCGCCAGGATGGCCACTCGGGTCTTGTTCTGAAAGCCCTGGCCCGGTGGGTTGGCAGCCATTACAGACGCAGCTCTCACAAGCAGATAAAAGCTGGTCTTTTAGGGGCTCATCGAGGCTCCGCGAACCTTTCCTGCCAGAAAATACGAAGAAATCTTACCGCGTTTTTTGCTCTCCGCTATTTTCAGTTACAGACCGGAAGCACTTCCGGTTTTGGGGAGACTTCAAAATAAAACAGCCACTCAACCTTATTAAACTAAACTGTGTCAAACGCAAATTATGTTTTGAATGTATGTGTTAGTTGTTTTTATAAATATGAGCGTATTTATACGTCTTATCTCATCTGGCAACACAATTACACAGCAAGAACCTTAAATATTCATCATATAAATGTCTGATATAACTGTTATTTACAAGACATGAACACTAGGTGGCAGTATGTGTTAACTGCAGCATTTACTCCTTTTATTGTTAGAAATCTAATCTGGCCTTTCATACTTTTTAATGTAATGTTAGTCTTATTTAAATGGCATCTTAAATACGCCATAAAACGTGCAAACAGTCCAATTTTTGTTGTTTTAGAGAGTTTATACACCATCCTCTTTAAATATTTAGCTTCAAGTATACAGAGTGCATTTAGGGGCTCGATTCTTGCATGGTTAATTTTGTCACAATTACGCCTTCGAGTTGGGTTTTGATCAGAGAAGAGTTGACAACTGGACCCGAGAACATTTAGTTAGAATTTATTACCATGTCCTTTGCCATCACAGCTTGTTTTTCCTTAAATAGCTACAGTACAGTGTACACACACACACACACACACACACACGTCATTCACTTGCAGCCACAGATATCAAAGATATTTACAAGTTTACGTACAGTATTTACATATGCACAAGGAGGCATGTACACAAGGCTTGAGTGTGTGTGTGTCCCCGTGGGACTAAAGCTCACACATTTGGCTACAGCCTCGTTGTCACGAGGGAAATGCACAGACAATCCGTAAAACGCGGGCAACATAAAATGAGACGACATTTACACGATGTACAATATTTACAGGCTTAATGTGAGAAAACGAGCACCTCGTTGGAATGTGTAACACCCTCTGAAAGGGCTACATATAGAGGGAGGGGGGGAAAGAAAGAAGGTGGTGAACGCAATAAACATTTTCACATTGGCAACTCAGTTGTCTCGTTGAAGATGCAACCGTATGTATAACATATGACACCGCATGTACACACTTCCACATCGACGGATGTGAAAAAGACGCCAAATCCTGGTTGTTTCCTTAACAAAACATTTGTTTTTTTTCTTTTTTTAAAAAGCACTCGCATACAAGCTCATCTTTACCCCCCAATCATAACAATGTGCTTCCCTTTTTTTCTTTTAAAGAAAAAAAAAATGTTTGCAGAGTTAGGATTGGCAACGAGAATTAAAAGACGCACGACTCTTTAAAAAAAAAAAATCTTTTTTCCTTCCCCACGTTTTTGAAGAGAATAGCCTTAAATACTGCAACAACAGCCCTTTCAGCAAACATGCATTTGTACAAATTAAACTCATAAACATTTAAATAAAACGTACCGGCTGTAGTCCCCATTTGGCGCCAAAACTTTAAAAAAAAATTTTATAATAATCCAGGAAATTAAAGCATGAATAGATAATGCTGTCATCAGTTAATGTTGTATAAATAAAATAATCTCTTGGTTTCGGCTCTGCAGTGGAGGACAGCTGGTAATGTTTGGCCACTTGTTCTAACTTTGCGTCATTCCAGCTTCCTTTAAAGTTATAAAACAAACGGACAGAGCCGGTGCGATGGCGACGAGAGAGAAATGAACTGGCCGGCTTGGTTTCTGTAAACTCCGATGAGAAATCGTTCACTTAAATGGAAGTTAAACTTGCTCTAAATGCACACCAAGTGGCAGAAACGTGCGCCAGCTTGAACATTTTTTTTTTAAAACCCTAAAATGGGATAAAAAAAATTAAGGCAACGTCAGTGTTTCTCACAATATTTACAAATCAGAACTGTAAGTTGTTCTTTTTTTTTTTTTTCCCCCCCACCAAAAAAAAAAAAAAAAAAAAAAAGCAGGATTGTAATGTTCAGTGTGGTCTGTACAAACGTGGAGCCGGTTAAAACTCTGCGAAGAAGCACCAAAAAACGCCGTCTCTGTTCTGTGCAATTTCAACTGAGATCGACCGCTTTCGAAGCAACACCCAAAAGCCTTTTTTTCCTTTTTTTTGTAGCAGTATTAAAACAGTAGTGTGTTGTACAAAAAAAAATAATAAAACGTAAGGCTTGGCGAGGTGTGGCGGGCGGGCGTCGCAAACGGAGAGGTGGGAAGGCCTCGGCGTGGCTCGCGGCGGTCTGAGTCGATCAAGTTTAAAAAAAAAAAAAAGAAGAACAGTAGCAGCAGCAGCAGCAGCAGCAGCGAGGCTGGACAAAGCGGGGG
>NC_051434.1:16297592-16344008 GCF_001649575.2 Kryptolebias marmoratus
AAAAAAAAAAAAAAAAAAAACGTACTAGATCACGTTGGATATATCTGTCGTCTCTGACTCGGAATCGCTCTCGCTGTCCCTGAAAGAGAAGGGGAGGCGTCAGGTTTGGCTCCACAGCTGCAGACACACACACACACACACACACACACACACACAGAGTTGTCAGCTCACGGGCTTTTACCTCATTTCTTGTAGCATTTTGTGGTTGTACTGCCGCCTCTTTTCGTCGATGGGGTAGAAGTACAGGATGGCCAGGCCAACGAAGATGAGGGCCACGGGGGCCGCCGAGACCAGCAGCTTCAAGGTCAGGGCCACTTCTTCGGGCTGGGAGCAACCTCTGCTGATGTAGCCCGCGAAGCTGGAGACGAGCGAAAACAAAAAAAAAGACTTAAGACTTAATTAAGCTGCATTCATTTGGAGTAAAACAATCATGTAGAAGGAGAGATAAAAAACCAGTTCAGAGTAACTTGCGCACTCTTACTCTAAACTCAGCGTGGACACGCCCAGCGAGACGCCTGACGCGAACTTGGTGAAGAAAACGTAAAAGGAGTAGAAGAGGGCTTCGTGGCCGGTGGAATCGGGGTTCTTCACTTTGAAATCGTCGAGGACGTCGGGCAGCATGGACCTAAAAAAAGCAAAAGGAGTTTATTCAGATTGGTTCTACGTGCGTTCATAAATGGGGGGGAACGTTTGAATTTGGAGGAGGTCTTACCAGGGCAGCAGGAAAGCTGAAGCAACTCCGACCCCGGCAATGAATGAGACGATGTAGGTGACGTAGAGGTTGCTCTTTATGCACACCACCAGGATCAGGAAGGGAATAACGGACTAGAGACAGAAACGAAGACAAAGAAGGTTAACGCCTCGAAACGAGCCGTTTGCCACCAAAACTCCTAACATTATCCTCTCATTTATCTTTAGCTACTTGTGATTTAAAAAGGAGGAGTCGCCACCGCCGCCGCCTTACCATGGAGCCGACGTAGACGGCCATCTTCTTCCCAAAGCGGGTCAAGAACCACTGCCAGAACGGGATGGCTATCGTAGCAGAGAGCTGGAAGCAGGAACAAATACAGAAATGAAAACATCCGTGTTTTGTTTGTCAAGCGAAACACGAAACAAGCCTTTCGGGAAGAGTCGGAACGTGTCGAGACTTGAAACGACGTAGAAGTATTCGTCTGAAGAGGTCGTCGAGGAACGCAGGTGTTTATTCGACACGATCGGGCTTTTTGCCAAACGCAACAACGACGACCGAGCCGCTCCGGCTCTTCCCGAAGCAAACCCGAGCCCTGCGTGAAGCGGGAACCTGCGGAAGGCACTGCGACGCTCCGCAGGTGGCCGAGCGCTCCGACTACTCTCTCCCCTCTGAGCCCTTCATGTTTTTTGTTTTTTTTTTTAAAAAAAGGAAACTTCTTGCGTTCCAGTAATTTTCCAATCTGGATGTCTGAGAGATAAGCCGCCCGTATGGGACTTCCTCTCCCTCTCGCTCTGAAGTCTTAATTTCTGTTCGACTCACAAGGTTTCTTCCTGCGAGGAAATGAGCTGGGGAGATTTTTCGTCTTTTTCTTTCCATCTACGTATGCAACAGCTGGATGCGTCTACTTCCACGGAGCCTTTTCTTCCAAACAACCATTATGAGATCATGAAAACTGATTATAAAAAGTCAATAAAAGGAGCTCAGATTCTTCACCTTTTTGATCTGAGAACTCGAGGAACTTGAGGGTTATAGGCCACAGGTTTCTTATAAAACCGCTTTTCATTTTTTTATCCTGATGTGAACCTTTCAGCTCAGTCAGCCATTTTTATCAAATGACAGAAGAAGAGGATTAAGATTCTTTGATTCTCCTGACTGACTAAATGTCATGTACTTACAGTAAGGTGGCCATGTTGGCTCCATAATCCTTTCCATAAAGTAAAGGCTCAACGTGTGTAATCTGTTGACCCTCTCTAACCTGGACTTTCACCCCCTCCCTCGTGGACTTGGCTCATCTGTGGTTTAATTGGCTCGAATTCCTGCCAGGATCTGCCCGGCGCGTTTATATAAAAAAAAAAAAAAAAAAAAAAAAAAAGAGGAGGGCAGAGGATGGGAGGAGCGAGAGTGGCTCCTGTACCGTCTGTGGGAACGGTGTGGCATTCGGGGCCCGAAGCCGTGCTTCATGACCACGTACAGAGCGGGCCTTGTCTTCGGGACAATTTATGCGTCCGGCCTCGGGAGGGGGAGAGCTTTTGTCTCCGTTCTCGAGCTAATGCCGCTTCCACATAAACGGGCCGCTCGGGGTTTCGCCCGCTGCAGGAACGTTCGTGTGAAGGCGCTACCTGTGAGCGATCGGGTGCGTTTGTTGCTCACCATGATGACGAGCAGAATGTTCTGGAAGTCGTTTCTGAAACCCAGCGTGGAGCTGCAGAACAGAGCGAAGTTTCCCTCCAGGAGCTGCAGAGGGGAACACAGAAGTCTCTTTTTATAACAAAATGAAGGGGGGGGCGGGGGTCAAGTAAATAATGTGAGGGAAACACAAACTGGCACACACTGCACTCCCAAAACTAAACATGCAAAAGAACAGGCTGAGCTTGGTTATATAAACAAGAGCAAGGTGGATCTGAGAACATCTATACCCACCATAAAAGCCAGGGAGGTAAAGAGGAAGGCCATGACCAGCTTGGCGTAGGGTCCGTGCCCCATCACCAGCTTAATCCCTTGAAAGAAGGGCAGGGGCTGCGTCCTCATCTGAGACAACTCTGGAAGCAGAAGACAAAAAAATGAGCCAACGATTCCACTTGACAATTACGACAATTTAGCTAGTAACATGTAATTGTTACAGCTACATACTAAATATAAATCTAAATGTTAAATGTTAAATCTAAATGTTAAATGTTAAATCTAAATATTATATGTTAAATCTAAATGTTAAATGTTAAATCTAAATGTTGTAAAAAGTGACATCAGAAAATCAACACTACATTTTTAAACAGTGTTTGAAGCTAAATGTGACAAAATTTAGGCATGAATTTTTAGCACAAGCTCCTTTACAAACGGCGCCCCATAGTGTTTGAAGCTAAATGTGACAAAATTTAGGCATGAATTTTTAGCACAAGCTCCTTTACAAACGGCGCCCCATACATCTGCAGTCAAACGAGGAGCCAGGGAGGAACGACAGATAGATTCAGATCAGCCGAGAGATGGAATCTCACCTTTTTGTTCTCGCACTCCGAAGAACAGCACGACGGCGCAGAGGATGTATATCAAGCAGATGACACCCGATGCGATCATGTAGGCATTTTTCTGTGAGGACGCAAAAAAAAAAAAAAAAAAAAAAACCTTCAAGTCTCATCGTTTGCAATTTGAAAGTGGTTTGGTGGCGTTCGTAAACAAAGAGCACCACTTGTTTACCGTGTGCTGCAGGGAAATGCCTGGAGCCGACGCGTTGTGGTCGGATAACGAGCCGTTGCTCAGGTCGGCCAAGATCTCGCCGGGTCCGGGGAGGCAGGGGGCGTTGGCCATGCCCACGATCTGCCCCTGGATGGCTGTGCCGAGCACCGTGCCCAAAACCTCCACCGTCATCCCTGATAAGAGAGAGAGAAAGGAGAACAAAGACATTTAGGGAAAAAGAGGCGACGGACGACTCGACGTTCACGTTTTAGAGTTTGGGACTCACTGTACGCCGTGGCCGAGTCCCTCTCTTTCTGGTCAGAGCTGATGAACATGGTGAGGGCAGAGTATGGCACGTGGAAACACTGATGGTGATTACATGAAAAGAAAAAAAAAAAATAGGAAGGACGATGTGAGATTCAGGTTCAAGTTGGGACAAATTAGAGCAAAATATCAACATTGTAGGACGTTTGCTTCAACTTTTAAAGGAGAGTTAGAGGAGAAAACACACAATGAGGCTACTGTCAGCAACTGGTTGGCTCCGAACAGAGACTGGCTCTGCACCTCTAAAACACACACACACACGTTATCCCACCTTTAATTAATCCGTGCAGAAAGACTGCTGGAACACAGTGATGCTCCACTCCCAGCTACCAGGTTGTTTAACACATTAATATTATTTTTTTATTTCTATTCTTCCCTTTTAGTGCCAATAACACAACGAGTTTATAAAAAGGCTGAGAAGTTCCCAGCTGCTTTTAGACCACATTATAGGTCCACTTCCTGGTATAGTTTATGCAATGTTAATGATCTTGATATCAATCAGGAAGTGCAAAGGGTGTGTGGTTAACGGCACTGACGTTGATGTGTTGCAAACAAAAATAACAAAACAATAAACAAATGGGTTCCGACTTCGCCTTTGTGCGTGAACGTGGGTATGCTCACCGTTTGGAGGGTCTGGAAGAGGCAGTAGAAGATGATGTACCAGAAGACTTTCCCGTTTGCGAAGGGAGGAACGTACCAGATGAGGAAATAGGAGAGCACAGCCAGAGGGGTTGAGAACACGATCCTACAGATGAGACACGGAGAGAGGCCGGAGCAAACATCAGTGGCTGAAATCGCGACGCAGAAAACAGAAAACGTGTAACGACTCGTCTTCGTGTGGGTTCGCGTTTAGTCAAACATCTAACAACAATTAACAATAATAGGGACGGGCTCATTGTGTTAATTCCCGCAACAGCAGACGGTTACTTCAGGAATGTGGAAGATTGTCACTGCACACACGGGTGACATCCAGAATGCAACAGGAAATGTACAGAATGTCTAAGATCCCATCACTTCCTGAGCTCTGCCTCGCCCTCGTTCCATTACCTGCGGGGGGGAGGAGGCCGACCGGTCACCCAGCTTGTTTAACCACCTCTACGGGAAGAGCTCGATCCATCAGACAGGATGTGAAGTCATGCACGTATCGCAACGGTCACGAGGAGGCGGTGACTGTACACGACCCGTGACGGAGGCGTCGTCTAATGAGGGCACGTTACGGCGAATGTTTCATTAAAAAAATAAAGATCAACTCTCAGGAATGTACAACCTCTGCGTGACATGAGGAGAAATGCACACCTGACTAAATGTGGGGCGTAATTTGGCTTCCAAAGAGGCTTTTATGGTCATTTTAGTTTGTTCTTGTAGGTTTGGTTTATTTGCTTTTTTTTGTCAAACAAGCCTACTAACAAATATTACCTCATTTTGTGGTGCTGGTAGAGTCGAGCAAAGACTGGGTGTCATTTCAGAACCGCACCAACATAGTATTGCTATACAAGTACAAACCTGAAGCCACTCCTGAAGGTATATTTATAGCTGTGCCAACAAAGGAGGCATATCTTTACTTTAGCTGAAACCCAAGTTATCTTCCTTGAGTAATATGGAGAGGCTTTCCCCATCCCTTATCCAAATCAAGGAGGCTTGACTGGTTATTTTACATTTCATTCATTAATCAATCAATTAATATATTAATCAGGTTATGCTGTTCAGTTCATTCTTCTGCATTTGTTTTAATTCAAAGTCAGAAGACGTGTTTATTTTTTTTAATGAACAGAAAGCCCAAATTCTGTCTGTATCTCTCTGCAGCAGTGAAATATGAACTGCAGTAACCTCTCCCAGATCCCTCAGACTATTTTCAAGACTGACAGAGTCTCAGAGACAACGCTATTGGCTGAAACTGGTGGTGTGTTGCCGGCCGACCAATGAGAGGCCGCTCTTGTTGGTCGCCCTGCCCCCACGGCTCTCACAATGGAGGGCTCGCCCGCTTCCTCACGCGCGCTGCTCTCATCGAGTTCGTCTGCACGGATGGTAGTGCGAGAGAACATACCAGCCATTCCTCCACGCCCACGCCACATAGCCCCATCTCTGACGACAGGAGGGAAGAAGCGCGCCCCCGGCCTGCTCGTGCAGCATCCTGCAACGAGCCAGTGTGAGCCTCCAACATCTAGAGACTGATTGTGATGAACGAAACCAAAATAGCGAGGCGGAAATGAAATAATATCTTCGACTGAAAAGCCTCCTCTCTCAGGAGCAGCTGATCGCCACCTGAACCGCATGTAAATGAATTAAACGTGCTCTTGTGTTTTGAAGACCCGAGGGAGAATTAAACACGAGAAGCAGAGAACCACAGAGGAACATCGCGGCTCACGAGCGACACAAAAGTGCATACGCTGCCCCCCCCATTCCCAGAAGGGGAACTCCCTTTGGCACCTATTTATAAAAGATGCCGAGACATCTGGGTTGTCCTGCACCCCGTCGCCCTTTTACCTTTAGCTCCACCGGCACGTTTCTATCTTAACGGCGACGCCGAGCGAAGCAGTGAAGCGTGTGATGTGCTGACAGGAAAACGACCGTCGAAACCCAACGCCAAGCTAAATTCGTCCTCTCGGATGTGGGCCAAGGGTCGCAGGGCCGCCCTGCGACCCTCCTGACGCGCTCGAGAAGTTACAAATCGATGACCAAACCCAAAGCAGGACGCTCAGTTTACGAAACCATGCGAGAGGTGTTGCAGAATCGTGACAGAAGGATATCATTAGGCCCTTTTTTTTTTTTTTAAATTGAGGCTTTTATGTTGACTGAAACAGCATCTGAAGAGGGCTTTTTGTGTGCTTCAGCAGATTCTGTGTCAAGCAGGAGTTATATTTGTCAGTACCATGAAAAAAGCACCCCCCCTTCCTCCTCCCTCCTCAGCTGGAAGACCAGGGTTTGCAGGAACTTTTATTTGTTTTTTGCAAAAACACTTATTTTGGCCTCAGAAATCCTGCCTGGACCGCTTCAGTTTGATGCATTTTACAGTAATTTGCTCTGTTGCTTGTATGTTTAGCAGCTCTTACAGGGTAATGTTTGTGTAAGAAAAAGGGAGGGGAAAATAAATAAAAATATGTGTCTGCGTGGGCGATGAGGAAATGCTAAATGACAACATTCATCAACACGCCTTGTAGTAACTTCTATTGGGAGACTTTCAAAGCCCCTCCCCAAAACATTGTGACGCGTACAGAGTTGGAAAACTTCCACTGCGACTCACCACAGCCAAGGACCACCCCCATTAAATCAATCAAATGGCAAATATGAGTCAACAGGTGACTGAATTACACAACTTGGGTTTAAACATCGGGGTCCTTAAAGTGGTTTGGCTGGGACTCAATTAACGCACCCAGAGGTTGTACGAAATTTGAGCTGTTCAGCTGTAGTTGTCAATGAATTGGACCCAAACGAGCAGGGGTTGGGATTTACCAGGGTAGCATGCGTCCAAATCGTGTCCATGGGCTTCGGGAGACCAGGAAGCCCACCGTGGGGTCCGTTACGGCGTCCCAAGCTCGGCCGACGAACAAGATGATGGAGGCGTAGAAAGGATCCAGCTGAGGGAGAAGGAAAGATTCAAAACACATCGGTCAATAAAAGTGTTGGGAAAAAGTATACGAGGAGAGAAGAGATGGTAAAAAAAAAAAAAAGGTACAAGCAGCTGACAAAGTGCACGTCACGCGCTGTAACTGTGTTAAACAGTGGCAGAGGAAAGCAGTAAAATGCAACAGCTTAAAAAGTCACTAGACTAAAAAAAAAAGAAAAAAGAAAAAGGCAGCTCTGAACAAGAATGGAGACAACAGTGGAGGTGCCACTTGGCCAATCTGGGCTGAGGTCGGCAGCCTGACAGGAAGCCAGGAGCCATGAATGCTCCCCGCGTGCACGATCAGGCACCACGCTGCGTCGCCCCGGCCGGGCTCGGTAACGACCAGCGCTGGACGCCGAACAAAGCCGAAACCCCCGCGACGCCTTTGACTCACTGTGGCCCCCCGGCCATCGGATTACTGTCGGAGCCAATTAAAGCGAGACCCTCCTCGCTGTGCCGCCATTGTTCCGCTCCCAAAATATTTATAGAACGAGCCCCTGTGAGCCGTTAGATGCAGTCGAGTCTTATCAGGGAGCTGATGACGGCAGCGGGAGAGGAACTTTTTTCCATCGCTTCAATTTTCCAGGACATTTAAACCCACCCATCCCTTCCACTTTTAGTAAGAACCGATGCTCCTGTACGTGGCCTTCTGATAGAGATACTGAAAGGGAACAATGAGAACCATACAGCTCCTTGCCCTCGACTCTGTAAATCCCAGTCGGACTACAGAGCCCAGGAGCAGCAGTTCTACATGAGCTTTATGTTCCCATCCCAGGGATGCTGACATTTAAAGGCAGGAGGGGAGCGTTACTTAGCTGTGAGGGTGGTGCTGAACAGGTGTGATTGAGAAGATTTAAAATAAAGGGACTCACCTGCGCCACGTCGAGTAGATAGAGCTGCAGAAAGAAACCCAGGGCGCATCCTGTGATCTGATAGGGCGCGCCGCCGATCGCATAGCAGATCTTGTTCCAGACCGACAACCGATGCTCGTGCTGGGGGAGAAAAAGAACAAACTAAAACGTGATCAAACAAGGAAATAACTTGTAAATAAGGTGCCCACTTTAGACACTGAACCCTCATGAAAGAACTGGAGAAAGTGTCCACTAGGAGTTCCCTAAGCTACCTACAAATGCCTAGAAGCTTTAGCGGGGCCAAACTTCAGTCAGTGACTGAAATACAGTAACATAGCACTCACTCAATTCTGTCTGAACTCTCTAATCTTCGTTCTCGCGGCTCTCTAATTAGTCCGATTAGGACCCTAAAAAAAAGAGCAGCGAAAGCCTGAATAGGGAATTTACTCCAAATTCTTCACAGCTACAGACTCTGAGCAGTCCAAGTGGTCCAGCTGGCATGGACTGTAACCCGCGTGTGAGTGCATTTGGCTGAAGACAGAGGCGACCGCGTTCTTCTCAAGAACGCCTTGGTTCTCTAACAAGAACCGATTATTCCCCCCATCACCCCCTCAATCACTGTAATTATTACCTCAGCCTTCAGACTATAAACAGCTGATCTAATGGCAAGACAGATCCTGCGTCCATCAGTGCCAGGGCATGACAACATCACGCCAAAAACACTGCGAGGGCAACAGCGTCCCTGGCAGCAGCCTGATCTGGCTCAATGCCCCGGGGGAGATGGGACGGGACCACAGAAAGCACGCCCGTCCTCCGTACCAATCAAAAGCGCCGCCTCGTCCGCCCTTCGTTTGGCAAGTCAGGGGGGCCAAATAAAGACACGTGAAGCGCAAAACCCGTGAGAGAATATCTGTGTTGTGAAAGTGACTTTCTCCCCCTCGGGCACATGTCAACTACTCCTGCTGCACAGGAACAGCCTCACCTTAGATAAAAACCAGAACGGCTACACCTGATCGAACCGGACTATGGTTTTCGTTTTCAATGACAAGCTCACTTTGGCTGAAGGGACGACAAAAAAGGGAGGGGATTATAAAAACACAACAAGTGACATCTGAAGCACTTACAGGTCGTTATGGTCGCATTGTATAAATCTTCTACGCCCTCTAAAAGTATGCACAGGGTTGTGCACATTTCAACCACGTCCTGGCTACAAAAACCACACATCTGTTTTGTATTGACACAGCAATGAGTCACAGTTAAAGCATATTGATAGTGATTTACACTTGGCCTCTTTTCGTTAGACTATCTATTTCCCAGCTGAGTGTAAATATGAGATGTCTCCTGTAAAAACTATAATAATCAGTCATAATGTAAAGACTGACACAGATTAGAGCTTACTACCAATGTTTCCTATCAGTTCACTGACTTCTATATACAGCTCAGTGCTATCAGTCACATGTTACTACTGGAAGCTGATAAGAGGGACAACATAAACACATGTAAAGATTTCTGTTTAGTTTTTGGTTCGGGCCACTTCCTCTGAATCATTTGGGACCAAGTCAGACGTGTCAGCTCCTCCTTTTGGACTGGACGAGCCTCTCCATCCAGCATCCTCCTCCTACACGTCACCACGTATTCGTGCTTCCTGCCGCGTTCCCGTTCCATCGGAAATACGGCAATGTCTTTGGAAATCCATTTAAACGACGGTGGGAGGGGGTGTGTGTGAAGAGAGGCAACAATTTTCCTCGAGTCTAAATTCCCCCCCTTTTAATTTAACGCCAATTACTGCGCCGCACAATTCCCTGGACGGGGACAGACGACGACGTCCGTTTGGTTTGACGCTCCGACTCGACGCGAACGCAGCCGTTAAAGCAAGCTCTCGAATGTCGGAGCTTCAGATTGGGTCCGTGAACGCAACGGCGCAACACACCTAACTGCCTTTAAAAAAATGAATCAATTCATGCACGAGCTGAAAATAGGATGTTTAAGTCTTCTCTAATTACTCCTGACTGTACTACTGCTTAGTTGAGAAATTTAGCGGAATCTGTGTAATAACTGTATTAATGAACATTTGCGTAAATGAGAAATGTAAGCTACGGCAAAAATTACAACTACGGACAGACAGAGGGGCTCGCGGGAGCTCGAATAAAATCGATTTATTGAATGAAAGTGTTGACATTTCTTTCAGCTCGTCGTTCCCATCAGCTGTTTCATTAATTTAACGTCGCTTCGGGCTCGAATTAAAGGACATACATGTCGTCAGGTCGATGAGAAAGTTTAAAAATTAAAGTATCGCGCCTTTAATCAAGCTAACGCCTCGCTGTCAGTCCGCCCGGTGAGCTCCATTCATTCATAATGTTCACGATGTACGCTCCCCCATGAAAATCTGCTTATTTATCCATTTCATCCATTTTATCTATTGGTGCCGCGTGGGGAAACGACACAAAAGACAGAAAGCGCACATCTTGAGTTAAATGGTTCACATTTCCAGCCAAAAACTCACCTTTCTCGCTAGCTTAATCCCATCCGAGCTGTCCGATTTGTTCAACAAGCTGGCGTTGGAGTATTGCTCAGCTCCTTCTCCCTTCGCCATGGCAGAGCGGTCAGTTGGTTGAACAGGAAAAATAAAAATAATAAAATATATATATATATATATTTATATATAAACAGAAGGGGTTCCTGATAAGGTCAGAGGAAGCGGACACCGTAGTTTCCTCCCCGGCGTGCAGACTGTTTGAAAACTGAGAGGAAGAGGCGGGTTGGATTCATTTATAGCGCCGCTTTAGGCCACGCCCCGCTAAAAAACGTGCCGTTCACACCATGTTAAGCCACGCCCCTTTCGCTGGAAGCCCCCGCGGCTCGTTTTCCTGCTGAAAGGACGATAAGAGGCGATCATCACCACAGTGATGTGATGATATGACGTTGGTATGTCGGCAAAATACTCCGCTCTGTGAGAAGGCGCGCGGGGCTGAGGCAGAAGGCGGACAAACAAAAAAACAACAACAAATAAATAAAAGATCAAAATTGGAACACTTTAAGCCGGGTTTGACAATTAACATCTTACCTGTTCCGGATGGTTCTTCGAGCCGCCTCAGTTTGGGGAAATGGAAATTGTCGAGCCGACAGCCGAGACCAAAGTGGTTTTCCGCTGACTTAAAACGTGCCCGACCTCAAAGTTTTCGTGGCATTTTCATGCGAACGCCGTTTACACCACTGTCTCGTTTTGCGACGCAAGGCTGATTGTGTAGATTTCTGTAGGTATTTGCAGGCGCAGGAGTTTTAAAAATTATATTTAATAAATAACTGCGTAATGAACAAACTGATGGCAACAGAAATGTTTTAAATAACAGTGTTTGTGTTGCAGTCGTTCCAAGTCGTTTTGAAGTCTGTTCGATTCAAGATGGCCGCCACTAAAATCCCTATGACTCAGTCAGTCGTACAGGTATTGTGCTAAAATGTGGCGTGGTAGTAGCTGAGACTGATTCCCGACACGTACTCAGAGTGCAAACAGATGGTGCAAAGGCTTCATTTAAAATGTTCCCATTAACTATTTATAGACAACATTGTCCGTCTGTTAGCAAAATTTCTCATGAACCACAGGACGGATTTCAATGAATCTTTCAGGAAAGAATCATTAGTTGTACCTCTACGTGTGATTACCTTTCGGAGCCAACGCAATGCAAGATGGCCGCAACAGCCAGCTGACCATAGAAAACCTTAAAATGGTGATAACTCAGTCAACTTTGCAGATATTGTGCTAAAAGTTGGTGTAGTCGTAGTTAAGAGTTTTTCACAGCACATACTCCAAGTAATACTGACTGTGAAAGATATTTGCTTAAATCTTGAGCATTACCTGTTGGAGTTAACCCTGTTTGTCTGTAAGCAAAATAACTCTGGAGAGATTTTAACGAAACTCTCAGAAAGCATCTGTCGGATGAGTATCTGCAACTGATTAGCTTTTAGAGTCGACCCATTTCAAGACGGCCGCCATAGCTAGTCAACGTTAGCCTAAAAGAATAACTCAGTCATCATTGCAGGTGTTTAGTTTGAATTTGATTTGGTAGCAGCTGATCGTAATTAGCATACACACACTGTGAGCGTGACATTGCACAGGATAGAGCTTAAAGTTATTTTCAAGGTTTGACCAGAACAGCAGCATCTCTCGACAGAAGATGATCTTAGTTTAAGGCTGCATTCACACCTGATAGTCCGGTAGACTCGGTTCGATTGGGGACCAAATTTGCAGCATTTTTTCCATTTTCAGCTGCTGCGGTTCTCATTCACACTGCACTGAGTCAATGGAGCCAGACCCTTTGAGCAACCTGTCCCCCCCCTCGCCTGTGATGGTGCTGCACCGACAATTACTGAAGGAAAAGACACAAAAAAACCTCAGAAGAAGACACTGAGCGCAACTTCCTTCTTCTGGGAAAGGAAACAAAAATGGAGTGGCGTCAAGTTTGAGCGTTTTTTCTGATTTCCTTTACCTCCTCTTCACTCCACGTCTGACCACGAGCCATTTCTCCCACTAGTGGTAGAAACACACGTTAGTTTTGGTCGTATTTACCCAGAAGGCCCTGCGCTGTAGCGGTCTCCGGTCCGCTTGCGTTCACATATGCATTCACATATGCATTCAAATCGCGCCAGAGTTCACTTCAACCGAACCAAGACCAAGAACCAAGGCTTTTAGGTGGCCCACAGTTTGCTTTTTTTGGTCCGCATCAGAGTTGGATTGCGTGTTCACGCCTCCCCAAATGAACCGGACTTTCTCTGCAAACAAATTAGAGTTCGATTAAAGCGGACTTAACAGGGCTGCGGTGAACGCACCTTAAGACTCCGACATTCCTTCACGGAATGCAGGGTTTCTAATTTGTGACTGTGGTTGTAGTTTGCGGATGAAGACTAATCCTGTTGCACATTCCCTTTACGCATTGCATTTTTGCACACCTTCCCTTAAGGTTTTGGCAAACCTTGTGCGGGTTTCTGTCTGTAACCGTATTATCGTTGGCCGGTCACGCTCCGTGGCGACCTCCCTGTACGCAGGTGTGCTGTCAAAGTGACCGTGAAGCCAAAGTTTTGATGTCTTTTGGCCCGACAGCTAAATGAGAGCGCACACACAGCTCATCACACAGTCTGTGGTGGAGCTCGTGCTCGAAGACGACCTGCTCGCAGCGCCGGGGTCTTCGCGTCTGGCCTCGGATGTTTATTGGCGGAGCTATTTCCACTCGAACCGCCGCTCTGTGCGCGTTCCCAGTTTAGCCGGGCACACGTTCCGCGACACCTCCGGTACACAAATGCTGTGTACACACGCCGCCGCCGGCCTGAATTCCCGTCTGTGTGCGGAGGAGGAACCACTGGATCGCGGGAGATGTAGCAGTGTTTACTTGCGGCATCGCACACACGCAGTATTCCAGGCCAAAAGGCCTTGCACACACAGCACACCTCACAAACCCGCTGCATCGCCGCAGCTCAAATATGCATCCATCGACTTCGCGGCCATGTTTGTTTACTCACACACCTCCAAAGAAGGGCAACTGCGTTATCATTACACCTCATACCGTTGAACCCTGACCTCGCCAACAGCGCAGTCAAGTTCAGACCAATGGCACACACGGCGTCAATCTGTAACAGATAAATCGATGTGTGTAAACAAGTTTGTAGATTAGATAAAGCCAATAAAGTTCAGTTGGCAAATTCAGTCGACCTCTACAGAAAAATAAAAATAATAATAACAAGAGAAAAAAAAAATCCATCCAGGCAGAGAAAGGATGAGAGGTAAAGGTCAGCGTTTTATGACCGCCTTTTTGGTTTTTGAGTACTTTGCAAACATTTCTCAAAATCCTAACACTTCTTAAAGGAGTTTGTTTTGTTTTTTAACTTTAAAGATCGTCTCACGTTGAGAAAGTAGAGTTACACACAGTTTGGTCAAACCTTGTTTGCATTTCACACACAAAAAAAAACGCCCTGAGATCTCAAATTTCAGCTTCACAGAGTTATAGCCACTTTTGTGTTGGCTCAAATCAACTTGCCGTGGCAGCCATCTTGATTTGGGTTGACTCTGAAGGTCAGTTGCTTTGTTGATGTTCATTCAGTTTCAGTCATGGACCGCTCTGGACCTCGGTGGTTATGTGTACCTATTGAACAACCGCTGGATGAGGAATGATGTGTTTACATTTACAGCCCAGAAGTTGGACTGCAAACATCGAATCAGAGTCAGGACACTGCTCCGCCTGAAAAGGCTCCCCTTTGAGCTCGCTTTTAGTCCGTGGGGGGGGACGAGGTCTGTCGCAATCCGGCCTGGAGCAGAGAGTTACTGGTTTGTTGCAAACAGCTGGATGCATGGGGAAATCCAGCTGTTGGTCAATGACGAAAAAATAAATAAAGAAAAGAAAAAAGCTGAATATGGAGGGTTTAAAAGCTGAAGGTAGATTTGTGGCAGGTCTGAGACAGACGGGGAGGGAAGCCAGAGCTGCGGAAATCGGCGTCACGACACAGTTAGCGCTGTTAATTCACAAGTAAGTTGCTGGACACTCCGCGGCTGATGTGATCAGAAGTTTATGTTTACATTACAATAAATTCACTGATGAAAAAAACAACAAAAAAAACACTTTAAGCACTCAGAGTACTTCTATTTGGTTGGAATTTAGTCCACATGCAGACCAGTGGTGTGTACGTTAAAGATTTGATTGGCACGTCTAGATCAAGCACCAGAGAGCATAATAAACATTGTGACTGGTGTTATCAGGTAGTTGCCAGAGCATTTGACAGTCAGTCAGATGAGTGAGTGAGGAATTTATCTGACACAGAGGATGCTTCCCAGAATTTGATGGCATTTGACCGGCATCACGTTGTGGATTTTCCTGACGTGTAGTCCTGCTGTGCGACTGCAGAGAGAGAGCGAGAGAGAGTGTGTGTGTGTGTGTGTGTATGGAGTACAGATGTCGCGGTGGTCTGATGTTGGAAACGATGAGTACTTGAGGGCACACACACACACACATCATTGTCATGTTTAAGGGCAGCAAATAGGCTGGAGTCTGACACGGACAAAAAAAAAAAACAACAGCAAAAATGTCAAAGTTTAAGGGGGTTTATTTGTGCCTGTAGGTTTCTGTTGAAATCCCCTTCCTGGTCAGCCACGTCTTCCAGTCTCTGACCGGATCTGGAACGCCAGTTCCAAGAGTCGTGGGCTGACTCGCCACCAGAAAGCAAACAAGAAGTGCAGGACGTAGCTTCCCGCCAAACCGCAATGATGGAACCAGCACTGGGCTTTGGCTGGCAACCTTGGTACCCATCTGATGAGCACAGTCACATGACCCTACAGCATGTTGAATTTCACCTCATTTCTTCGTCTGGGTGCTTAACCTTTCTACGTGTGACTCAGGCGTCCATGATTCCACAGCCTTAGCGCAGAATCTGATCTGCATTTGGTTGCAAATAAAGGAAAGGCACTGCTCGTTCCCCAGATCTGATCCAACCAGTGCTTGTCTCTAAGTGATTAGGCATCTCAATCTCCCCCACCCCCACCCCCCTTTGTGTTTTACTTCAACGAGACAAAGACCGCAGTCTGCCCCTCTGGCTCTGGGAGATCCGATCCAAACGAAAGAGTGCACTTTCCCATGGATCGCCTTACCTGTCCCAGTTGTTTTAGCGGGGCCGCTGGCCGAGAACACAGAGGGCCCAAACACTACGCAATGAAAAGGACTTTTGCTGAGACTTGGGGGGGGGGGCATGACGGGAGTTCAAGAGAAGCCCTGAACTTCGCTCATCGTGCTGAGCGCAGAAAGGGGAAACACCCGATGCAGTCCACACGCTCGCGGCTGCCGGACCTGAACCCTGAACCTATCCAGCAGCAGCAGCAGCGTCGCTGCAAATCACACTGGATCACGACTGGCTGACGTTCGGCTGGGCGAGTGCGCAGCGACTGAGCCGTGTTTGTCGCCAAACATGGCCTGCGCAAAAAGGCCTACGCAGCGAACGCAAGGGCTGCCCGCTGACTTGAATACCGTGTGCCGTGTACAAAACTGCAGGTGGAGTGGAAACCTTGGGAGGGAGGGCCACAAAGACACGGGATCGTGTAAGAGGAGCGGCGCTGGGGGAGCCGTCATGCGCTCCGTGCCCTGGAGTTCAGCTTTTTCCCACGAAGAGGAAGATTTCCTGTCAGTCAGCTGTCAATATTTCCGGCCCGATATTGGTCACTGCCGTCTCCTGCTTGGTGGCGTAGCTCTGACGTGTAAATAACAACTTGATTGCAGCGTTGATGTTTTGATATGCTACCCGTTGGGGATTTTACCACTAAAAAAAGGGTGCAGCTTGAATAACATGTCAGAATATAATCTTCTTTAATGATGTGCTACGTTTGTTCAGACTTGCCTCAAACAATTTCTCATCCGCACGTTTACATTCCTACACATCAGGTTTTGTGTTGACAGTTTTTTTTTTTTGTTTTGTTTTGTTTTGTTTTCTTTGCTTTCACTTTAGTTTGGGACATTAAATAAACATTTGAGCTTAACTCTGACAGCTTTTTTTGAACTTTTACCCCCACCACACCAAAGGTTTAGATCAGTACCTGCAAAATCCAGTGAGTTATCACCATTTTTATGTCTGCTAAGGACAATTGGCTGTGGCGGCCATCTTGAGTTGGGTCGACCCCAAAAGGTAATCAGTTGTAGGCGTAGGTCCAGGAGTCAATTTCTGGGAGGATCATTCAAATCCGTGACTAACGGACAGAGTGGACTCCAAAGTTTTACACAAAGATGGCCCACCATCTGTTAGCATTCAGACAATCATTGTTGCCCAGCTTTGCCTTTTGGTGGCGGGCGATAAAGAACATAATGTTCCTTTATGCATCCCCAAATGCAGGCTGAAACTCTACTGTACAAAGGAAAAATAAGCAAATACACAAAAACCGGAAACACAGGATTCGCCACCTTTTCAGCTGTCTGCTTTGCATTCAGACAGCTCAGATGTTGTCGAATCATCCAGGGGGAAAGAAAAGAGCAACAATCCCTGATGCCTGCGATGAAGAAAAAAAGAGTTTTCACCAACTAAAACATTTGGGATAGCATGAAACAAAAAAAAATAAAAGGAAAAACAAATTCAACACTAGGAGACCCCGAGGGGCTGGGTAGGTGAAATCGTATATCATCCAAGAATGGGAAAACATCTCACTGCAGTTGGTTCCCACCTGTGTGTGATGAAACACAAATGTAAACATCCTACAGAAAATATTCCATGTTGGAGAATAAAATGTAAAAGTCACTGTTTATATTTATTACTCATTACTAGGGATAATGGATGTGCTTTAAAGCTGAACTGAAAAGTGTTTTGAAACCAACGTCAGCTGAAAGAAAAGCATAAAATAAGCTTTTTGTAAAATTGAAAAAAAAAAAAAAATTATACAGGTGTTTTCGGCTTTTTCCGTGACCCCCCTGATGTGTGACGTCCTCAGAGCCACTGAGGTTCACAGCATTCAGCCATTCTTCAGTGAGGGGATGAATACTGATACTATATAGTTCAGTTCATTGGAATTAGTTGTTTGAACCGGCCAGAAAATACCAAAGGAGCTGGGAATTACAATCAGAACTCGGGTTCGGATCACTTCAAAGGGAAGCACCACTCCGACCCTCATTACTGTGGTCAGCTGACTTTACGCCACAAAAACAGGACCTTTTGCCAGCAGCGGTTCTAACTATTTTATTTTTAAAAGAAAGTCAAATGGAGAGGAGGACATCTCCACAGAGAAGGAGACAAGAAACAGGAAGTTTTCCTTCACACGTGGCGTGAACGCTCGCTGTCATTAAAAGGTCTGACAGCCTGAGATCAGTTTGTGATTCAGAGCAGTTTGTTATTGAGGAAAAAATATGAACAATTCATGTGTGATTAAAGAAATATCATAGTCTAAAACTGCTGTTGATTAGTTTGCTCTGGTGGGAGAGTTTATAAAAGCTTCTCTGAAGCATGCTCACGATGTTTAGAAGTTAGCATAGTTAGCATCCGGTTAACTTTGAATTAGCTACTGGTGTGCTTTAAATGTAGAGGACAGAGTCACCTTTACCCATGCAGCTCGGCTAGTAGAGCGTCTGCTTTCAAAATGTGAAAATTGGTTTAGACAGATATTAGCAATTCTAACTATTGGTGCTAATGCATAAGCACTGGAACAGTCTTATTTTAAAAATCATGTTAAGATTTGCTTCATGTCTCCCTCAGCTCAGGAAAAACAAAGCACGCAGCTCGATCTGGTGTGCTTTGAATTTTGGTCACAGTCCATTACAACATACATGTAAATTGGCTGTTTAATACACAATAAAAACTGCTGAAATATGTTCAGCGTTCTAACTGAATTTTATGTTGCAGCCCAGAGAGGTAGTGATGGATTCGGTAGTTCTCAAAGAAGCTGTTTGAAAGCTGAACAAACCAGATCATTTTGGAGCCGAGCCAAAAGAAAAGAGCCGCAAGTCCCATCTCTTCAGTTAGCTGAGTCGTAAAATAACTTTGGGGGCTCGTCCGGTTTGTTTTTGAGCTTGCGGAAACTGAACGTGACCGGTTTTGTGGAAAAAGTTGAGTAAGTTCATGTGCCTTGCAGTCTGTGCTGCACCTGTGTACTCAGGTGTGATGACTAATGAATGACTGAATGAGGAACCAATGAGGAGCTGAAGAAACGATGACCTCAGAAAAACGAAACAGGTGGCAGAAAAAGCACAGGAAACTGGGAGAATCTAAAAACCAAAATAAAAAGGATTTTCACCAATCACAAAGACAGAAAAAAAAGGATAATGAAACATAATGATAAGAATCTGAAAGATAAGAAACTAAGAAGTTCAAACTGAAAAAAAAACAACTAATAAATTGTAATACATTGCCACTAAATTGTTGGTGAAATCCACAAAGAGGAAGTTATAAGAATTCTCCTTCCTGTTTGTTAAAAAAAAAGAGGAAGGTGCAGAATTCGTAGTGGTCAAAAAGAAAGGCAGCTGAAGAGAAAGCAGCTTCAGAAGTCACATTCTGTCCCCATCGTGACCTCACATCTGCCGCTGCAGACACAACAACCTGTAACGGCGTACACAAACAGACACCGTGTATCTGCCGCTGAGGTGACTGGACCAAAGTCCGTCTTTTTGATAATGTGGCTCTTTGCGGCGGAATGTTGGACCTCGCTGTTACCGGGGTGGTATGATCTCATGGCATTGTGACATTTGACCCAGTTCGGCAACATCATTGTGTTTACGTTGGCTGGCAGTCCATGCGCCCCTGCTTCAACGCTGACAGGTTGACGTGAGCTCGTGTCTTAGAGAGAGGAGTTAATCTGTCCTGAATACGTCCAATCACTGTCTGAAACCACTCCTAGGTTTAGTTCCATAAAGTCACCTGGGGTTATCTTTATCCTCTTCAACTGTTTTTTTTTATGGGTGGATTAATTCAGGGAATATAAAGATAGTTAAAGCTGGCAATGAGACACTTCTAAAGGGTGGAGACTCACACATTCACGCGCAAAATGTTTCAGCTTTACATGCAAACTCGCCTTAAAAAACGTTCAGCAATTAATTCAGTGGGTAAAAGGCTTGACTCATTGAATGGCATTCCTGATGCTGCAGGCGTTTACGGAAAGGTTTAAGTTTTTTTTTTTGTTTGTTTGTTTTCCAAGAAGTGTGCAGGAAGAGAAAAAGGAAACAGAGGCTCAAAACTGCAAACTGAGATAGTAAAAAAACGAATTAAAATGGCACGTTTTGGATGGCAACGCTGCGAGTCTGCGCCTCATGAAACCGTGGAGTTGTTGGAGAACCATTGGGGAATTTCAGGCGCCTCAAAAATAGTTGTCACAGTTGTTAAGTTAATGACCTGCTAGCTGTAGCTGCAGTGTCGTTAGCCAATCTAAGCTAAGTTAAGCTAATGACCTGCTAGCTGTGGCTGTGGTGTCATTAGCCGAGCTAAGCTAAGCTAATGACCTGCTTGCTGTAGCTGCAGTGTCATTAGCCGAGCTAAGCTAAGCTAATAACTGCTAGCTGTAGCTGCGGTGTCGTTAGCCGAGCTAAGCTAATGACATGCTTGCTGTAGCTGTGGTGTCGTTAGCCAAGCTAAGCTAAGCTAATGACCTGCTAGCTGTAGCTGCGGTGTCGTTCCTCCTATTTATCTCAGCAGCAAAGCAAATGTGAGGGTTCTTGAAAATGTGAAATGCAGGAACAGGTGTTTCAGGTCAGATCTAATGTATTTTAACGGGAAGTCTGTTTGCATGGAGCGAACCTGATAAACCGTTTGCAATAAAACAATGCTGCAATACACACATACACACACGGGAATGATAACAAACCACAAACACACATTAACTAAAGGTCAAAGTGAGAGGAAGATTTTAAGTGTTGCTGTAAATCCAGTAAGTGAGTAACAAAACCTCAACAATAACACTCAGCTTTGCTTATTTGTTGTGCTTCTTGTGTTCACTGTGGGTCATGTGCTCCGTGCCACGTGTGTGTGTGTATGGGGTCGAGGGGTCGGAGTGGTGTGACTGTATAATGATTTGGCCGGAGGTTTCCCCGGGGCTACAGAAGGTCATTCTGACTCCTTGATGTCCGATGGTTTCAGGTTTCGCCGCGCGGAGGCGGAGGTGAGCTCGGTCACCTCGGTCACCTCCACCGGGCGCGCTGATCTGTGGGTGAAGGGGCCTGATCTGGTCAGCAGCCGCTAACAGAGGAAGACTCCGGGGGTGGTGGGACTTAAGCGATGTTTCAAATGGAAACATCACATGTGTGTTTCTGGCCCATCTGGGAGAAAAACCAGACTGAGAACGCTGCAGAGAAAAACTGGAGCTCACGGGCTGACAAACCCTCACCCTGAAACTGAACACACAGGTCACAGCGTTTAAACAACTTCCAGCGAGGCCTTGGACGCGGTCCTGTCAGCGTCCTTATCGCCGCTCGTAAAGTGGGATCTGAAATCATTAGCCAGCATCTTTCTCCGGAGATATCTCCGCATTTGCTTTTTCACTTCCGCCTTACCTTTTCCCTTTTCTCCCCTCTCAGTGGTCCTGAGCCGAGGCTGGGACGGGAATGTCCACCGTGTAGCTGTGGGACCGAATGAAAAATGTAAAAAGAGTGCAACGCTTTCTCTTGACTTTTCCCATTCATTGTTAACAGTGTGTGTGTGTGTGTGTGTGTGTGTGTGTGTGTGTGTACTGTTCCCGTCCCGACACTGCGGAGGCACCTTAAAGACTCAAAGGTGAACGGTTTTAGGTCACCCGAGCTTCCGTCTTGTCAAGTTCACACATGTGAATACTCCTGTTTGATTTCCATGACGCACCCACTCCCCTGCACCCCCCAGGTGCAGTTGTGTTTTTCTTCTTCTTGATCTCATATACATTGCAGCGTATTTACGCAAATGCGGGAAACTGTCCGTCACAGAGCGGTTCACGGGAAGACGGCAACACGTACGCCTCCACCTGTTTACCCCAAACAGACTCTGTCGGAGCTGTTTGGAGCCTTTCCTTGAAGCAACAACAACAACAAAAAAAAAAACTACAAAGGATCACTGAAAAAAACTGAAATGGACAAAAGTAATAATAATAAGAATAAAAAAAAACTAAGATATCAGCTCATGAATCCGGCCATGATGAAAAGTGCGAGTCCTATAATAGAAAAAAAAATTGAAAATAGTTTGCCCTCGGGGACACGTTAAACTCAGGTGTGTCCTGTAATCAGCACCACAGGTGTCCTCAGTTCTGTAAAGAGTCAGACGGAACGTTTGAAGGGTGGGTGGTAGTCACAGGGCTGTTTGGCATCATGCTGTGTGCCACACCGAACACGGAGCACATAAAGCTGGGGACAGAGTCGTCTCAGAGACGAATGATACCGATGGTGACCAAAGAGCCCAGAACAGCTTCCAAAGAGCTTGGAGATGAGCTCCAGGGTCAAAGGTCATCGGGGTCAGGTCGCCCCGTAGATTGCTGCTTGAGACCCAAACGGACTTGATAAAGCCACAGAGCTTCTGGGAGGATGTCCTTTTGGACAGAGGAGACCAAACCGGGGCTTTTTTTTTTTTTTCGACACTAAGTCCCATCAAGGAGCAGAACCCTGGACCTGCAGGGGAACACGGAGGTGGCTCGGTTCTGCTCTGGTTCTGCTTTGCAGCATCTGGAATCTGTTCAGGGTCCAATGAGATCTCAAGACTATCGAGACATCCTGGAGCTAAATGTCTCAGTCTCAGCTCACGTGTCCTCCAACAGGACAACGAGCCCCAAAACCCACAGCTGAAAACGCCAAGAACGGATCAGAACCAAACACCGGATCAGCCTGAGCCCTGATCTAAATCCTGTTCAACATCTGTGGAAGGAGCTGGAACATCTGGAGAAGGAACCCTTTCAAACCTGAGACAGATGGAGCAGTTTGCTCAGGAGGAGTGTGGAGGACAGGTGGGGACATCTCAAAGACAGGGACAAAAACCACCTGATCGCCTCAAACAGTTGTGCAACAAAACATTAAGTTAAAGGTATAATGTAAAGGGTAAATGTGTATTTAGGCTTTTTTAAGACATTAATTAATACATTTCTTGCTGCATTTTATGATTTTATATTTATTTTTGGCCGTTTCAGTCCTTAACCTTTCCTCTTGTTCTGTATGGAAGCAGCTGAAGCTCAGAGGCTGCGTTAATAGTGGAGTTTTATGCTTTGCTGCCACCTAGTGGATATTTTAGGGCATTACCACACCCGTGCTCCACAAAAGAAGTTTGTTTTGCAGTTTAAATTTATGGAGTGAGAATTCCCTGAGCTGAAAACGTAACATTTGTTCGTAAAAACCCGTCTGAGCATCACCCTGTCTCATCCTGACCCACAATGACTACAGCAACGCTCCTCTTCCTCTCACGTTAACTCAAAGTCCTCATGTGGCGTTCAAGGCCCTCGAAAGGAATCTGTTTGATTCTGGCCCTTATAAGTCAAAACGCCGCACAACCAGACAGTTTGTAGTGAAGAGCAGGAAATCTACTCGCTCGTATAAAATCTTACATCGCCCCATTTTCCATAGACTGCACCAATGAAGCCAGGTTGTTTAATAAACGGCTGTGTTCATAAATATTAAATGGTTAGACATAAAGATTCTTGTCACCTTGCAACAGAACAGCTTGGAGTCTGTTTCCTTTATCTCGCGCATCTTAGGGCGACACTATGTGCCAAGTTCCCTCTGACATGGGCGTAGATGGGGAGGGCACATGACCCACCCTACAAGCACAGAATTAACATCGCCGGTAAAACCAATGCTTCATTTACCATTAATTTGACTAATTTACATTTAAGTGTGCACGGAGAGCCCAGTGTTTGTGTAAAGACTGGTGTTGTGTTTCAGTGGTGCACAAATTTAACAATCCCCCCCCCCCACACACACACACACACACAACACTTATTCTGTTGTAATCATTTGGTGACAGATAACCCTAACCCAATTCCCTCTGATGATCGATTTTACATTTCTTCTACTCCTGAGCTCTACTGTAAAAACAGTCATCGTTTCCTCTGTTTGCTTTTGTTTGTTTTGTGTTTTTTTTTAGGTTTTGTCTGCAACAAATACATGCAAGACTCCTGCCAGGACTTTACAAATAAGTTTCCCCCCATTTAGCGCTCTGTTTGCAAGTCAAACCACAACGTTTTCCTCGGAAACAACTCAGATCTGGTCTCCGCCGCTCGCCAAAACCAGATTTCAGCCACAGGCACCCGTGTTGTATTAATGCCTTAAATAAACACTTCAGTCAATTTTCAGTATTTTATTTATTTATTTATTTTTAAAGGTGGAAACGGTATAAATAATTAATATCTTATACAGTGTACATAGCTGTTTGAGCAGCATCAGTTTGGAGGCATCGCTAACGGCTAGCCTGCTGATGGCTAATGCCAAAGTGGGCCGCCGTCGTCTTAAAACATCTCCCGTTCCCAAATTTTTCACGTAAACATTACATCTGAACCCGTACGCCGCTGTCAGCTCCACGTTACACAGTTTCTCTTTTTACATCATCAAACTATCATGGCTTTCGTAAGCGCACATAGCAAGCGCACAAGCTAACTGTAGCATTAGCATGGCAACCAGAGGGGACACTTCTGGCAGGGTTGTTTTTTGTTTTTTAATAAAGTTTCTGCGGAAATTACAGCGCAATGCAAAACTGACGCAGGTAGAAAGGTTTAAATAAATAAATAGTTTTTGTACAGACTTTTAAAAGAAAATGTTTTGAAACTGGAGCTGTTTCATTTGGGATAGCACTGAAAAGCTAACAGCTAGCGCCGCTAAGACCAAAGCCTTTTGAACACAGCATGTGAACACTATTTTCTAAACGTAATGCCATAGCTAGCTGCTGCCGCTATTATTACTTGCAGATAGCCACAAGGTTGTATAGAAATACAAAAAAAAAATGTCATCTGATGTGAAAATGACGGCAGTGTAAGGATTTATGGGCCGCTGTTTTACAACTTTGGACCGCTGAGGTCATTCAAAGAGCGCTACCTGCAGCAGGTAAGATATTAACGTTTTCACAGAAGTCATTTCTCCTTGCAGGTTTACCAGTCCTCCATGTGCTTTCGTGGAAGTATTGGATGATGTCAGTCCTACCTGTCCGACTGAATGATTCATCATTTGTGTCGGGCGGGGGGAGCTGAATGGGAGAACAGGATGAGGGGGGATCGGGTTGGAATGAGGCGGGGGGAGGGGCTCGAGGGCCCATCAATCTCAGGATTGACAGACTTGGCTCTGAGGGGGCCGACGTCCCCGGAGGACACACCCCGACCTGCTGTAGGGAGGAACGAACAAGGTATGTGATGTATGTATATAAAGAGTGTGCATCGCCCACCACACGATGACAAACGACAGCGTTGTAGCCGTTTTGATCAAACCCTGACAGTAATGTTATGCATGATCTGTTGCAAATGACTCTCAGCTACTACCACACCAAAATTTAGTTTGACATGAGTTAATTTGACTGAGGCAAAGCCGTTTTTAAGCTGACTATATTTGATTGGCTGTAGCAGCCATCTTGAATTGTATTGACTCCAAAAGTTAATCAGTTGGAGAGCTACTTCCAATGATTATTTCCTGAATGTTTCACTAAAATCGACCCAGTCGCTCATGAGATATTTTGCTAACAGACAAACAGGGTTGACTCTAACATCTAAGGCTAAAGTTGAAAACAAGGACCTTGCACAATGAGTTGTACTTAGAGTATGTGTTGTGAATGACTCTCAGCTACTACCATAGAAAATTTTAGCTCAATAGCTGTAAAATTTTCTGAACTATAGCCATTTTTGTGTTTAGTAAAGTCAGTTGCTTGTGGTGGCCTTCTTGAATTGGATTAACTCCAAAAGTTTATCAGCTGTAGATGCATGTCCAATCACTTTGTCCTGAAGGTTTCAATGAAATCCATCCAGCGGTGCATGAGATATTTTGCTAACAGACATACAGTTGACTCCAAGTAGTTATAGGCAAAATTTGAAACAAAGAACTGGCGCAACCTGTTTGCGCTCCAAATACATTTGTTGGAGATCAGTCTCAGCTACTACCACGCCAAATCTCAGCTCAGTGTCTGTCAAAATTGTCTGAGTTGGATCCATCTCTCTGGGTTTTGAGGTCAGTTGGCTGCGGCAGCCATCTTGAATCCGGTTGACTCCAAAACCTGCAGGTGCTTTCTGCAAGTCTGACTAAAAGTGATGCAGTGGCTCATGAGATATGTTGGTAACAGACACACACACACAGATGGACGAAAACATTATCACCCACCTTGATAAACAGGCTAAAAGTAGAAAAAACCCAGAAAGAAAGGACCAGGACTGGGCAAATTCACCCCGAGGACAGATGGATTTACTGCCATGAGTGTCACACACACACACACACACACACACACACACACACACACACAGTCTGTGATCCTCACCATATTCATGCAAGCAACACGTTCTCGTGGTGGCTACTGCGTCTGGATGCCACCGTGTTCAGATGCGGGGAGCAGAGAACACCATCCTGCTCCGCTGCAGCTTCACCTGCTGAGTGGAAGCTCGTGTTTTTCTTTTTTTTTCTGCTTCGGTGAGGAAAAAAAAAAAGGGAAAAAGGGAAGACATCTGTCACTTTCTGGGATCCACCAATGGAAGCCCACCCAGAAAGCCCTGCCTCGTGGGGGGGAAGAAACGGTTAAGGAAGAATGAGGCATTTCGATTTAAAACACGTTTCCTCCGGTTAGTTTAAAGCAGTCAGGTCATGTTCTGTTAGCAAAGATCAGGTACAAACAAATGAACAGATTTCAGGATAAAAAAAACAATGGATGAAATGTTAGCGGTGATCCAGTTTCTCAATCACGGATGTTGGTGCTCCCTGTCTTTGCTTTCAGGACTGAAAAAAGGAACACGGAAGTCATTCGAAAACGGTCATTTTGCACACATGTTCAGCACACGCGCATAGGTGGGTTTAAACTTGAACGCACTCGTTTAGCGTGTTGATGACGGCGACGGTCGCGACGGTGTCCGGAGCTCGTAAACCGAGAAAACGACTCGTCTCGGCGTACTCGCGGCTCATCTCTGAAACCCAACAAGCCACATAAATCTTAAAGCCACTCTCTTCGTTGCTCTCGCGTTTGAGACGCCGCCGCTTCCTCTCTCCTCTGCCTCCGTCTCCGCCATCGCTCCGTCAGACGAGCGCCCAGAGGTCGTAGTTCCTCGCCGGCTGAAGAAGAGAACAGGAAAAAGTTTTTAATACTTAGTGTCTGAAACAAAGTGAAAAGGCCTCATCCTTGTGAAGTGCCCGTTCTTCAGAAACATGCAACGACTACTTGCATTGCAGTGTGTGTGTGTGTGTGGATGTGTGTGTGTGTGTGTGTGTGTGTTTTCATGCATGAGCGCCTCATAATTACATTTGTTTAACAGGAATGACAATACACCGATGGCCAGAGTAACTTGAATTCCTTCGGTCGGTGACCTTTGTGTTGTAAGGTCAGACGGCCATATGCTCCAATCAGACAATAGGAAAAGGTACACACACACACACACACACACACACACACACACACACACACACACACACACACATTGTGGGAGGATCCAGTGGAGGTATTGTTAACATTCAGCATTGTTTCTTTCTCAGCAGGGATGGGGAAAGACAATTGTTGGGTGCCTCTTTAGTTCGGAGAGGGGAGTTTTTGTTTAGGGGAGGTAAAAGTGGGCAGCAACTCTTTGTTGCCCAAATGAATAATAATAAAAAAAAAAAACAGATCATGTGTGACCACTGAATACTCAATGGGGCACTTGGAGGACTCCTTACGTCAAACGCTCATCGGCGAAGAGTTCCTCCTACAACTCTTCTGGCCCTGTCACTTACACTCCAGCTTTTTTTTAACGGAGTGTCGTCTTTACTTACGACTGTTATTTGGTCTCATCTGGCTCTTCTGCACCAGAAACGGGAGTTTTGATTTCTCATGGGCCATCATCCCTTGGTGTGTGGTACCAAAACACAGTCTTCGCCCAAACTTACTTTGCGCACAGATGGAGTAAAGCCAGTGAGTAAAACTACATGTGGTGCTGATTCTGACTGTTTTATAGCCAGGAAGCAACAACACCCAACACTTTAAAGCCCTGAGTGAGAGACACCACGATAATCACAATTCAGGAGTTTATAGTGCCCAGTTTGCCAACCCAAGTTTTACTGATTTAACATTTGCAGTCTTCAAACCAAGAGACTGATTATGATCATGCCAGAGTCAGCTCCTCTAAATCCGAGACCATGGTTCTGGAGCAGAAGAAGAAGGTGGGATGCTGATCGAGAGGAGGAGTTTAACGGGCAGGTGTGCGCACAAACGGCTGTCTGCTCATGGAAAACCAGGAACAAGTAAGTTTCCACCCCTAAGGCTTCGGCGTACTCTATGAGAAGTCAAGAAGTCCGTTTGCGAGTCGTTCGTTTTCCCCACACACCTTTCAGCGTCCACGAGACACCTGGATCAGAACTCCCAGGAAGCAGCGAAAAAACGGGCTTCTGCCCGCTGGGTTCTCAGCTCTCCTGTCCTTGTTTTGTCGTAAAGATGGCTGCATTTTCTAACAGCCTCCAGCTGCTTCTCAGCGGAGCAGCAGAAGCAAAATGACTCCATTAAAGCTCAACAACTTCTGAGCAATCGCACGACACTTGGAGCAAACCCCTGCGAGAAACAGTTTGGCCACAGAAGGGCGGATGAAGCCGCTACGAGAACAAAAATGACGCAATATTCGTCACACAACCACACGACTGAGAGCAACTTTGTGACGTCTTACAGAGAATGACGACAGCTTTAGAGTGACGAGATCACAGGAGAGGTGCTGCTCCTCCACATCAAAAGCAGGCATCTGATTAGGAGCCTCCTGGGCACCTCCCTCTGGAGGTTTTTGGGACCCTGGGGCAGATCAAGGACTCACTGGAGAGATTATAAATCCTCACCTGCCTGAAGGAAACATTGAGATCTGCAGGAGGACCTGAAGAGTATCACTGTGTTGAAGGATGTCTGTTGCCTCGATGGATGGATGGATGGATGGATGGATGGATGGATGGATGGATGGATGGATGGATGGATGGATGGATGGATGGATGGATGGATGGATGGACGGAAGCAAGGAAGGTCAGTCTGTCCATCCATCCACTGATAACTTCACTCATCATCCTGGAAACCTGAAAAAAAGTCACCCTAACCAGTATGTTTTCCTAAATATAAAGTTGTTTCTTTGCCTAAATCTGACAAATACTTGTAGTGTCTAGACCACGTACTTTTAATGGCTCAGCAAGAAACAAAAGAAAGTAAAACTTAAGAGTAAACGACTGAAAACAGTGAAAGTGGTGATTTTGAACCCAGGTTCCAGTTTAATGATCCTATATGTCTACACTGAACAGGTAGCAGGGCTGAGACCATTTCTAAACGTCGTGAAATGGCCCCCCAGCTCACATTAGTTTGGGTTTCAGCCCACACACGTGCTGCAACATGTCTACAAAGCAAACGCGAAAGCATGCGGCCATAAAGCAAACCGACAGCATAAGGGCCCCTTTTTTTTTTTTTTTTTTACAGCTGCGGAGCAAAAGCTGCACACTTATAATCAGTCATATGGTCCACCGCTGGGAGGAAAACATTGATGAGTGCAGCTTTAAATAAAACGTCTGAGCCACTTCAGAGGTAGATTACCTCACAGCCACTCTGTAAACGCTTCCAGTCCAAGGAGGTTGGAAGGAAAATGATCCCTCTCCGGCGTATCTGTGTTTGGGAAGGTTTTCTGCCGTTATGAGACAAATCGGACCACTCGGAAGATCAGAGCGGGCAGCGTTGGCTTCTTTTGGTTATCGCTCTTGCTCTCTACCAAGTTCCATGCATTGCCTTGCCTTGCCCTTTGTTTCATCATTTCTGGATTTTTGTTATTGTTTGTATTGTGCTGCCATGTCAGCCGTTTGTTTTGTTTTTCCATTTATGTTAATAAATTAGTTCCCACAGTGTTTCCCAGAAAACACTGAAATGGCTCTGACTCAGTCCGTTACTGAGATGCTGAGCTAAAACCTGGGGTGGTAGTAGCTGAGAGGCATCCCCAACACATACTCCGAGCACCAACAGATTGCTCGACATCTTTAAGGAAAACTTTGTCATGCATCATTGTATCTACGGGGGGAAGACTTGGCCAAAAATAGCCACTTTCCAAAACCAAATCAATTTATTTGCAAATATTTATGAGTCAAAGTGGGACGTGAATGAATATAAAATGAAAACATGGCCCAGTAAGGTGTGATTTATGCTATCATACGGGTCTCTTTAAGTTTGATCCCAAAAGCTCTGGAGAAATAAGTGTTTATTGATTATTACTACAACTGATACATACTTCGATGGTTTATCTAAGTAACTAATACCATCTCTTAGCTATTTTGAGATGTAAAAATCATGAACTCAAAACTGATTGATTCTCTTTCTCTGCTGTTCCAAAATGATATTAAAAAATTAAAGTTCAAGCATTTCTTAAAAGAATCACGTTGGATGCCGACGTTTTAAAGAAAGATCTCACGTGAAGTGTTCGTGCTCAGAGTGTGTGCTGTGAATGCCCCTCAGCTACTACCACGCCAAATTTGAGCTCAGTATCTGTGAAACCGTCTGACTTGTAACCATTTTTGTGTTGGCTGAGGTCAGTCCGCTGTAGCGGCCATCTTGAATTGGGTTGACTCCAAACGTTAACCCGTCGTAGATGCGCGTCCAGTGATTACTGTCCGAGCGTTTCATCAGAATTCATCGAGTGGTTCGTGAGATATTTTGCTAACAGACAAACAGGGTTGACTCCACCAGTCGAGGCCTCAGCGGCCACAAGGCCCCCGTCGCTCCTGTCTCCAGCTTGTTGTGTTCTCTCGTTAATTACCTACACACGTCGCCTCGCGTTCGGGGACGACGACGACTATTTGCACGCCGAACACGTTGCAGGAAACCGCCGAGGTGCTGCTGCCGTGCACCGGAACAAAAAAAAAGGTCATCTTTAGGATTTAGAGCCACACAATAAAGTACAAACACAATAGCAGATGATTTATTGCATCTTGTAGCAGGTTCACACTCACACATCCATGTTTTTTTTGTTTTTTTTTATTTTATTGCTGCCTGGCAAATCCAATATCCACACATCCTTCAGCTCTTATTTGGTTTTCCTCCGGCCCCTGAGGGAGCTATTTGGTATTTTAGCAACTAATTGCTTCACCGTGTACGCCATCTGGACGCTGGATTCAAACACCATTTGGTGCTCCAGTGGTATGTGAACTATTTACTGGTTTATTAGAGCTTTTTCAAAAGAAAAAAAGATGCTCACTCCACCTTAAATGAGGAAATTTCGGCACAAATCAAAGCCACGTAGAGCTGATGGACCGCAGAGTCAGGTAGCAGCTCTCTGGGGGTTTGTTTCAAGCAGCTACACACACACACACAAACGTTACATGTCAACGCTAAGCTAATTGTATGGATCACCTGTCAGGGACCAGGAAGAGGGATGCGAACGGACTCATGCAAGCACATGCAAGTCCGTGGAGGGGCTGTCTCGCTGATGGGCGTAAAGGCTGAAGTGTTCGCCTTTTTTTTTTTTTTTTTTTTAATGCTGATTGTACCTTTTGTTGCCTCCAAGGAGGCAAACGTCGCATCTCACTGGGCTGTCGGAACAGTCGGAGGCACGAAGCTGCGGGAAAATACGGAAAACTTCACTTGGAGTCTCACCGAACGACAACATTTGCATACATGTTGGCTCTGGCGCTCAAGAACAGGGGGCCCCCAAAATGGCAGAGAGCGGTCCGGAGCCAAATGAAGTCCAATCTGGACCCAGATTGGATGTGAAATTCTAGTAGACTTCTTTTCTTCTTTTTTTTTTCAATATATTGTATATTTTCTTGTGCACCTTAACCGGGATTTACAGTTATTCAATTTAGGCTTTTCTAGAGTTTACGGTAATTCCCAATGTCTGGCTCACGGCTTCCTTCTGCTTCTGTTTGCAGAAAGAAGCTGCCAAATGGTGAGTCAAAAAAAATAAAAATAAAAATAAAATACCAGCATGGCTGTCACTGAAAGAGAATTTAAATATATGTATTCTGGACCTTCGCTAGAAACATTTCATACCTTTGATTGAATTGAGTTTTAGGATCACAGAAACAGTCTTGTGTGAAGGGTTCCAGACTCTGTGGACAGTTTGAGAGGAAGTTCGACTCCAGCGACACAAGCCCAAGGTCCTGCGAAGCGAAGTGAGAGGCCCCGCAAATGTTTGGGGACATTTTGGGAACTCCCTCGTGAATGCCATTTGTCTCTAACAGTCGCTGCAGAGATACTGGCTCAAAGGATCGTAAAGCGCCGCAGCGGTGGCGTCGTCAGGAACCTTGATTCCACCACTGTGGACCGTCACAAAGGGCCTTGTTTTCCGTAAAACTAAGTGCATTCAGCATACATCCATTTAGCGCAGAGGTCCCCAACCCCTGGGCTGCGGACCGGTACCGGTCCGTGAGTCATTTGGTGCCGGACCACACAAAAAGATTAATTAACTTACGGTATTTCTGTTTTTTTTTTTTTATTTTTGGAGTCTGATCAACAATTATTTAGAAAATTGACCCGATTCTCTCCACTACATCCGTCTACGACTCACTCTTGATGCGTGTCAGAACGCTTATCCAGATCCCGTGATACGTTACCGCTAAAAACAAACCCACAAGCAGCAAAATGAGTAAAAAACAAACGTCTCTGGAAGCCCTAGATTGGATCGTCTGGTTACTGAGAAACAGGCACAGGGCTCCACTGATTCAGGGTTATGGTGTGGTGTATTCTTTGTGGTGTCTCTTATTTTAAAGGGCATGTTTAAACACAGAGAACATCAGGGGGAGGAGAGGCTGTTATTCATGTTGATAACACAATACCAGAACACAGCTAACAAAGCTGTGAGGACACGTTGGATTTATGTTTATTATGTTTTTAAAAATACCTCCTGTTTTCATGCCGGTCATATCATTGTATTTTGTTGTATTTATCCACCACACCTTTAAAGGCCGGTCCATGAAAATACTGTCTGATAATTTAGCGTATGTTAACACTCATAGTTGGTCGTGTAGACATTATTATCAGCCAAAGGCCAGAGTGAGACCAAAGCTCGGCACTAGAGATTGAGACAAGACTGTAAGTTCGGTGTTCCTCACACCCAACGTAGAGCCGCGGCTCATCGTAAAAGCTCCGTGCAGCCCTGAAGGACGCAGCCCAGGCACAAAGGCATGTTCTGTTGGGCGCCCAGGCCCAGAGCAGAGTCTGAGTTGGGGCAGCTGGACGACCCGCATTGCAGGGGCGGTCCACCCTCAGGCTTCTTCACGGAGGCAGAAAGACAAGATGCTCTTTGAGGGTGGGCACCGCATGGGAGACCCCCCCCCCAGAAGGAGCAGCAGATGGGAGGCTGGGAACCAAAGACCACGGCAGGAACCTTGTCACTAATTTTACTGTCTTATCAAAGCTCCACCGTCAATCCGAGGACCTCGATGAAACCTTAAATTAACAACAAACCGAGCTCCCTGGTTTCTCTTCTTATTGTTGCCATCCATTTATTGGACTGTTTTTTTTTAAACAATAGAATAACAGGTTTAGTTTGTTCTTATGATGGTTTGAATGGCCTATTGCTGAGTTGGAGACACTTCTTTTGCTAATCTTTGGGAAAGTTGTCCAATTTTTAACAGAAATGACACATCGTCGAAAACTAATGAAGGACATTTTTGATTTCTGAACATAAGAACAAAGAAATACAAGGATTTTAACGTGCATTTTTAGATCAAACAGGTGATTCCACCTAAACGATTTCCCAGATTTTCAGTTGCTCAATGAATGTCCTAATGTTCATTACATGTGCGAGTTACTCTTGTTTAGGCTGCTAATGTGACATCTGCTCTCCAGCACAATGCCAGTTTTGTTGTTGGTACAAGCGCCAGCTACACGCCGTTCTAACAGCTTGCCAAGGTTAAGGAGCTGTGTGCTCAAAAGTCAAGTGACGACTTCACTCCTGTCAGTAACGCAGAGTTCAGATTCAGGGCTGCGGCCACGGTTTGTTCATCTGCGCTTGCCTGCTTCGATGAATCTGTCCACAGATTTGGCTTTCATCCGTTTTCTTCACCCGCTCGTTCCTTAAAGGGGAGCCGGTGTTCAAGTCCAGGGATCGTCCCAGGACGGGAGGCCAGTCCATCACAGGGCCATATGGGGACAATTTAACCAATTAACCAAACATGTGTGTTTTGGGGTTTTGGGTTTTGCTTTTGCGTACAGTTTTACCACCTTCTCGCTTCGCCACCCATGCTGCAAGACGCAGAGTTGAGCTGACAAAGACAATGGAGACAAAACGAAACAGCTATTTCTTTGAGTTTTTTCAGCAACCAAGGTTAGAGGCGTCGAAAAAGTCGGCACACAATCATTTTCTACCATGAGATGTGTCACGACTGAACAATATGTACCGATCTGCTGCAAGGCGAGCAGTTTATGCAACGCGGACGGCTGCAGAACTTTAGCTTCGATGTTTGTCCCCCTTCTTTGACCCTCCATCTGAAGCACCGTTTCTGAATAAGGTGTGAGTTAAAGCGGCGCTTCGGATCTTTTGAAGTGTGGCTCAGCGGGATGGTTCTGAACTATCAGTTTACTTGTAATTAGCTCTAGGAGGGACCTCAGTCAGGAGAAACTGAGTTTTGGTCTGACCCGATTCGTGAACAGATCTCGTCAGCCCCAAAAGCCCGTACAACAGCCTTTTTAAAAAAAATCATATTGTTCCTTTGGTAACTTGACTTGCTTCCCAACATTTACCACATTCAGTTTCCAGTTCTACCGCCCGTAAGCCAACTCCTCGCACCTCGAGCCCACACGAACAATTGGAGCTTTTGGTGAGCAAAACTGAGATTTTTTTAAAAAGCCACAAAAACAATCAGAGCCGTCCCGATTGTGTCCTCATTAATCTTTGACTGCGCGCTGTAAAGGTTAAGAACTGAGAGGAAATTGTAAACATTTTAGCCTAACTCAGAATTTTCTTCCTCTGTCGTTTGATATGCAATCAATGAGGACGTTCTCGCCACCTAGAGGTGCAGCATGAGAATTTCAAGTGCAGGGGGATTTTCTTTTTTTTTTATCAATGAAAGAATAAACATGTGGGGTAGTCCCGCTTGGTAAGGTATAAACAATCAAGGCCCCAAACACGGATTGTCGTAAACCCACTGTTGCTAAATAGGAAAGTGTAGATTCCTTTAATTCCTTGCCTCCTTTTCATCACATGCATGAGTTTGGGATTGTCTGCCCTTCTGTGTTGACTAAGTGTGTGTGAAAGCTCCCTGTCTCTGTCAGCGGGTGAGTGTTTGCATCAGCGTGGGTAATACTTCAAGAATGCTCAGAAACGCCGCCCCGCCAAATATCAGTTATGTAATGGCATCATTCCTCCACGTCTGTTCCTGTGAAATCTCTTCACCTCCCTAAATATCTCATTTTTCTCTCTCCTCCACCCCCCTTCTGCTTCTCCCTCTGGACCACTCCCCCACACACACACACACACACACACACGCACCCCGCCCGGTTCTCTTTTTCGACGCTCACACCCCTTCTCTCAATACCTCGGCCTCTCCGGGGCACAGTCTGTGCTGACAGCCTGTTCCCGAATTGATTCCTACCAAGAGCGCATTAAAAGCCACCGAAGGAGGCAGAGGAGCAGCAGAGCATCACGTGTCAGTCAGTCGATGCTGGCCCGCAACGGCAAAAAAATACGTTCGAGGCAGATTCAGTTGTTTGTATATCACGTTGAGCAATAGAATACAATATTCAGCTGCGGCCCCGTGAAGCTGAATAGATTTCCTGCGACCTTGATGGTTTCTGTTTTCATTACGCGCTGCCGTTTGACTAAAATCAGTTGCTCAGTTCTTCAGGTTACAAAGGGATAGTCACGGAAACACAACTGACCATTTGATGATAAACCGTGTTTCATGGGTTGAATGACAGTTAAACAAAAAAAAAATTTTTGCGCACTAATTACTGGAAAGACCATTTTTTGAGCCTGTGTGTCAAATCCTAATGCAATAAGAAACCACCCAAAAGTCGTGACTGATCTGCAGTGGTTACGGTATCAGGTCGAATGGATGTTAGTCTCGGCAGTACAAGCGCACTGCCGGGTCCCCGTCAGCAGGGTGTGGGATCCTCCAGGGACGGGGTACAAGTGGCGATTTCAGTGCAGAACAGAGTCAAACAACCAGCCCACAGCTGTTTTAGCTTGGGTCCCCAGATCCAGCAGATTGGCACCGGGGTCTGGGTCGATGTCCGAGCTGGTGCCACAAATGTTTGAAAGACCGGGGCATCTGGCTGATCTCGGATGGACCTCAACATAAGCAGTCCATAGACACATGTGTCATGTGTGGATTGGTTGTATGTTGGTGAAATACTGTAAAATGGATGCTGTCAAAGGGGGGAGTAAACCGCTAGAAGTTCTTTCACAAGACAGCTTGCACCCTTTTCTAAAATGGACCTAAGTGGCGAGGAAGGTCAAAGCCAACCCACCCCCGCTGCTCCTTTGTGCCGCGAAGCGACGTAGTAACGGAGCCGGAATGGTCAACATGTAAAAAAAATAGTCTTCGGGATTTGAATGCCAACACATCACAGTACAGATTCAATCAGATGCGAATGCACAAGTGTTTTTTTTTTTTTTTACTTCAAACAAGTGCTCTAAACAATGGCAAACTGGGGCCACAGGGCGGCTTATAGTTGCATTTTGGAGCACAAGGAAGACATTTACAGTTGTGCGTTTGTTTGAAATGATTTGTCGAACGCAAACTGAATCGCTGCACTCAGCTCATCCGCCATGCTGGGAGAAATGTTGTCCGGGAGACATTGAGCGCCACGTTAAAGCTTTCGGTTCCGCCCTGCTCGCTTCATTTCTGAACGCTCGCATCTGTGCGGGTCGTGGGCGGATCCATCTGTGTTTTAGGAGGAAAAGAGGCTTTTCTCGCTGGACTGCGACTGTTGGAGACTAGTTGGCGACACAGAATTGTGGGAAGATTGACAAATTTTCAGTCGCAGTCTCGCTGATTTCCGAGTCTTCTCGACCAGCTAGTTGAATGCAATTTGCCAACTGGTTGCCAACAGATGCAGCCCAGTGAGATACTGGCTGTAGACATGCAGGCCCACAGGGTTTAATGCTGTCAGGATAACCTGAGGTGACCTGAATCAAACCCAGTGGCTCCCCGACACTGGTCGGACCGCTCCTCTTCTGTTGATGCTGCAGCGCATGTGCACAATGGTCACCCGTGGTAACGCTGATCCTACATCCTTTCCCCGAACATATGATTTGACGCCGCTTGCCTCACAGTTCTGGCACCTCTCCAAATGCAGCCGCCTCTGCTCTGTTGTTGACGGCAGCCTGGACACGACGCGGTGAATTCGCCGTCTGGTTTGGCTTTCTTTGGCGTTTCATTGCGAGTTCTCATTAATCAGGACAGCCCAAGTGGTTTAATCAGGTGTGATTGCTCCCCCGGTGCTTGAATAACACGTTGGGTCGAACATTTCTGCAAACCACTGATACTTCCAACCTCCGGCTCCTAAATTGTCCCATAAAAAGACCTGCGTTCAGATCCTTTAGCTTCACCCTTAAAGCACATTTTGACCGTTTCTTATTTCACTGAAATTGAGGGTAAAATGTTTGCATCGGGAGTTCTGGGAGGTTTATGGATTAATATTTCAACAAATGTCAGCCAGGACACCTGAGTTTTACCCTCCTATTTGATCTGGACCACCAGTCTGGTGATTCACTTGGTTTAGTCATGAAAAAGTGATTTATAAAATTAAGAAAGCGCACCGGTTTGGCTCAAAATAGATCCTGGTTCTGGCTTCATGTGGGGTGCCATAAAAACAACACGACTTGCTACGCACATTCAAATAGTACGTCTCAGGTTCTGTCCTTTGGTAGCCACGTCAGACGGGGTGTGCTCGGCATCTGATCTGCGCTCGTGAAGTTTTTTTTTCATCTCGAATGCCGGCTCTGGTTGAAGCCAACATTTATACCTACACTTTTCAGTGCGTGACGCTCTCTTGCCATTAAAAACGTGAATTAAAAACAATGAACACAAGCATTTAATCCCACAAACCCACAGGTTAAACAAGCTGCAAAACACAGCAGGGGCTTCAACGTACCATAGCTTCCATTTATTCAAAGGGTTTGCTGTGTTTTGAAAGCGTTTCAGACGTTTCAAACTTCTGGTGAGTGTGTGGTCCTAATGTTTTATTTTATTTCTTCTTCTTTTTATCGGAACGACACAAACATAAAACTATATAAATGCTGGAATTCTGTATGTGAAGTATTCAAGGTTGCAAGGATTTCTGCAGAACACAAAATAGACACGAGGCGGTAAATGTATTTTTTGATTCATATAAACATGAAATCTAAATTCTTTCTAGTTCTGCATTTACCTGTGTGCGTTTGAATGGCTGACCATAAAAAAAAACACTTTTAATGTGTAAAATAGCAACAGAAAGCACAAGGAAAAAGCTCTTCTGACATCCAGATCAGACATTTTCACTGGAAGCTTTTGGTTGGTTGGTTAAAAACATTTGAGTTAATTAGAGGTACAGCTGTGGATGCAGTCAGAAGGCAGAGCTCAAACACTCTGCTTCTTTGTGGGACATCGTGAGAAAAACCAAAGCCAAGATAGCAGGAAGAGATTTGTCAACCTCCACACCTCTGGTTCATCTTTGGGTACAGCTTCCAGGAGCCTGAAGTTTCATCTGTTCAAACATTTGTGCACAAGTATAAACACCATGAAATGTCCTGCTATCATACAGCTCAGGACGGAGACGCTTCTGTTCCTGAGATGAACGGGTTTTGGTGTGAAATGAGCAAATCAACCCTGAAACAAACGCTAAAGACCTGGTGAAGATGCTGCTGAAGCTGGTCAGAGAGGAGAGTGACATTATCTACAGAGAAACAAGTCCTGAACCAACATGAGCTGAAAGGACACTCAGAGAGGAAGAAGACATTCCTCCCAAAGCATAATGACAAACACAGATTAATGTTTGCAAATGAACACAGGGACCAAGACCTTCATTTATGGAGACATGTCCTGTGGTCTGATGAAGCTAAAAATGAACTTGTCAGGGTCGGCGGAGAGCAAGAGGAACCCAGAGTGCAGACTCGTAATTGGAAAAAACAAAAATTTATTTTAAACTAACAAAACTAGAAAACAAATAAACCAGCGAGTGAGTGGAGGAGATGACCGGGTTTTAAACACGGGGTAATTACGGGAAGTGGGCACAGGTGAGTGATTACAGCAGGCGGAGATGGGCGTGACAAATAAACAAGTGTGGACGGAGGGGGAGGTGAATACTGACAGTGAAAGAAAGACACGAGGAACAAAATAAAAGAAAAAGAAAACATAACCCAATAAGTCATAAAATACTTTGAACTCATGACAGAACTGTTTGGCCATAATGACCATTGTTACGTTTGGAGGAAAAAATGGGAAGCTTGGAAGCCTGAGAACACCATCCCAACTGTGAAACACGGGGGTGGCAGCATCATGTTGGTGCACTTCCCAATCTAGACGGCATCATGAGGAAATAACATTATGTGGACATATTGAAGCCTGACTCACTTACACCACTTCTGTCAGCAGGAACGGGACAAAATCCCAGCAAACTATCGTGAGAAGCCAAAACGTTTGACCCGAGTTATACAGTTTAAAGACAACCAAATACTGAGAAAATGTAGGAAAACTTGTGACTTTGAAGAAAGCAATTAAAAAAGACGTCTCATTATTGAGGCATTTAACAAACAGGAATACGTTTTTGAATCCTATCTGACCTAAAACAGGAAAGGTTTAGTCTGATTTAATATCAGACAGTGAGAAAAAAAATGGTTCTGTGGCCTTTATACGGTGGATGTAAACATCTGGTTTCAACTGTGTCTACTAGCATGAAAAAAAAAAACTGTCTGCAAACACAAATCAATAAATCCTGTTGTTGTGCTGGAGAGCATGTTTTTGTGTTGCCCACACAGGTCCCAGCGCTCAGGTGTGGAAGTTTAAAAATAGGCGCAACACGCCGACGCCTCTAAAGACGCTGGTGTGAATGAACTGATCGTGAAAAAAAAAAAAAAAATAGGAAGATTTACGTTTCTTTGGCACGTACCTGTGACAAAGAAACACAAAGGGGTTTGTCAGAAGAAATAAAAATGGATTTGTGCTTATTTTGAGCATCTGGCCTGAAAGTCAATCCCCTACCTTATCATGCGTGGGCTTGCAGGCGTGTGTGTGTGTGTGTGTGTGTGTGTCAGCAGCAGGTCAACACCATCCAGTGGGCAGCAGCTGTCACTTTTTCCTCCCCGCTCTCCCAGATTACAGGAAGTGAACCTGCAGCCGACACGAGCGCACAGATGGGAGGGGTCCCAGACACGCTGTGCATTGATCAGTCTGGAAGGTGGGAGTCGATAGGGGTGGGGAGGTGGAGGACTTTACGGGAAGGGTGACCTGAGAAGTGTGTGTGTGTAGGGGGTGCCTTTAAATTGCACCCATTCACGGTGCAAGGACTCACCTTCACATGTAGAACTACGGGACGCTTTATGTTCCGTTCAACACTACGAATCACACTGAGGTGGTGAATATGTGCTTTTTTTATTTTATTTTTTAAATCCATTTCCCTTTATAACATCACACTGCCTCTGGTTTGCATAACTGATCTGTAATCTGTTCGATCGGGCGCTGCTGCAGTTAGGATCAATAGATCTTTATTTCTTCTAATATAGCTTGATTTAATAATTACAGCCCAACACACACACACACACACTTTCCCAAAAGGGCAGCAGCAGGGAAGCACAGCTGTTGTTTATGAGTGTTTTTGATCAGAGGCAAAATCTTCAGGGCTCCTTAAAGTGACAAATTCCTCTTAGATCTCTTAAATTTAAAAAAAAATAAAAGGGGCAGAGCTGAGGGAGGCTATGAATGATGGGGCAAAGTCTTGTCCTTGCTGCCGCCTTTAAAAGCAACAGAAGCAACATCTGGGAGGAATATTTAAGGGTGACGATGTATAAAGCATCGACACGTCCTCATCCGTATTCAGTCGTTGCCCTGCTGTTCCTGTCATGATTTTTATTGGTCTAAGAATACATTCGAATGTGTGGCTCGACTGGGAATAGTGTCTTCTGAGTTTTAGTAGCCATCCATTGTTTGGTGTTGATGAAATTTGCAACAAATACAGTTGTCTATGGAGCTCTGTATTTCAGGCAGATTTCACTGCAGAAACATCATTAAAAGTTTGATTCGGTCATGGAAACTCGGACTTAACGTGACTAAAAAAAGGCATTTCGATAGCTTTAATAGCTTTTAAACAATCCCACTTTAAGTTTCACAATCTTTCAAGGTTTTACCACGAAATGTTCAACTTAGAGAGCGATGTTGTTACCTACCTTAACCTTTTGAGTGAGAATTTTTTGCGCATTTTACAGTTCTTTCAAAGTTTATGCATCAAAATGTGTGTGTTTTGTTTTCTTTTACCCAGCGTGTCTCTGAAGCTACATTCACACTGCAGGTCTTGTTGCTCGATGCAGATTTTTTAAAAATCAAATCCAGTTTTTTTGTTCAAATTACGTTTTAGACGCGACCTCCATCAGACTCCGGTCTGAACAGCCTCCAGTTCCCGAAGTGACCTGAAGAAGATACGACGCCACGCTCCGCACGCTGAGTTTTACGGAAGTAAATATGGTCGCTGTTAGCATGTGTAATGGGAATAAAAAGGGCTTCAACGACTCTCTGCTGCATGTAAGTTAAAGCTGAGTTTAACTGTTAGAATGGAGAAGTACAGAAGCATTTGTGACACCATGTTTTAGTGAAGGAGCACTCCTTATCTTAGGGCTCTGGGGTGTAGGAAGCAGTTACCTGATCCCTACCCCCATTTGGAGACCCCTCCTCATCTTATGGAAAGTTACGGAGAAGAGCTGGGTATTTAAAGGGGGGCCTTTTGTTCTGTGCTGACTCACTCAGCTCAGTGATTCTCAGCTATATAGCTTCAATAAATTATCCTAAGACAAAACTCTTCGTTGTCCTCTTTGTTAAAGAAAATTCCACAACATATGTGTGGATTAACTCTGAAGCTGCTGTCTTATCGGGGCCAACTGTACATCCAAATTTATTTATTTTATTTATTAACCTTTATTTAACCAGGCAAATCCCACTGAGACCACGAATCTATTTTTCAAGGGAGGCCTGAAAGCGGCCTGAACCTGCCTGAACCCACATGAACACGAGAAAGAGCCCAGAACCAACCCGGGGGTTTGAACCCAGGACCTTCTTGCTACCAGTCATCGGTTGAAGTCTACAAACACTGTCACTTATCGATTAAACGAGGGTATAATGACAGCTCAACTAGCTGCAACAAATATTTTACCCAATTGTATGTCCTGTTGTTTATTTCTTGTAACAATTATACCATAAAAAACACACCATGAGCAACTATTTTTAAGCTAAATTTAAATTCTGGAAATCATCTCAAGACCCTACGTATGGGGCTTTGGGAATCATAGCTTTCAGCACAACCACAGGTGTTTTTCTAGCCTTTATGTTAAGCTGAATAAAATTCACATTTCCGCTTTAAGCTGTTGCACACCAGCTCTGTGCTGTTGTGTGTTCAAATCATCTTCCTATTGTGAAAATACCACTTAATTAGTACCTCAGGAGTGATAATCTTTCAGCGAGTCCTTTGGGATGATCTCCATTCTGTCTACATTATATGTTGAAGTGGTTTTCTTAAAAAAAAAAAAAAACCTGCGTGGGTGCAGATTTATGTATCCAACATGAATTAGACTCCCCAGTTTGGTACTAATAAAGTTCACCAAACCAACTGGGAATAATTGTAAATTTCACTGTGAGTCTCACCACACCCCCTAACCCTATAAGGATTTGCATTTTCCTGAATTATGATCCCATTTACACATCAAATAAATGCTGTCTTTCACAAGACAGTGCTGTTTTTTTTTGTACAGGGAGAAGATTTAACTCACGGGGACCCCTTAAACTCGCTCGCTTATTTCATCTAAGAAGGCATTTCTTTGTGCACTTGAAGGAGCCGGTTCTCGCACTTACTCACTTTTGATGATTAATTCAAAGAAAGGGAGAAGATTAAACATTTCAAAGTGCGAACCAAAGCGTGCGGGCCAAGAGGAACGAGATGAAAGCTGCGAGGAGTGACAGGGATCAGGACCGGGGAATGGGAATGGGGCGCGGGAGGTGTGGACGGAAAGACTGCTGCTTCGCATTTCATCAGTCTGTTTGTTCGGTGACTTTGTAGCGTCTCTCCTGAGAATCGGAGGATAGAACCCTCCTCGTGTTGTCTCCCCCGGCCCCACCCCACCGGATCATGTAGGGTCGGGACCCTTTTTTTGATCAGCAGGGACGTGGAGTCAAAAGAGAGCGAGAGGGGAAGGTGGGGGGGTTGAGAGGGAGAGAAAAGAAGGCCAGAGCGAAACAGAGAGAAGAGAGGAGTGGCGGATGAGTGGCAGAAGATGGGGCTTGAAGGGGGATGAAGGTCGGGGGGTTGGGGACGGGCAGGGAACTTCAGATGGGCGGTTATGGGAAGGGATGTTTCCCAGTCGCTGTCGTCGTCGTCGTCGAAAGCGAGCTTGGGAGGCACATTTTCGCGACTCCGAAAGGCACCAGTGAGTTCGTTTCATGTGGCAAGAAGAACAGGCGTCAGCAGTTGTTGGCTTGTGTGTCTGCAGCTGTTGGGAAAACACACACACACACACTTACAGAGGACGAGGCAGACGCAGAGGGTTGCGGCCATATTGACGTTCTCAAATGGAGGGCTTCGCATCATAAGCCTGATATTGATTACAGAGACCACAAGATGTATGAGTGACACAGGATACCCCGGCCATATGTCGGCATGAAATAACGTGCCCATCAACCCCTCCGTCTCCACACAAAGACATATATCTGTAGCCGCTTATCTCTGCCTGCTGTGGAATGAAACGCTATCCTTATAAAGAGCGCCTTTAGTTTGGGTTTCACCCGATGGAGCTGGCGGCTGTTCTATAGAAAATATGAAGAGATCTATAAACGACAATGATGTAATCTCATTCTCGGACCTGAAAAAGGTGGCATTTGATACAGTAAATGCTTTTAGACTAATTCAAAGATTTCTTTTTACATCGAGCTTTTAACTGGTTCAGCTGGGGGGAAAAATAAGGATCAGTGTGTCAAAGTTGATGGTATGAAATCACCCTTTCAAAATGACAAAATAGGCGTTCCACAAGGCTCTGTTTCAGGACTATATCTCTTTTGCTTGCCTATTAATTGATTACTCGAAATCTGTTCATATTTTTACCGCATATGCATGCAAATGATACTGTCTTTTATTTATCTTCCACTCTACATGGTACGATTTCATCGTACCTTTCTTATCGTGTACTTGTTTGGTGTCAGGCGACCCAGTCTGTCTTTCGGAGAATCTTGGACCCGAAGTCAATAAAAATGGCACTGAAACATACAGAAACAAGTATAATCCATTAAGCTTCATGGCCCTTGATTAAGGCGCAGGTGAGTGTGCCTCCAAGGTGCGAGGGTGTTTCATTCATCCCTGTTTGCGGCTTCAGTTTTTTTTTATGTTTTTAAAAATGTTTTTTTTTAGAAAAAAATTGATTTCTAAATGTGTTAATGGCCTTGCTGCAGAGGTAATTTAAAAAGCCAGCAGCACAGGAGCTTCTTCAAGAGGAGCAGTTCACGGAGACTAGTAAAGTACAAAATATCATTTGGACGGTCTTCCTTTATATTTATGCTCAGATTTAGAAGACTGTGTCAATAACTAAGTGAAGGGTCTTTTTAACTTGTCCTATCTAACATATCTATCATGTAAAACGTTGTGGAAACATCAAAATGTACGTGTGTGATGACAAGAGGTGTCTGTCTGTTACAGTTCAGGAATTTTTTTAATGCATTTTATAGTTTTTTTCAAAGTGACTGTTTGTTTGAGGCTTACTTTCTAGTCTGCGTTTTTGTCTGGCTGTCTTCCAAGAGTTCTGTCAGGGAGTGAGAGACACAGACGTGGTTACCGCGACAACCATAATGAACCACTGGCAGCAGCTGTTTGGTTCTCTTTACTCTTCTTTTACAGTTTCTACATCAGAACGACGACATTATTACAAACTTACGCCCCAAATTACTGTCAAAAAGTTACTTTTTATAGTTAAAAGTTGATGATTTTGTGCCGTAGCTGCATGAACATCCTTCAACTTTCTTTAAAAAAACATCCAGTTTGACGTGTAGGATTGATGTTGTGTTTGTTCATTTCAAAATAAAGAGTATGAAATTAAAAAATGTGCCTTTTCCCTGAAACTGGAGTGTGATCGCTGAGAGCTGAATGAGTTGTTAAAGCAATCAGGACAAAAGCTGACAAAAGCACCAACTAAAAGCTGAACTGAGCAAAACCAAAGCAACATGCTAAAACTAGCAAAATAGCAGCTAAAACTTACAATTAGCAAGACAAAATGTAAAAGCTGAAATTTAGCATAACAGCAGTAAAAGTTGAAATTAGCTAAACAGAAGCTACATGTAGCTTTTGCTTAGCATGTATGCTAACACTAGCCAAACAGTAATTTAAAGCTAAAATGAGCAAAAACACTAACTAAAAGCTGAAATTAGCAAAACAGGAGATACATGCTAAAACAAGCAAAACAGTAGCTGAAAGCTCAAATGAGCTGAACAGTAGCTAAAACCTAAAACAGTAGCCAGAAGCTAAAACCACCGAAACAGTAGCTAAAAGTTACAGTTAGCAAACACCTCCTAAAAGCTAAAAATGAAGTAAGAAGCAGATTTCGAAAAGACACTAAGTCTTTCAAGGATCTGAAGAGTTTCCAATGCTTTTCTGTGAGGAAAAACAAACGAAATAATTCAAAAAGTAGCTTATTAAAGTAATAATGAATGAGGTGAACAGTCTATAGGAAAGGGTAAAACAGCTGAATGCATGCTGAATTAATTGGTGAACAGGAAAACAGCTGTGTGACTCAGCATCACACAGAGACGGATCTGCCCTCGTGTTGCTGTTATGTCTCCAAAAATGATTGCAAAAGCAGCTCGCTGTCAGCTTATGAAAGTAGAGTCATGTAACCCGGTGCGTCTGTGTGTGTGTGTGTGTGTCGGTGTGTTTTGAGTGCACTGCGCCTTTAAACGAGGGGGCGTGGCTCCGCTACTACGACCCGCCCCCTCCTGCATAAACAGCCAATTCTCCTTTCCCTGGGATCACATTAGCGCAGCAGTCTGCGAAGAAAAGTGACCCCGACCGGGAGCGAGCCAGCGAGCGAGCCTGGGCCACCGAGACCGAGCGGACTCCTGTAACCCCCGGGGACTGTGTGCCCTCCCCTCCAAAAAAACAATAACAAAACAACAACAATAATTATAAGTCGGCGAAGAGCGCAGCGCTCTGAGTTAAAAGCCGAGCGCCTCCTGGACACGTTGGGTTCGCGCGCGGAGGATCTATGAAGACGCGGACAGGTTTCCCTTCCTCAGCACCAGGTAAATCCTTTCTCTGGGCGCCTTTTTCTTCTATTTTTTTTTTCCACAGGAACTTCTCTTGTGCTCATTCTTACTCGCGTTTGGAGAAGATGACCCCCCTCCTTTTTTAAATTTTTTTTTTTTTAGGAGGACCTGGCAGTTTTCTCAGCGCGCGCCTGCAGCCTAATTAACTGATGGGGCGCTTTTTTTCCGCCGCAGCTGCTCTGAGAGCTCTGATAAGGAGGAGCCACGGAAAACTACTTTACATACTCGCTCCAAATCTCTCTCCCCCCCCCCCCCCCC
>NC_051434.1:16344058-16346125 GCF_001649575.2 Kryptolebias marmoratus
CCCCCCCCCCCCCTCCATCCTCTCTCCAATCTAAGCCTTACATATTGCGCGTGGGGCGGGGGGGCAAGCCGCTCGAACCCGCTGACCCAGCTCCGGTGGATCCCCCTGCGCCACCGTGCAGCTGAAGCAGGGTTATGTAACGCAGCTGCGTTGCGAAACTCGGAAACTTCTCAGCGCCCGGCATGCGAGCAGGAGGCAACTTTAAAACACCTGGAAGCACCCCCCACCCCCACCCCCCAACTCATTGCTTTTGTCCAGCAGACAGAAAGATGGTTGGGTTTAGCTGAAATCCATTAGGATCATCCTCTTGCTTAAGTATCCGTGTTTGGCATCAAAATAAATCCGTTTTCTTCTTGAGTTGGGCTCAGTTTTGATGGAGCTGCGCTGTAAAACCTAATCTCAGCGTTTCTGTGTTAACTATTGACTGTTTCTTTCCACAGACAGAGGCAACAGAGAGTGATTCACCCCCCATCACCACCACCCTTTCTCTCTCTCTCGCTCTCACACACACACACACACACACATCCTGCCTGCCTGCAGCCCCCATGCCGGGCATCAGCTCCGCCGCGCCGCGCTATGAGAGCTGGGACATGGAGCACCTGGACCACTACCAGCACTACTTCTACGACGACCACGACCCGGACGAGGACTTCTTCAAGTCCACCGCGCCCAGCGAGGACATCTGGAAGAAGTTCGAGCTGGTGCCGACCCCGCCCATGTCCCCCATCCGGGTGGCGGAAGGGCCAGCCAAGCTCGGGCTCCTGTACCCGTCGCTCGGGGACAAGCTGGAGTGGGTGTCCCAGTTCTTGGGGCAGGAGGACGAGCAGCATCAGCAGCAGCAGCAGCAACTGCAGCAGCAGCAGGACGTCCCCTGCAGGCTGGCGTCGGGCGGCGACTCCTTCGGCAACCTGAGCTCCATCATCATCCAGGACTGCATGTGGAGCTGCGTGTCGGCGGGCCAGCAGCTGGAGAGGGTTGTCGGGGAGCGCTGCGCCCCGTGCCCCTGTCCCGGGACGGGGCCGACGGCCAAAGGCGCGTCTCCAGGACGGGCGCAGCAGGGTGCCCTCTTGGACGCCGGGGGCCTGGCTGCGGACTGCGTGGACCCGGCCGCGGTGCTGACCTTCCCGCTGCCCGGTGGGTGCAAGAAGCAGGTGTCCTCCGGTTCCGAGTCCCTCACGGATTCTTCAGGTCAGTAGCTAGAGAAGCTCGAGTGGAAATGTCACTTTTAAGTCTTTCAAACGTGTCATTTCTACAGTCTGCCTCGTCTTTTTTTTCTTTTTTTGTGTGTGATTTTTGCTCCCCGAGCTGCTGAAACTTCCCTTCAGTCGGTCACACTGTGGCGGCAGTCGGCTGGCAGGGCTCATGACTGCATTGCGTTACCTTGCAACACATGCTTGAATGCCAGGGAGTGACACACCCACTGAAACATCTGCTGCTTGGCAGAGCTCCAGCAGACCAGCTGCTCCTCCACAACAGCGTCCTCCCCTCCCGGCTCGCTTTACAAATGACCTAAATTAATAACAAAAAAAAGCAACATAAAAAGAAGAAGAACAGGGGAGCCCTTAATTCCTTGTTTTCTTAAACATTTACACCACCCCCAGACCTACTTTTTTTTTTTTTCCAAATCTTCCCCTTCGGTATGTAGGCTGCCATGTGACGCCGAGCCCGGGCCGTGCCTGATGCCACGAGGGGGGGGAACTTGTTGCTGCATTCCTCCGCTCAACAGGCCGCGGCGCCAATTGTGTCAGCGTGCGGGTTTGATCCGAGCCAGCCGGGTGCTTTGAATAGAGCGGGATTAGCCGTTCTGGGAGGGGGGGGCTCGCAGGGGTCCCAGGGAGCGTCCCCCTACATTTCTGAGGACAGTACGAGCCCCGGATTGCCCTCCGGTCCAGGAGGTTGACGGGGATCAACAGGATCCTCCGGTTTGAGCTCCACTAAGCAGAGCAGTGAAGGAGAACTGAACGTTAGCCAGCTCGCTCAAACACGCTGAAGGTCGTCCCGTTTTACACCTGGGCGCTCCTTCAGCCAGCATCCCGGCCTCCCCCCCGCCTCCCCCCTCCCTCCCTG
>NC_051434.1:16346650-16361986 GCF_001649575.2 Kryptolebias marmoratus
CCCCCCCCCCCCCCCCGCTGGCTGCGTGTCTGCTTTAGGAGCAGTTTTTTTTTTTATTCTTTTGCTTGCTTTTAAATCTGTGTGTGAGTCGGGTTTTATTGTCGACTCTAATGTGCTGTGGTTTTTTTAAAGCGGTTAACAATAAAAAAAATGGATTTGAGGCCTTTAATTATTATGTTTTCTTTCTTTTTTTATTTCCCCAGATGATGAAGATGACAAAGATGAGGGCGATGAGGAGATCGATGTGGTGACCGTGGAGCACAAGCGGCAGCGTAAACCTCGCCGCCTGGTCGCCACCCGCAAACCCGTGACCATAACGGTGCGGGCGGACCCCCACGACCCCGGCACCAAGCGGTTCCACATCTCCATCCACCAACAGCAGCACAACTACGCTGCCCCCTCTCCGGACATCCTGCCGCCATCGGCGCCCGAGCCGCCGCGGAAAAAGGTCCGACAGGAAGCTTGCGCTCCTGCGCCGCAGCCTCACCCGAACTCTCACTACCACCATCAGCACCACCACCACCATCATCAGCACCACTACCAGCAGCAGCAGCCCCGGCCCGGCCACGCCCCCCTGAACTTGGACAGCCGGAAGTCGCACGTCACCGCGGCCGGAGTCAGGTTGGAGTCGCCGAACCTGAGCGCCTCCTCGCCCACCTCCTCCCCGTCGCCGTCGTCTCCGCCCTGCTCCTCCTCCTCGTCCTCGTCCTCCTCGTCCTCTTCCTCTCACCTGCCTCAGAGCTCGCCCTCGAAGCCCCCCTCCCGCCCGTCGAGCCCCCAGTCCTCGGACTGCGAGGACACGGACAAGCGCCGGGCGCACAACTTCCTGGAGCGCAAGCGGCGGAACGACCTGCGCTCGCGCTTCCTGTCGCTGCGGGACGAGATCCCGGGCCTGGCGGACTGCCCCAAGACGCCGAAGGTGGCCATCCTGACCCGGGCCACAGAGTACCTGCAGCAGCTGCACGCCAGCGAGCGGCAGAAGGCTCAGGAGAGGAAGCAGCTGAGAGGCCGGCAGCTGCAGCTGCTGCAGCGGCTGGCGCAGCTGAAACGGTCCTGAGCGCCGGCGATCGGCTGTCGCTTGGCGCGGACACTTGGAGCTGAGCGGGACTACGTGAAGGAGAAAAGACACTAATGTTCACTTTGAGTTGCTGGATTGTTATTTTTCCTTTTTGCTTTTTACTTTGTGATTTGCACATTTAGCTTCTGAGTGGCTCTCTGATCAGCAAGCTGGGGACGGGGCTTAAGGTGGACGTTCTCGGTTTCTCAATAAAGGTTTGTCAAACTGTTATTTTTTTTCCCCTTTTTTATTTAAAGATCTAAAGATTGTTAACTCTTAGCAGCAGGGAGCCCTGCTGGGGTCATCTATTAACCCTGAAGTTAACCGCTGCGCTGCTCGAACTTCTAGTCTTTACGGCCGCCTTTTTTCTTTTGTGCTCGGCGTACAGCAGCTAAATTTCAAGTTTTGGCTCGATTTCCCTTCTTTTCTTTTTTTTTTTAACCCCCCCTAACGCCCAACCTCCTCCCCGTCTGTCCTCCGTCCTCTCATCGGGGACAACGTCATTAAGCATGTCCGGAAAAGTCTTAGATGCGTTTCCCTGCAAAGACTACACTACAAAAACATGGACCCGGATTTATGATTGTGCCATGGAACTGATTGGCTGAACTGTTTTTTATTTCCAATTAGCATTTAAAAAAAAAAAAATACGAGCCATCTTTCGCTGTCTTTATTCCGTCTGCCTGTCTCGTTTTGTCGTTTCGTTCTGCGTTTGATGGGATGCCTTTAGACGCCTTTCAGCGGATGTTTCTGTACATAGATCTTTTTACTGTACAGCCCCTCCCCCTTTTTGTTTTGTTTTGAACCAAAACCTGAACTCTTGATTAAACTCATCCTTGTTTTTTGTTTGTTTTGTTGTTGTTGTCATTGCCCCCCCCCCCCCCCCCCCCCCCCCCCCGNGGTCCTACATCGGTGGAGGGCAAAGCTTGCTGGCTTTTCAGTGGAGATAACTCAAAGCTTCTATTTTTGTTAATAAAATAATTACGAGAAGAAAAAAAAAAAAGTGTCCAAGTAAAAACACTTTGAACATCGATCACACCACTTCGTCGCAATGATTTTTTATTTTTTGTTGTTGTTTTTCAGTTGCGAAGGCCTTTCTGGTTTTTTGTGTTTTGAGTGTTGCTTTATTTATACAAGTGAGTCGGGACTAAAGTTTTATACTATATTTTCTTACGGACTTGTGTTTCGGTGTGAGCTAATGACTGTTTTGTAACTGTAGCGGGCAGTTTTGTTTTTGTTTGGTTCTTTTTGGTGTTTGTGGGCTGAAACTTGGCATGTATGGGCTTGTGTTTCTTTTCTTTTCTCTCCCCGGAGCAGAAGGCACCTGAGCGCTCCCGTCTTGAATATAATCACTGTAAGTGTTGTGCTCACTTGGATCTGATGTGTGTGTGTGTGAGAGTGTGAGCGGGGGGAATTAAGAGGATCTACCGATTATTCTTCTGGCTGTGTGTATAGCCTTTAGTGACCTTATTGTTAATGCTTTCTTCCCCCCTGCCTTTTTTTGTTTATTTGTTAGCCAGGTGCTCCCACCCTACCCTTTCTCCTTTCATTTCTCCTGAAAGCCATGCATAAAAAGAATGTAGCCTTGGATCTGGATCTAGTACTGTAAAATGATCGGTAGCATGCCCCGCTTTCCCCAGAACTCAGGTAAAGTCTGCAAAGATGGGGTCTTGGAGAGAAAAGCACCCCCCCCCCCGCCTGCCCCCGGTTCTAATGTGCTGTATGTAACCGAACCTCAAAGGCCACCCCAGATGTTAATGTTCTCGATTGTTTTCCTTTTAATAAATGATTCAGCACAAACCAGCAGTTAGCCACACTGAACTTTTTATTTTTTTGGGTTATTTATCTCTGGTCTCTGCTGTGGCACAGTCATGGCAGCAGTGGACTCAGCTTGCTTACTTTGCGAGTTCAGCTTTGGTGATTTTTGGAGCCTTGTCTCAGCACTTTTTAATTTTTATTTTGTTTTATTTTATTTTTTTTCTCTGTACCTCATGAGCCTTTATGTATGAAGAGTAAGTCAAAAAATGAATAAATTCAATGGTTTGCCATCTTGATTTGTCTCGTCTCTTTGTGGAAGTTCCGAGCAGGGTTAAAAAGAGCGAGTTGAAATAAAAATAAAAAATAAAAAAAGACTGAGATTAAAGGAAAGTGCGTTACCTTATACATGATTCGGCTGTTAGAAGCCATTTGCATTAATGGGATCATTTCCCTCCATCCATTATTGTTGCTTTGCAGTCTCCATGGTTACCAAGCCTGGCATCTTTTACCATGGCAACAAGCATCTTAAGACCTCCGCTGAAGAGCTCTTGACAGTTTCCATAGCAACCGTGCCTAAACGTGCCGAAAAATGTCACCGTAAAGCATTTTTTTATGAGCACGTGACCACAAGCTGATGCGTAGAAATGCGTCATAATGTCAAAGAAATCACTAGGAACGCAGCCTTCTTCTCATAACAGTTTAATTATTTCATTATTACCTGTGTGTTCAGCCTCGGACAGAAACCTGTTTACTGAGGGGCAAAATTGTGGGAACCAAGTCGATAAAATTCACATCAGCAAGCCAGAAACATCAAAATGAATCCAGACAATAAAGAAAGAATTGTCATATAGAGGCAATTACAGGCGCTCTGTCAATCAATCACCGACGCTACAATAATGTCCGCCCCGTTGCCTGGCAACAGAGCCCGCCTTTTCTCTAAGAGCGCATGCGCGGTGTATCAGCTGGGGCTAGCCGAGCGGGCAGCATCATGGCGGCGTCCATCGTCGGTATGCAGGGTGTTCTGCGGAGAGCTATGGTCCCGTCTTTGGTGGTGATTTTGGGAGCTACCGGCACCGGGAAGTCCAAGCTGGCGATTGAGCTCGGAAAACGGCTTCAGGGGGAAATAATCAGCGCTGACTCGATGCAGGTAGGTGGAATACTGCTCCGGAGAATTAAAGGTTGAAGCTGTCGAAGACTCTCGGGTTGGCCGGGTGATTTCTGTTCAAACAATTAAATACAGAGTAAGTCAGGGGAAGAAATGCAAGTTATGAGTGCAGAAAAGCTGAATATCGTCGAAGTTGGTGTTGCCTAAACTGAGACTTTACTTTTATGATTTTTAAACATGTTCCTGCCAGCGTTAGCAAAACGATCTTCCGAAATGTAAAAATTAACGCCACGTTTACGTCTGACCCTCGCTGTATGTAAGCAGATAGAAGAGGTAACAATCTGTATCCAACACAAAAACATGTCTAAGGCGTGAGAAATAATTAATCTGTCAGGCCTGGGTTAGACACGAGCTAAAACAAACAAGTGGACAGATCTGGTGTTTATTTATCCTGCTGGATTAGCAAGATGTCCAGTTATGTGCTTTTAGTTTAAAATTAGCATGAAACTAGAGAAATTGTATTTTTAGTGAAAATTCTATGTCAATACCAGGTGCTGAATAACTTTGCTGTAATTTAAGAAGCTGAAACTGCGTTGTTAAAGCTAAAAGACAGAACACCGGCAAAAGGCAAAAGGACACAGGACACCAGCTAAAGGCTAAAAAACAAAAGACACTAGCTAAAGGCTGAAAGACACAGGGCACTAGCTAAAGGCTGAAAGACACAGGGCACTAGCTAAAGGCTGAAAGACACAGGGCACTAGCTAAAGGCTTAAAGACACATGACAATAGCTAAAGCCTAATGGACACATGACAATAGCTTAAGGCTGAAAGACACAGGACACTAGCTAAAGGCAAAAGGACACAAGACACTAACTAAAGGCTAAAAAACACAAGACACTAGCTAAAGCCTAATGGACACAGGTTACTAGCTAAAGGCTGAAAGACACAGGACACTAGCTAAAGGCTGAAGACAGAGGACACTAGCTAAAGGCTGAAGACAGAGGACACTAGTTGAAGACAGAACGTTATTTAAAAGCTAAAAAGAGCAAAATGTGTGTCAAAAGTTTCAAAAGGCTGGGTAAAAGCTGAAAGTAGCAAAGCAAAATAAATTTCTAAGAGATCAATGTTTGGGAAAAAAAACTAATGACAGTTAAAGTTCTTAATGTATTTCTGTGGAAAAATTTTGAAAATGAATTTAAATATATTTAAGTATAAAGGGTACAAAAGCCTTTAATAATTTGATGCATGAATGGCTAAAATAGCACAAAGGATTCAGAAATAGTTTCATTTTAAGAAACACAGAAGAACGAAAAACAGGAAATCAGTAAAGTGAACGCTGACTCATCATATATTCCACCATACTGAAAATACCTCTAATTTAGGTTATTTACCCTCAATAACTCAAGTTTTTTTTAAACCCAGTGCTTGGAAATGAATGTATGTCACCAGCCAACAGTGACTGGTTGTGAATTGTTTAATAATTTGATGGATTACGTGAGTTTGTCTGGGCTCGTGTCTTGAGAACCTCAGTAAATGAAAATCTGGTATTTTCTACCCTTCACTTCTTTTAAGTCTCCTTTTTTCCCCCATTGTGATGCTTCCAATTAACCTCATAGCCGAACGCCTTTCGAAGCTGGAGTGCACACGCCACTTAAAGAGGTAGTTCAGATCTTTTGAAGTGGGGGTTCTGCGGAAAGGTTAGGAACAATTGATATATCCCGCCTGTTGTAGACGGCTCTTTGAATGACCTCAGTTTGGAGAAATGGAGTTTACTTGTGGCTGATTTGAGAAGCTGAGCGGAGTCGGGTCCAGACAGAGCGGATCACTGCCATCTCAAAAAATCTCATCAAGGTTTATGTGAATGCTTTTTTTTTAATATAACGAGGTTACGAGGTTATTTACAGTGAAATCTATAGTTTTCTTTTGCAAATACAAACTAATCCTCCAGTGCAGCATGGGGTATTACTGGCAGAAAGATGATATTTCTGCAATAATAAGTGTGTGATTTGAAGCCGGCATCAGTATAGAGATTTATAAAACGGCATGTATGAACGTTTTGAGGCTGTCATTTTAAAATGGCAGCGAATCCCACTTGGACTAACTGTTAGCCCGGTTAATCCGGTCAACATTAAACTCTGTTTCACCAAACTGAGGTTGTTCAAAAGCTACCTACAAACAATTAAGATATTGATTGTTCTTAACCTTTCCTTAAAGCCCCACTTCAAAAGATTTGAACTCTTTATTTAAACACTTTCAAGACAAAAACTCTCTTTTTTTGTTTGTTTTTAGTAATAAACTTAATGGTAAAGTCATACAATCGGAGCAGACGATTCAACCTCTTAAGGGGGTTTTATTTAACGTTTCTGGTTAATAATGAAGCTAAAAATGAAGTTTTAACCAACTGGTTGGAGTTTTACGGGAAGCAGGCGTGTTCTGGAAGAGATGTTTTGAACAGAACTACCGATTGCAATGAATTAATTGAGAGAAGAATTAGAAATAAGCAGAAGTTGGACGACCTGCACGGCCACCCACTTTGGTAAATGTCCCTGTCCTCATCCACTCCTCGGCCGTCCTAATCGCAGACGTGTTTCTCTCCTCCGTTACTTTTGGTTCACATTTGTAAAACGTGCTCCATTAGGGAGAAGGCAGCGGCAAACAAAATAATCTCAAAATATTTTATGCCTGCAGTTTTCTGGCCCGCTCGAACAAAACGGTCATCTTTGCACCATACAATTATTCTCCCACATGGAGAGCTCTGCAGCGAGATGTCACTCTGACCTGTCTTCTTCTTTGCTTCCTACTGTTTATTCAGAGAGGTGAAATGCTATTTTGAAACTCATTACTTGTTTCCCTGCTTGGGATCGCTCAAGCCTTTTGGCACATGGATATTTATTTTAGTGTAAATCTGGCACTTAGCTGCAAAAACAAGTAAACCTTTCTCACCGCAAAAAAACCCAAAAAACATGAGAGGTGATCAATGGAACTTGTATTGTAAAGGTTTTAAAAATGATGATAAAGCAAACTGTCACACGGACCGGATTATATCGAATAGACCAACGTTGCCAAAGTAACAACCAGCTGTTGCTAGGTTACAGAACCCACCTGTGATGTCTGTCTGTGCCACCTGAGGATGAGCGGGGATGGCGGCTGGTCATCACGGATGCAGCCTGATGCCACCTTGGACTCGTCGTGCAGCGTTGAAGAAGAGGATGGAGTTTGTGGTCAACTCAAGGGCTAAAAGCCCAGATCATTAACCCTCCACCGCTGTGCTGGACAGTTGGTGTGAGGTGTTTTCAGGCTGCCTTTGGTTCATGTTTGTGAAACCAAACACCTACACTTGAGCTAAGCAGTAAGTAGCTACCTGGCAGAGTTACAGTCTAGTCTTTTAACTGGTTGTGTGAGGGTGTGTGTGAGTGTGTGTCTGTACAGTTAGCAAAATATCCCACCAACCACTGAGCAGACTTTAATGACGTTCAGAAAGTAATTACTGGATGTACATCCACAACTTATTAACTTTTGGAGTCAAACCCCGTTCAAGATGGCCGCCACAGCCAGGCCGTACCTCAGTGAGTTTTACAGTTACTGAGCTGAAGATTTGGTCTTAGTAGTTGAGAGTCATCCCCAACACACAATCCAAGTGTGAACAGATTCTGTGAAAACGCGAGAGATGTTGGCATAAAACGATTATTTTTAAGGTTGAACCAAGATGGCTTTAGGTCCATCATTTTCCGAACATAAGTCTGAAAGTCTGGCATGTAAGGCGATGGGTGATGTGCATTCTTTCAAGGAACGCCACACCTTTTAAATTTTTTTTTTTATTTATTAGCTTATTATTGGAGCAGATCTACAAATTTGGGTTCCTATAAATCATGCAGAGCCCTCCAAAAGGACAAACAGTCCTCTTTTAAGATCTCGACTATGTCAGAAAAACACCCGAAGCACTAATGAATGTGTGTAAAGATGCCAAACGTGACGTATGTGAAATAGATATTATAGTAATTTGTACTGAAGTATAAAAATTACGACAGCGGTGGAAGAGATACAGTATCTTGTGTCTGCAGTTAACTGGAGGTTAGTCATGGATGATGAGTCATTGCTGTTTTTATTTCTAATCAGTAGGATTTGTCCTAGCTTGTATTCACGTTGAAAATTTAGAGGTTTTTTAGTTGGTTTAATTGGGTCAGGCGGGCCGTGGTTACAGTAAGTCTCAAGGAAATGAGCGTAAGCCATCTGTGGTGATGGATGTGTGGCTCCTTCTGTGTGCGTGCGTGTCTGTGTTTATTTGTCAAAGCGGCGACACTGGGAAAAACTCTCATGCCCGTCTCATTCGATTTCCTCTCTCTCTCTCCCAGCCCCGTTCTCAGGCTCTGTTGCCACAGCAACCAGAGGGCACGCTCACAAAAGGAAAGGTTGGGGTACCGGTTTGCGTTCGGGTCATCAGAGCACCGAGCGCGCACATGAAACAATTCCAGATCCCAGCTCCTCGCACCTGCCGGCGTCCAGCTGTGATTTCCCACGAGCGCGCGGCACTCGCTAACAAATCGCATCCTTCATCGCATTTGTCCTGCCTCAGCACCACCTTCCCCTCCCCTCCCCTCCCCGCCCTCTCCATGCACGCATCGTCCTTGAGCGTCGGGGAGCGCCTCCTTCCGCAGTCACCTGGTGATGGGTAAAACTGGGTTACACTAATAACGTTTTCAGCCCAGAATATCTCTCCGGCGCACATCGGGCTCTGGTGGCGAGGAACAGTGGCCTAGTTACAGCGCGCGGCAGCCACGGCAGCCACGGCAGCCACGGCCGCCACCGTCCCCCGGCTCGTCGCTGCCCTCCCCGTTTGCGGCGGTGTCAGAAAGCGGGAGAGACGCGGCGTTGCTGGAAAAGGAGGCTGGCTTGTGTGAGAATGGGGGCTGTGTGTAGGCTCGAGCTGGACTGTGTTGTCTTTGGGATAGGAAACAGTCTGGTCTTGTTTAGGAGAAAGCAACATTATGCTGAGCTGGTGCATATTCAGCGCCGTGCTACGCCGGCCCAGCCGCTGATACTGAATGGGTACGCTGTAGCCACTGGGAAGTGTCTATTGTCCCAAGGAGAATTGGTTCCCACACTCCCGAACGCTGCCATTGTGTTATTTTCACCTCCTTCTGCCCTTGGCCCATGGCCCCGGCTCACAGTTCATTGGACATGCAGGGGGATATTATTCACTCGTTAAATGAACATGCTATCTATGGCACACACACAAGCGCCTTGGTGTACTGTCAATGAATGGGACACTGCCAGATAGCGTGAGCCCTTGGATCCCAATTTGGGATCCCAATTTGGGATCCAAGGACCAGCAGCGGTCCTCCGGCGAAGGAGCTCGAATAGGAGTGACCGATTTAAGCCTGTTCTCGTCGCCTCACCTGTGTGTGAAATGTTCTCGCGAGGCATTTTCAGGTCTGGAAAGTCTACGATTTTTAAGGCCGACTTGATGCAGACAATCAGATTTATTTTTTGTTTTTTTCTTTAAAGAAAGGCAGAACTAGTTTTGTAGTCGAAACTTCGAGTCAGCTCCTTTAAGTCTGAGGCCATAGGGTTTCAAAGTGGAATGTTCCGTCCGGGTTGGGGGTGAGTCTTTGTGTCAAGTATGTGAGCATGTGAGAGTCTTATTCATGAGGAGAGGACGGTCTGGGTTTCCCTCCTGGACACGTTACCTCTGTGACCACACCTCTGATAAGAGAAATGAAATGGGTGAATGGTTTGTCGTACAGAACTGAATTTAATTGGACTAAATGCCTCTTTCGCATTTTAGCAATAAACGTCTCCATTTTGTCCATATACACTGATCTAAATGTCCTCTTTCAGTACACGTTGTTTGATCTGGCTGTTTTTAAATTTGACACTTTTAAGCTTAAAATGTACCAACTTGTTCCTTTAAAGACCCACATTAATGTTGGACTGAGCATCATTTCTTGGCGGATATATAAATCGGATATTTAGGCAGTTTGTTGTGAATCGGTGTTAAACCGCTGATGGTCTCCAAGCATGGTTTTTCTCTTGGTTCGAATAATTTCTGACAATCTTAGAGCTCGTCTAGGAATGAGATGTTTTTGGTTTTGGTGGGTTTTATCGGAAATGCGAGCGACTTCTAATGATTGAGCAAATCCAAAACGTCTTCGGAAAGTGGAGAAACGTAAGCAGGACGCCGGACCGAGACTCCCGAGGAGGTGCAGCAGGCAGGGCTTCGCTAATCACCTCAGGCAAGAGGCTGATTCTCACAGCGTCGCTGCTGTTTGTAATGAGAAACGGCTGACATGAGCGGTGACAGTAAGGAGGTTCGGCGAGTGATTCATGTGCGCCGCGCTCCGGCCGAAACATTAAACCGGCGCAGCTTGAAGCGCTGGCAGTCATTAAGCGAGCTGCCCGTTTCGCCGCGCCACGTTAGATGTAGTTTGGAGTCTTCCGCTTGGAAGTTCTAATTGGTTTTGTACATGTCAATAAACAAAAAAAAGAAATGGAGTGTTACTTCATACCTTTTTGTCCGGCTAAGTCCTGAATAATTTACTTTCCTGGCAACACATGAATGCATCAGAATAAAAAAGGTTTTAGTCTAGTTTAACTTAAATCAACTTTGGAGACGCCCTCGACAAGTTTGACTTTTCCGAGGGAGAAGTTGCCGGACAAATTATTTTCACTATGTTCAGACTCGAGAGATGGGCCTCTGTAAGTCAGGCGAGGAGGTTGAGAAGGCCGCGATCGATCAGTCACCTCGGCTTGAACGTCTCTGACATCCAGAATGCATCTGGTTGTGCATTTTGAAGCTTCTTAAGGTCGTCTGAGGTGTAGGGACTTGACATGACAACCAAATAGCTCACAATATAACAGTAGGTTTCCATGAAAAGATCTGGATCCCCAACTCCAACCAACCATTGTTTTGTATAGATCTACATGTCCTACCAAAAATCTTATTTTTTTCTGTGTAATAACGTCTTTTCTTTTCTACGCAATCTGTACATTTTGACTAGATTGACGATCTTATCTTTTTTTTTTTATGGTCAAAGACAAAACATATGCAGTTTGCAAAAAGTAATCAAACATAGAAAGGGTGGAAAATTACCTTTTAAAGTCATGTTCGTCTTATTGGGCCGGTAACCCTGAAAATATCCATCTATTAACAGTTTCACTGGTCCTTCCCATCAAGCATTTTGGATTAAGGAAAGTTAAAACAGATCAAACCTTTTCAATTACTTCAGAATTTGTATGAAATGCACACACTATTAAGTAGTAGAAAGTCTTAGTAGTGTGTAATTCACACAAATTCTAGTTAATAAATTTTAAAAAATGGGTGTTTTATGTGAACAGTTTTGATTGCCGATTTGGCAGATCTTTGACTTTAGTTTCAGCAGCATATATCCTTTTCATTCTAAGTTTTTTTTTTTTTTTTTTGTTCACTGGAGGGAGTTCCCTTCATGTCACAAAGTCCCACATCCATTAGGACGCCGCGTTAAACGAAATCAAAGTTGCAACGTGGGGCCGGATAACAACGAAAACAAAGGCAACCCCGATCGAATGCACCTGCGCACTTTCGTGCACCGCCCTTCTTGTACGGAAGAGCCACCTTGCAAATGGCCGCCTCCGTGTAGCGTAGGCGGCTGTTCAAGTCGACATTGACACCGTTGCACAATCACTGGACGTCGCATTCAAAACGCTCATTATTGCGTAAGAGACACTTGCAGTTGTGCAACGAAAATTGGCGTTTGATGACGAATGTCGCAACACCAGTTGGCTGGTCAGTCGGTTAGCAAATCTTTTACTTCCTGATGGCAAAGAAAACTGCAACTGGCTGTAATTTCCACGCTTGATTGCTTTTATCACTGAGTTTACCTCCCAAATGGTAGCGAGTTAAGTTTTTAATCCGGTTAACTGGAAAGTTTATTATTTTTTTATTTATGTTGTTGCTTTTCTTATCATTGCTTCGGATTTAGCTTTGCTAATGAATGAGAACCTGGGAGGTGTCGACGCACAAAAAAACCCAAACAATTCTTGTTTTACAAGTGAAACAAGTGGTTGGTGGCTGAAGGGGTGAGAAGTCAGGAGGGGAGATGATACTGAAGGACCATCAGATGCACCCGGCGGCGGGGGGGCAATTTAACAGGTCATGCACATGCATGCGCCATTACCTCGGCTTGTGTTGTGCTTGGATGCGTTGGTGGCCGGTGACCTTTCGCTTTCTGCGCGACTGGAAAGAAAGGTGCCGCCGTTTTGACTCGGAGACAACACAGGCGCTGAGGAGGAGGAGGAGGATGCGTCGGGCTTACTCGTTTTTCTGCTGAATGTGGAGAAGAGGCCCCGAACAGCGGGAAAGCTGTCAAGTGTCATCTCGGCACCTACAGTCCCATAAAAGGAGAGCTTAAAGAGGGGGAGATTTTCACTGCGGGCTGTAAATTTGGAGCGCGATGATCGTGTTGCTGCGAGAGGCGCCGCGGCCGTTTTACACACGTCTATATGAACACCAGCTGCTTATCGTTGTATGAAATCCACCTTACTCTAAACAACCGCACAGCTATGTGTTTGATATCTCACAGCCATCCCCTCCTCCTGTCTTCCTCATTGTGCATGTTTATCTCTCTCCCCTCCCACTGTCTCTGTCTGGCATCGCTATGACCTGTCTGGGCTTTGACGTGTTTGTTTGTGTAGTAGCTCCTGCAATCCTGCCTCCCACATCCAATATAAGATGCATCTTCTGAAGTCATCTGAGATGTCGAGGAGCGTTTCCAAAAATCCAAAAAGAAAAAACACAAGAGACGAACTCTTTTATTTTTGGGTGTGTGCGAGAATTGGATTCTTCGGGGCGTGGCGATTCGGTCACCACTACAGTAAAGTGGCGAGGGGGGGGGAGGAGGAAGGAGGATAGCAGGAATGGAGGTGGAAGAGGAGGAAGAGAGGGAGTGGGGTGGGGGTGGTGGTGATGGGGATACGGCATGAATGATTTATTAGTCTGGCATTACTGGGCCATTCCCCGCAGAGAGACAGAGAGGCGGAAGTTGGAGGGATAGATTGTTGAAGGATGGTGCCTCGGAGGGAAGAATAGAAAGAGTAAAAAAAAAAGAAAAGAAAATAGGCGTTTATTTGTAAGTGCAAGCCAGGAAGAGACGGAGACAGAAGGATTAAAAACGGAGAGCTCAGGGAGGAACGCAGCAACCAGCACTGATGACAAGTGACATTTGGTTCAAAGCGTTCAGTCATTTTTTTTGCAAGTGTAAAGAAATTATTTGTCTCTAAATGTGCTGTCATTTCAAAAAAAAAAAAAAAAGAAATTATAATTTAGACCAGCACGTCAACTAAAATTCAATTTGTCACACGCATTATGGTCAATTCAAGTCATTTATTACTGAACAAATAAGGTTACGCTGATATGGTTTGTTTTTTGTTTTTTTTAAATAAACTATCGAAGAGCTTGTTGTGTAAAGAGTGCTGGTTTGATACCGGTGTTCCTCCAAACTGAAAACAATTCACTCTCTCTAAAACCAACCATTGTTTCTCCGATTTTTCACGAATTTTCAGACAGTTTGAGGAATCTGACTCTGAGATGATGTGCTTCTCCGCTTCAGCCTCATAACTCTGAACCTGTCTTTAGGATGAGTGGATTTGCTCTCATAGGTGAATCGGATCTGTTTGAACTTCAATAAATTCAGCTGAAATTGTCATCCGTGTTCAAGAAACCTAAACGCGATGACTGTCGGACAGAGAAGTTCCAACGGGCTGAACGTATCATAGCCTCTAATTTTCCTTCTGATTTGTCTTTACTTTAACTCTTTTTGTCAGAGAAACTTGACTCTACGGTGACATCCTTTACAGGTTGTTAGAAGGCCTGAGTTTGTTATAAATGCACCTTTTTAAAGACTGGGTTTGAAGTCATTGTTGCATTCTGCTCCCTTCACACTGGATGATGAGCCCACTACACCAGTGGTGTCCGATCCTGGTCCCGGCAGGCCACCATCCTGCATGTTTCAGTTGTTTCTCTGCTCTTCAGCAGGTCTTCAAGTTCTGCAGGAGCCTGTTAATCACTCAGTCTTTCAAATCAGGTGTCAAAGCAGAGAAACACCTAAAACCTGCAGGATAGAGGCCCTCCAGGACCGGGATTGGACACCACTGCGCTACACTCTCCACAACCTACACGACCTATTAGACGGTGTTTGGAAGGTGGCAACTTGGTGCGAAGACTGTGTTTAAATGTGAACATTCCCCTGTTAACGTTAAATGTTGAATGGGGAAAAGGCTAAGTGTTTACGCGGATTTAACCGTTTACGGGTAGTTTCCATGCCCGGTCAGTAGCTGGGGCTGTGAGTTCTGTTAACAGACACTTCGGTCTCTTCAGCGTGGAAGCTGCTCCATCCAAAATGGTGGATAACTGAACATTTGTTTGGTGCGACAGCGAGGTTGGGTTGCTGCTCATGTTGAAAAGGGTGAGAAGCACAAACGGCACTCTGCTGTCCGCCATTATCACTGTCGTTCGTCTCTTCACAGAAGCTCCCAAACAAAAAAATTGTCGTCTAAAGTGCGTGCGTGCGATTTCACACGTATGCCTGACATCTCCAAAAACTTCCTCTCTGAGATCTGCGCTAAAAAGTTTTGGTGTCAGAGAATTCAATCGTTATTGTGTACACAAACGGCCGAATCGCAGCAAAAATGTTCAGATTTTAGCTAAATCGCTGTCATGTACTGTTCAAATATCCTTTTACCTCTTTTTACATTTTTAGCATCCCTGACATTCTTACCTTGCTCTATGCGTCCACCCTGACACAGCGTCAGGATGTGGCTATGTGCAAGAAGATCACGCCATGACAGCATGACGCTACCGCCATGGTAGGCTGTTTCCATGAGTTTGTTGTCATCCGGTGTAAAGATGCTAATATAGATCTAATAGAGATGCTTTTATTAGCACCTGTCTCACTTTTTTCTGCTCGTGATGCAGTCAAACTTTGATCATTGGCTAAAACTGTTAATAAAAGAGAGAAAATTAAATATATTTGTATAAATATGTTAAAAAAAAAACTCCAAAAAACAAAGTTTGGAAAGTTGGCATTTTAAACCGTCTCGCCACCTAGTGGCCTGGCATGGGCGTTTCAGGATTTTTCGTTAAAAACTGTGGATGGAAAAACAATTTGTTTGGAAATGTATCCGGAGTAGCGTAGATGAGAACCTGAGTGAGCACCTTACCATCAACCAGAACTAGTCAACTTGCCACATTTCTGATTTTAATTTTGGAAAAACATCTTTAGAATTAATTTTTTTCCAGATAAATAAAATTTTATATTTGGACCAACACTTATGTGACGGTTCAGTTTAATTTCTTGTCTGTTTTTGCCCCTTTTGGGGCTCTTATTTGTACGTCTGAATAAGTGTTTGTTCTGCCTTTCTCTCCCCCCCACCCCCCCCACCCCCA
>NC_051434.1:16361997-16376932 GCF_001649575.2 Kryptolebias marmoratus
CTGCAGGCTCTGCAGAAGTCAAACACTAAGCTCATTGTCTCTCGCGCGCACACACACACACCCTTTATCCTTGCACACCGAGCCACATGGTCACATCTCATTCGCATCAATTTTAAAAGGAGGAAAGAAAGCAGAGGGCAACTTAACCCGCATCATCCGGCTTTTATTGGAGCAGATCGATGCGAATATGACATCAGGAATGGGAAAAGTTCAGGCGGCAGACTTTAATTCTGCAACATTTTCTAAAGGACTTTTTTTTAAAACACATTCTGAGAAAAGAGGATGGTTTTGTTTCATTGTTTTGCTTCCTAGAAGCAGCTATTAAAGTATTTGCCTCCTTTCCTTGAAACTTCACTCCCGATGGTATTTTCACAAGGGAGCTGCAGATTACTAGAAAACTGCTTACCTGATTTTCTTGTTTAATACTCAGACTGTGTGAAAAATGACCAGCCTTGGCTGCAATTCAGTTACCTACTCAGCACTAATCGGTGTCGTCTTTTTGTCTGCCCCCAAACCCAGACGGTAGAAAAATCATTTCGCTAATTTAAGCGTTTACTTAAAACAAATTGAGACGGTCCTCTTTATTTCATGGAGACATTTCCTCTCGTTTTCCTCCAGAGGCTGATTTGTAAACACCATCAGCTGGGGTGATTCTCAGCTTTGATTCTGTCATGACTTCGGAGCTCGAACGTCACCGCAATTTGCCGCTCATTTCCACCGCCTCGACTGGATCTCCTAATTTTTTTTTTTCTTTCCCCTCCTCATTTTCTCTCTCATTTGCAGCTTCCCCTCCAAGCTTATTATTCCCCCCCCCCCTTTCGACACCTTCTACTCAAGTGACTCTTTTCATTTTTCTCATTTGCACTCCGGTTTTGCTCTAACCTCTTTTTACTCTCGAGCGTCTTCTTCGTCTCTTCGAGAAGTATTCCGGGGCAATTTGTTTTTGCAAATATGGGAGGAGACGACGTGCCCGAGGGCGTGGTTACCTTTCGAAGTGACGTGCACAGGGAAGACCGAATGGGAAGGCGGGGAGGAGGAGGAGGTGGTTAAACGCGAAGGAACAAATGTTACTATTATTCAAGCTGGACGTCAGTGTGTGGTCAGATCAGATGCTTGTCACATGACGAGGAATTAATTCAAACGTGAGGGCAAAACACAGTGTATAAAGCATAAATATGTGGTAAAAAGTGCCTTTGTCTTTTGACCATGTGGGGAACGAAAGTGTGTAAATGTGGCAGACAGGGATCTTTATCTATTTCTGTTATAGATCAATATTTATCTCTATGAGCATCTACAGTATATCTCTGTCTCCCTTTTTATCTTCAATCTATTAATCACCCTGTCTTCCATCTATACAGACTGTGTAACTTTGTTAGCGTATGAGAAAGAGAGAACGGTCAAGACGTAGGAAGGTTGATGGCTAATTTGTGCAAATTTGTCAGGGAGCATTCCGTTCTCTGTAACAAGTACACGGCGCTCTTCTGTCTTGTCTTATGTACGTTCGTGCCCTTTTATACCAACATGTTGTTTCAGGACAAAAAATAAATAAATAAATAAAAAGAAGACTCAACACTGAAAATCTTCACTCCTCCCCGTTCGCTTCGTCCATCCGTTCATCCGTCTCTTGGCTAACAGCGGTATCGTGCAGAAAAGCCGTGAATAATTTATCGGCCCGGATTGCTCTGCCTTCCCCTTCTCTTTCCTTTTGGCATGCTGCTGAACCGAAGAACATTTGGTGCAACACAAGCAACCCCCCCCAATACACACACACGCACACATACGCACCATCACCAAGGATGTGGTTAATGGCCATCACAACTTAATTGATCGCCCAGTTTGCGTTCGTTGGGTTAGTCTATTTGATGGTAGATGTGATATGTAAGATGTAGACCAGTGGTTCTTCAACTTTTCAGCTTTTGACCCATAAAATAAAAGCTTCAGAGACTCATCATGTTGACTTTTGCTGGTTGAAGAATACAAATATTGCTAATAGACCATTTAACGAAGAGCTTTGCCAGTCTTCATTATTTGATTTTTTTTTTTATCCAATTATGACTTCTGCTTTCAGCTTGTGGTAAGAGTTAGGTTTTACACTTAATATGATTTCAATTGATCATCTTAAGCCCACCACCCATCCCCAACCACCCCATCTGTGGTTATCCCACGCTTCTTATACTAGTTTATTGTGATGTTGGGTGATTTCTGTAAAAATGGAGGAGATTTTTCCTTTAAATCATTAAAACAGTTGTCTTATGTTTGGCAATAGGCTGTAAAAATGATCAAGGAGACATTTCACTGTTTAGAAAACACTTCCTGATGGTAGGTCACTACTACCAGAGGAATGGTTTTAGTAAATATTGTCTCTGTCAGGGCCCTGATGGAGCTCTAAGAAGGCAATAAATTAAACTTAACTTTCTTTTTAGAGGAACTGTATGTAAAAACAAGATTTCTGGTGCAGTCTTGGGTCCTTAACTGCCTGCCCTCCTGTCTGTCATTCTCCTGGGGGTTTCCTTTCGGGACATGCTCCCCTGTCCCCTGTCCAACGACGGATTGCCCTTTTGATACCCGTTGTCCCAGTGTCCTAATCAGACTCAAGTCTGGGTCCAGCTCCTCACTGAACGAGCCCCTGCATGCTCCTGACTGCCCTCCCCAGGATGGAGACGAGTCCTGGCGTCCTGTTCCGAAGACTCGGCTAGGGTGGACAATGAGCTGGGTGTGGAGGTTCAGTCCGAGGCGCGGTGTGCCCGTGACTCTCAGTTCATAATATCTACACGACCAACTATGCAGCGTTTCCCATCGCATTATCCAAGGAGGCGCCTCGCCACCCCAACGGTACCGCCGCCCTCCCATGAAGGTCGCGGCACGCAATAAATTAATAAACGCCTGTGCGTTTTCGCTCATTACTAACGCACTGCGGCTGTGGGAGATGCCAAAGCCCATACATCATCACTCACCCCCAAGCGCCACACCCCTGACCTCTCCGGGACATTTAGAATTTAGACAGTAGGCTTGGGTGATACGTTAAAAATTTTCCATTGGTCACCGTCAGTCCAACTGGTGACATATTCGCGCCTTTGACTTTAAGAGTTGGTATTATAACAAAGCGTTGATGTATTTTGCAGCCCTAGTTATAATCATTGTGGCTGGTTTTGTTTGCTGCTTCAGAATTAAGGCTTAGCTTGAGCTTAGAGATCAGTGTTCCTTCTAAACCAGAGGTGCCCAGTCCTGGTCCTGGAGGTTCACTACCCTGCATGTTTTAGTTGTTTCCCTGCTTTGACACACCTGATTTGAATGACTGTGGGCTTGAAGACCTGCTGAAGACCAGGGAAATAACTAAAACATGCAGGATAGTGTCCCTCCAGGACCAGGATTGGACGCCTCCTGTTCTAAAGGCTGTATATCCTATTCATTTTCTTCCTTTCACACATTTTGAAGACCCCGTGGTGCAAAGCTTAACTCCATATCGAGTATTTCCAAAGCTTCATCAGGCGGAGATTTGCTTGAAACGGACGGGAATGTGAGTTTGAATGGCTTTCTAGAAAGAGACCAACAGACGGACTCCAGACGCTGAGAGCGACTGCAGCTTGACACCCAACTATCAGATTCCTCGAGGGAGCCTCCCCGCCGGTGATGGAAAATGGAAGGAAGATGTGTATCATAAATTGCAGCAGTGGTCAGAGCTATTTCACATGGAGACGGACAACCCTCCTCCTCTTCCTCTGTCATAGCCCTGCTTCCAGTTTCTGACAGACCGACGCTCACATTTTCCCATTAGCATAAACATAAATCTGGCGTCCTACTTGTTTTATGAAAGCCATTTTTACAGTGTTGTCTGGGAGTTTCAAAGCTTGCTTGGACTTAAAAAAAACACACCCAATAAATTCCCATTTTCAGAACATATTATTGTACTCCTTATTGTGTATTTTTTTTTGTTTTTTTTCTTATGTTTTGTTCAAGTTCTGTATATATTTTTGTCTACTTCCTGTGACAGTTGTTTTTGTCGGTCAGTCTGTTTTATTATTTATCCTCCCTCATATCATTTAGCCCCTTTGCTCCCTGTTTGTTTATTAGTCCGTGTCCCCTGCAGGTTTACCAGGGTCTGGATATCATCACCAATAAGGTGACAGCCGAGGAGCGCGCCCGGTGCAGACATCACATGATCGGCTTCGTGGACCCGTTGGTGAACAGCTACACAGTGGTGGACTTCAGGAACAAAGCCCTGGCCCTGATATCCTTTAACTTGTGAAAGAAGAACATTGATTTCTGCAACACCTCGTTGCCATCACCTTGTTATTTAGCCGTGACCGCAGGGGCGGGGGATTTATCAGGTTTGACTTTTACTAATTAGCGTGAAGACGTCTGCCGTGCCCCGGTTTGTGTGTCTCGCTGCAGATGTTTTGCAGCGGAAAAACGAAAAGTGGGAGATCACTGGAGATGGTATTTATAGATGAGTGTGTCTGTGATGCGTCTTCACACACACTCTTAACAGGCACAGACTCCGGGCAGTCACACCCTCCCGCAGACGCTGGCCGTCACACAGATGTGGTGAGAGGAGCCAATAACTAGCGAGGGTATTAATAGATCAGGACGGCGTGGCCGCACACACTTCGTGTCTCTCCCTCACGCGCGCCAGTGCGGTGAGGGGATGCGGTAGCTCCAAGAATAGGCTCGGTGCAGCTCGAGCCTGCCGGTGGGAAGAGCGAGACAAGGGGAGAGTTGAATACAGATTAGGAGGGGGGGGGGGGTATTCTTTAGATATAGATATAAACTATAAAGCAAAAAGGAGCGTGTGGTAAAAGACAAGACCTAATGACTTGTCATTCCCTCACTCGACACGCCATTCACATAAACCAGCCCTCCAGTTTTCTCTCGTGTGATTTTACGTCGCTGCTTGTCAGTAATCATCCTCGCTTCCTCTGCGAGTGCAGAAATGCAGCCTCGTGTGTGTGTGTGTGTGTGTGTGTGTGTGTGTGTGTGAACGGAAGGCGAGTGATGATGCCTGATGGGCCTTTATCTTGTTTGAGTGGTTATTTGATTACCCTACAGTGGAAGGGGGTGGGCGATTAGGAGGAGGGAGGGGGAAGAGGAGAGGTGCAAGATGAAAGAAGATGCGACAGAGAAGGAGACCGAGGAAATAAGGTGTGGCGCAGGCTCAGGCTGGCTAACCGGGAACATTTCTTTTAAATTTTTTTTTTTTTTTCATTTTTCAAGTTTAATATGTAACATGTCAACTCTTTTACGTAAAATAAACGGAATAGCCGAGTTTGAAAACGAGAAACCATGTTTTAAAGGAAGTATATCCTTTTTTTTTTTTACCCCACAGGTTGACACAATTTCTTGAAATCCTAATGAAGTTCTCTTTGTACGCTTGGGTCAGAATACCACAGAGCCTCTTCAGTTTTTGTGCCATGAAATTGCAGCTATTTTCCATGCGGCTGGTTTTAGAAGATAGAGTGGGGCACTCCGTTCCAACTTGATTTAAACACAAATTACACGTTCCTACCATTTGGAAAAGAGACATTACAGAGTTCCCAGCCTGAGAGCTCACAGTGGCACGCCAAACTGGGAGCAAAATGCTTCACTGAAACTTTCATTCCCACTCATTAACACTTTCATTATTTGCAGTTTTGCCACAATGATTGGGTACTGATACTTCTTTTAGGCAGTCTTTTTTTTTTTTTCCAGTTCGTGGTTTGAACTGGCTCAAGTTCAAAGAACATTACACAATGGTTATTACAATAACAGCCAGTTGGTAGATCACGTTCTAACTGTACCAGCTTCATATACCCGAGCTTCACTGTCAATCGCTTTGTGTCGCATGTTCTTAAAGGTTGGTGTTAAAAACAGGTGTGCCAGCGGTTTATTTAACTAATGTTCAGAAGCTTCTTGTAATTGTGGTTCTGGTTCACTACTAGAGGCGGCATCTCGCCGAGCTATGACTGTTGGGGAAACTAGTTGGGACTGAAAACTGCAGGAAAATTGCAATAAAATATGCAAAACAATTTTCTCTTGCGGTCTCGCTGAGTGTTTGTGACCATCGAGCCACGTGGCCGGTTTTTGAAAATCCCGCTCATTTTTGTGTGCACACTACAGCTTGCAAAAAATGCATTCTTGGCAGTGCACGTTATCCGTTGCCCACCTCCGCTTGCTTTGTACCCAACTTTGCAGTCGCCTCTCCCGTGTTTTCGATCAAATCTGCTGAAGTACACCTCTGAAATGAAAACGGGCGGATTTGGACCAGTTTTTTAAAATAATTACTTATCATCGCCATTTGACTCGGATGTTCGCCGTCTCAAGAGGAGAGCTATTGAGACGGCTTGAAGTCGCCCATGACATTTTTGTGATGATTTTGAGGGAAAAGCGGACTCGTGCAAGGACGTTGGGAACTCTGCGAAAGTCGCAAGACATTCAGGAGACTCTGTCATGGACGCCAACTGATCACAGCCCAGTGAGATGCTACCTTAATGCTGTAATCAATGTCCGTCGGGAATTTCTAACTTGCAACTCTAAAAAACGCCAAAGAACATGACAAAAATGTATCTAGTTTTCTACTCTGGATGTGAAATATTAGACATGGTACTGATGGAGCATTTAAGGTGTCCATGAGTATTTAAAAATGCATTTTGTACCCAGGAACTTAACATATAACCTCTTGCTGTTACAACTGTCTTAACAAACACACAAAAAAAACTACTCACATGGAATTAATAGTCACAATATGAATGATACGGCCATGAATACAGTTACTCTTTACCACTGCCACAATGCAAAAATGCCATTTTAAGGTTCAACCGCATACTTTAAAAATCGGTTGGTTTTCTTTTTGCCATCGTCGTCTTTTGGCGAGGCTATTATATGACGGCCCTCAAAGTGTGGTCCTGCAGATTAATTTTTCCAACATCGAGGCAGCTGCCAAGGCGAGTGCAAAGAGACCTACGGCAGGCGGCTTCGTTTCATACCCACGAAAGTACGAGTGCGAAGTGCCCAGGCAGCAAAAAGTGGCAAGTGGCGAAAGTATGAATTAACCCTGAGCTGCCCCACACAGCGGAGCTGAGAGTTAGTTGTCAGATGCCTCGTAAAAAAGTAAAACCATTTGCACTTTATTCATTTTTTTTTTTTTTTTTTTGCTGATGGAGGGTTATTAGAGGACTCGGAGTCATTTGCAGTTTTGGCGAAATAAATAAATGAATAAAATCTAAGTGACTCATTAAATTAAAATGTAATTTTTTGAACTCAGCAGCTCATTTCACAATGAATTAATTAATCCCTTTCGAACATTACTTTGGAACAGTGATGTCCAATCCTGGTCCTGGAGGCCCACTGTCCTGCATGTTTTTAATTGTTTCTCTGCTCTTCGGCAGGTCTTCAAGTTCTGCAGAAGCCTGTTAATCACTCATTCATTCAAATCAGGTATCAAAGCAAAAAAAACAACACCTAAAACATGCAGGATAGAGGCCCTCCAGGACCAGGATTGGACACCACTGCTTCAGAGCATGGCTGAGATGTTTTCTTTCTTCATTGGTGTTGTGTAGAATATCAGAATAGCAGAATGGGCGGTTAAAGTTGATCCACTGCTAAAACGTCTCTGAGCCAGCAATAGAGGTAGTCAGAGAACTGAGTTGGCGTGTATGCATGTAGTGAAAGTGGGACTTACAGTGCTTCAGGCTTAATCAGCGGCACTGCTGTCGTGTTGCTGGTTTTACGACGCCAGCTTCGCGTGCAATCACGGGCTCGATCGGTTCATGTGTGGACGCCATCACAACTACGGTGAAGGCAATGGGAAGGGGCTCTTCTTTGCTGACTTTTTATGTAAATGTGACGTAAAAAGGACTGCCGGCGTGCATTTCATCTCCAACCATCTCCTTAGCACTCCAACATAGATGACATGCACAAGAGGAACAAGCTGCCAATCATTGTTGGAGGAACAAACTATTACATTGAGTCTCTGCTGTGGAGAATTTTACTGGATACAGGGGTAAGTGTCATACAGGCGTAACTTACATGCTTTTTGTTATGCTGCTTATTCCAATCCGATGCCATTGATAATATTAATGGGATGGTCTTTATCCACCGTAAAATCAATGTTATGCCTAAGTGGAGACAGTTTTCACAGCTCAAAGACAATCTTAGATTTAATCCTTTATTGTATTTTAAAGGCTATGAGTTCATGCTACAAAACCACTTCTATTAATGAAACCGGCTGAGGTTTCTAGTTGTCATTTCAATTTGCACGGTAGAGTTTGACACACAGCAGGCGTTCCTAACAAGTAGATTAAAACAGTGGAAACTGCAATATTTTAAAATATTTTTTTGCTAAATGGAGTCAGAAAATAATTTCAACCCAAACGTGTGTCACAACAGGAAAACAAGGACTGCAAGGATGCGGTGGATGAAGCGGGAAACAGGAAGACGGAGCTAGAAAAACTGGAAGGAACCGAGCTGCATAAAAGACTGGCCAAGGTGGATCCCGAAATGGCCTCCATGTTGCACCCCAATAACAAGCGGAAGATAGCCAGGTGATACACCGCTTGGGTAGTAAAAGTAGCATATCTGTTTCATTTAAATGTATGGTGGTGCGTTACCCTTTGTGACATAAATTTACAGCATAGTATGTTTTGCTTTTCCCATATTTTTGTTACCTTTGCTGTAGCTAGCCAGTTAGGAGACTATTAGCTAATCAAAGCCTAGTATTAATACTGAACAATGATGCTAGGAATTTTTCAGTTTCTTGGCTTTATCATGCTAAAAACATTTGAGATTTTAATAAATAAACAAATGTCAGTCACCTTAACTTTTAGAGTCAGTGAACAGGTTGAAATGTGATCTCTGAAAGTCTTTAAAAGACACCTATCCAGTTGTGCAAAACTAACCTTTTACCCATTATTGTTGTACCGTATTTTCTGCACTATAGGACGCACTGTCAATGAATGGTCCATTTTCAAACTTTTGTCATATATAAGACGCACCTCCCAATTTTTGTAACTTCGGGCGGACCGTGCTCTAGCGGAGCTGGTTCGCCTGGATCAACATTTATAAGATCCCTCTGTGAGAGATCACAAAGATAATCAAACGGTTCAAAACTCACGGAAGGATACTGCACCGACGTAAGTGCCAAGTATAAACGCCTACAGCGCTCGCTCAGGTCCGCACGCCATGCGCGGGGCCCTGCGTGACTCTAATGAGCCTTAATGCTGCAAGTGGTGCGGCTTTGTAGTTTACCAAAGTCGTACTAAAACATTACGACTTCTTACATATATAAGGCGCTCCGGATTATAAGGCGCACTGTTGTTTTTTGAGAAAATTGAAGGCTTTTAAGTGCGCCTTATAGTCCGGAAAAAATGGTAGTTTTTCCAAGCTACCAAGCCCAGCCACCAGCAGTGGTGGGTTGGGGTGGGTGATAGCCACCCAGTAATTTTGCTGACATCTTCTTGCAGGGATAACTAGGCAGACAAAGTGATTTGCGTAATTAAACTATGATCTTCTACAGAAACTCAGAATCCAACAGAGGGAAAATCAAAGGTAGTGGAAGAGAAGCTTTAAGGGACGCAGTGAAGTCGCTCCGTGGCGTTTCTTTGGCCGTGGAAAAACAAAATCCTTCAGCTGTTTGAGAACCGACCGGAGCGCTCAAACCACTTTAGTGGAAAAAAAACCCCTAATAGTGGCTTCTCATTTAGTCAAAGTTTTCCATCTGTATAGAGTTGCACAATATCCTGTTTCAGTGTTGACAGTGAGGTGCGCAAAGTCGGATGACTTTACCTCCAAGAAAACCCCCTCCGGTCTTTGACACTGATTATGGGTTCACAAGGTTTTTTTTTTGTTTGTTAACAAAAACAGTAAGTTTGTATCTGTGGGAAGCCGAGAATACTGGAAAAAAAAAGGAAAAATTTCATTTGAGTTGGACTCTTTTAGCAGCTGAGTGAACGGTGTGAATTAGGATTGCACTCTATGATGTCAACATCGCAAAGGACTGCAAGAAATTACAAACTGCACATCAAACGTATATTTGGCAGTCAGTTGGACCCCCACTGCCCTAAATAATCATCGCCCATTTAGATAGTAGTAACCAAAATGCTAAAACACACGGAAAGAGTTGTGTGTGTTGTCAAAATGTATATTTTTATTGCAATATTCAACAATGACATCTCAATTGGATGATTTTCTATTAACGTGCAGCCCTAGTGTGAATTAAAAACGTATCTAATGGACAGTGCCTTGTTATTTCTTGATGTAAAACAGCACAACAAGGTTTTGTATGATGAGTTCAGGGGCAGAACGTCTGAATGCTTTTCAGAGCAGAAGTCCTTTCCTGACCCGACAGACCTCTGACTTGGTCCGTGCCCCTTCGTCAAAATCGCTACAGAGAAATCCCTTTTGTTTCCTGTCCAAACCACCATTCTTACAGCAAACCTCCCAGAACTGATTCCTCAGACAAATCATTTACTTTATTCAAATACTCAGGTGTTATAAGTCTGCCTTGAGTAGGAAAAAACGTTTCACCTACAGCTCCAACTGTGACTCTGACGTAAAATAAAAGCGTTAAATGCTCGATCGTTTGTGCTGCTGCAACTCGTCTGCACGTCGGGTTTGAATTTTTCTCCTGTTTTATGAGACCCTGAAGGCATCGCGCTCCCGGGCTGACAGTTGTTGCACCAAATGGCACGCACACACACACACACACACACTGCTTGATTAGTAGCAGTCTGCGCGCCGGTGTGTTTATGCGAGCAGGTTAGGTTACCCTGTCCTTTAATGCGACAGGAATCTCCTCCTTGTAACCCCAGCGTCCAGCCGGCCATGACAAAAAATAAATAAAAATAAATATAAATCAGTGTCTCACCTCAGTCTGAATGTAGCTGTGCACTTTTGAGGAAAAATGTGCATTTTATTATCGGTTTGTTTCCTCCGCTGTGCGTCATTATTTCCTCTTTTCTTGTGTTGGCAGTGATCAGCGTTCATAAAACACAAGTCAGGCTCTTAATTTGCGTCTCAGACGGGGAGCTGGAGGCGTTCACTTCTGGCGAATTTACTGAAAGAGTTGGTGTTCAACTCATTTTAACTCAGTTTGCCCAGATATTCTGTATCAGGAAAGGGGGTTTAGCTGTGAGAATCGTAAGTTGTTGGGGTTTTTTTTAAATAGAAATTTGGATTTCAGCTTCTCTGTTTCTGTGCTTTGTCTACAGAAGCCTTCAAATTCACGAAGAGACGGGTATCCCCCATAGCCGCTGGCTTGAGGAGCAGAGGGGCCATGAGGGAGGCGGTGGACTTGGGGGGCCGCTGAGGTACCCAGACCCCTGCATTTTCTGGCTACATGCAGACATTAAGGGTAGGAAGAGAGCTGCCCAGATCTTCTCTCTTTTTTTTTTTTTGTTAAATAAGAGCTTATAGTGTCTGAGAAAAATGATCCCCCTCTTCTATGTTTTCCAGCTCTAGATGAGCGGTTAGATGGACGTGTGGACGAGATGTTGTCTGCAGGACTGATCAAGGAGCTCAGAGACTTCCACATCCGATACAATCAACAGAAAGTCCAGGAGGACAGGTAGAGTAAAGAAAACAATCCCACACATTGCTGCCAACCTGTTTGGTTTTTTCTTTTTCTGTGTGTGGAGTTAAGTTTTATTATCGTCTCTGCTTGGATTTTGCAACGTTGTTTTCCAGTTTTTCTTGCGCCACTTTCTCTTGTAAATTTTATTTATTTATTTATTCAATCCTGGTATCCACATTTGCTATAATGCCCGTCAGCCACCGACCAATCAGTTGGAGGTTTCTGAGCATCAGTGTGCACGAGTTTCCATCAGGAAGCAGAGCTGAAGGGGAGACTTAGAGTCCAGCCTGTTGTTTTTTTACATTTTCAAAAAGTCTTCATCTTCTTGCCAAAGAGGATTTTGATGACATCATTAAAGGCAATTTATCAGACGTTGTACAGCTCTTCCTGGACCATAAAAAGGGTTTCCTGCCTCCCCTACCGTGTCCCACACACTCCCCCAAATCCTGCAAGCAGACTTTAGAAGTAAAAGTCCCACAGTGTGGCTTAAACTCCCTCTGGGAAAGTTATTTTGTAAAACTAAAGACAGGGGATCAACAACGGAGACGGGGGAGACGAGTGCGATCAGGAGCTCTGATAATGAGCAATGAAAAATACCTCGTTCTGGACTCTGAGCCGATCTCAAAAATCGAATCGGGACATCCCTGGTAGTAGTACTTTGTGGATTCAGAGTGGGTTTAATGGAGGTTTTGACCTAAATGTAAAAAAAAACAAGTTACTTTAATTATACAACAACTGAAACTATAATTTTGTTTTCATGTCTTTGTGTCAAGCAGTAAAACTCAGCGTTTCCTCTCAAAGAACCCTAGGTCCTTAATAGACGTCCACCAACTGGACTCCACCTAACAGTCCTCCATCAGCCAGACTCAACTTAAATTTAACTGGTTTTTCTCTTTTTTTGGGGGGGTGGGGGTGGGGGTGGGGGAGTAACCAGCGGTTGGTTCCTACACGTTTTTTGTTGCCACTGCTTTGGCCCATAAACAATACTCATGCATATCGGCGTTGTTTCTGTGCAAGATCTTTAGGGGGCGGAGTCATTCAAGATTTGCAGTCTGTTGTGTTGGACAAAGCCTAATGTGATCTATGTTAGCATGCAGGTTGGTGCTGATGATACACGAACCGTGCAGCCGGAGTCCATAAAACGACTGTTTCACGTTGCGCCCTCATGTAAATCAGTGATCCAGAAAGTCACGATACTCAAGTCTTCCGGGCAGTAGGAGGGAAGTGAACTCTGCCAAGCGGCGGTCCGGTGATTTATTGCCCCCTCCCAGTCTGACAGGTCACTCTGTGCTGCACTCTGACGTTTCCCAATGGCCTGGAGACCGATTTAGATGCAGCTCACACTGCTGGGATTTCAATGATTTTTTTGTATGGGAAGGATTTTTCTTTCGAATATCCGATGATTAATAACAATTGTGCCAAACTAAGCTCCCTTCTCTATTTGCTCATTACCTAAATGACTTTTTTTCTCTTTACGCTTAATAAGTTGTCTAGTCAACTCGGACCAAGTTAATATTCTTCTTCAAAACTTCTTCCTGACATTTGATTAACAGCGATCACATGATCCGAAGCTTGGCGGAGCAGCTTCGCCCAGTCAGTGGCTCGAGACTGAATGGTGTTTTTGTGACCATTGTCTCATAGTTTTGTCCTTTTTCCAAATGTTCGCCAAAGCAAGACACTAACCTTGTAAAATAATTTCATGGCACCTCTTCCTGATAACTGTCATGGCCACCACTGTTGGTGTGAGTCATCCGTATCAGGCATATCTGAAATATGAGAGGTCACGAGTCTCGGTCTGGATTTATTAGGACTGTGTCACGGCTAAATGACTTGTCAGGTTCATTTGTGCCGGATGTGGAATAACTCGCAATCAGAATCACTACAGATAATTTGGGTTTGTTTGCATGTTTTACATAAAAGTTAAATGAGCCTTGCAGCACATCTGTCTGAGAAAGGAAAGGAAATAAATCTTAACAATCAATGACAGCTTGGATCAATTTCAAAGCCACGAGCTGAAATCCAAATTAGCACTGAATGGGCTCTCAAAGAAATCACTAGATGTACATTTACAGCCCTTTTCAAGATGGTCGCCACAGCTAAGAAATCAGACACAAAAATAACTGTAACTGGGTCATTTTTACAGATATTGAGCTAAAATTGGATGATGCAGTAGCTGGGAGTCATGCCCAACACATACTCTGAGCGCTACCAGTTCACACAAGATCTGTTTTTAAAGCGTTGCTATTACCTGTTACTGTCCGCTCTGCCTGTCTGTTGGCAAAATATCTCACGAACCAGTGGACGGATTTTAATGAAACCTTTAAAAATGAATCATTGGATGCACACCTACAACTCATTAAACTTTGGAGTCAACCCAGTTCGTGATGGCCGCTGCAGCTCATCGACAGTAGCCGACGCAAAAATGTCTATAACTCGGTCAGATTTACCGATATTGGCCTAAAACTTGGTGTGGCCATAACCGAGAGTTGGCCTGGACATTTCCTCTGAGCAGATGTTGCGAGATCTGAGCCGAGATTGTGCTTTACATTGTTTATAAGGTGTAAGCAAAACGGCTACGACTTCCTTTCATCAAAAGATGATCTCAGTTTAAAACGGCGGCGGGCGATATGCATTCCTTTAAGGGCTAACCAGACTTTGTTTGAATATTTGATCAAATTAAAATGTGTCTTTTTGTCAGTGTTAAACCTTCCTGTAACAGAGAATCACAGAGGTCGTCTTCGAGCTGCTTCACAGAGGCAGGTTGGAAAATGTCAAGATTGACTTTCTTACTCTCAGGCACTCAGGAATTGATTCAGCAAGCGTTATTTTTACTTCTAGCAACGAGCACTTTCTTTTGGCAGGGGGAATATGTCCGCTTTCTCCACCGGGATGCTTTCAAATGAAGCGGCAGCTTCCTACTCAACATATGGTGCGACACGAGATGGGAAACGGCACTAAATCGGAAAACCGTTTTGTTTTGTTGTTTTTTTTTGTTCGATTTGCGTTCGTGGAATCCCGGCCCTCTCCCGTTTATTTTCTGTTCAGGCCGCGCGCGTCTCGGCTGGTCTCGGATTCGAATATTTCTCGCAGCAGTTTTCGCGAGCTCACGTTTGCAGCGAGGCCAGATCTGTTCAAACGCTTTGTTTTCACCGTATGAAGTGGTATTTGCGTGGTATTATCAAACACATACTTTGACAGCATAGATGGTGCTTGTGTCTGCGATTGGGCGGGGCTGCAGGGAGTGGAACGATGCCTAGGAAGCTGCTGCTTCCCTTCTTTTTGTCCACCCCCCACCTCCTCTTCCCTTTCCTCCTCTGCCTTCTCAGCAATCTGATCATCCATGCACTTTGCCTCCCTCCCTCGCTTCTGTCTCTCCACCCCCCACCCCCCCAC
>NC_051434.1:16376959-16405604 GCF_001649575.2 Kryptolebias marmoratus
CTGGCTGCAGTGACCAGACATCAAGGTCAGATCTCTTCCTCCGTCTTTCTTTTCCTCCCTCCATTGACTCTACGTTTCCTGTGCGCTGATGCTATTCTCAAATTTCTGTCTCTGCCCATCTGGGCAGTTTTATTTCCATTTCCTCCTCTCATCTCTCTGACAAGTGTTTTAAACGAGAGACCCGAAAACAGACAGTTCTGTTATTAGCTTTCTAGTTTAAAACATTTATTGTGAGGACTTGAACCTTATCAGGGGTCGGGTCATTTGATGCATCACGTTTCATCTCCTGGCTCCGGGCTTTGCATGACGCTTGTTTCGAAACAAAATCCTCTAGCGTCATTTTTACAGAAAAGGCAATTAAATGAAGAGGTTTCTGTACTATTTATGTATTTATTCGTCTCCTATAAGTGCACATGACAAATGTCTGAGGTGATTCTCATTGCCGACGCCACAGAGGTGCAACAGTTCAGTTTCAGTATAAAACCTGCACCGTTCTCAGCAGCCAGAGCTGAGCGCTTCATGTGTTTTCGCACCATTCAGGATTTTGTTTGCCCTCTCTTCATGTCTTTTTTTTTTTACATTTGCATATGGGGACCAAAGAGTGATAGTGGAGGAAAAAAGGTGAAACGGTGTCCAGAGGCAGAAACTTCCCATACAGACGGGGTAACGTTTGTTCTCCTTTCCGCAGCCAAGACTACCAACATGGGATTTTCCAGTCGATCGGCTTTAAGGAGTTTCACGACTACCTGACTGCTCCTGAAGACAGCAGCCCGCAGGAGAAAGCCGAACTCAGACACAAAGGTCAGAGAAGCACCTTGCTGAACTGTGGACTGCCTGACTGCTAAATCGGAGGATCCTTCCCGTTTCCTCGCCTCTGTCTCCGCTTCATGTCTGCCCTCTCCCTCTCTCCAGGTGTAGAAGCTTTGAAGATTGCTACCAGGCGCTACGCCCGCAAGCAGAATAAGTGGGTCCAACACCGCTTCCTTAGGCGTGAGTACCCTTCGCTCGGCTCACGAGGCGTTTGTGCGTCCTCCTGTTCTTTGGCAGTCAGCTCTGTCTTTACCAAGATAAGATTCAGACACACAATAAGCCTCCCATTTACTTTATAGTGTTCAAGGGTATATATGGTGTGGGTGTGTGTGTTCAGGCTTCACTTTTCATCTTGTTTTTTTTTTTTTTTAAAGTGCCATTGCATAAAGCACTGAAGCGTCTGGTATTTTTCTGTTTCTGTCACGTTTTCAGTTCGCTGCTCCTTCCCACAGCTCTGGAAACACCCATACAAAAAAAGAAATTGCACCAAAACACGCAGAGTAGTGTGCTTTGACAACAAATCGTACGCTGTGGACGTAATTCTGAAAACAAATTTCACATACACAACATTTTTTTTGTACGACGAGTAATAAAAAACAACAAACAAAACCCTTCTTGCTCCACTCTGTAGCTCACATACTTCACTGTAGAAACATAATTCAGAGTTTAAATAGATCGCAGAGAGTTGTTGGTTTTTTTACGTTTGAGCTGGCATTTAACTATCTTTAGTTTCTTAGAGACTTTACCACCAACCGTTCAACTTAAAGTGCTATAATGTTTCACTTCTTACAGAACAAACTCTTCTTACTCCTGTGAATGTTACATTGCTTGTATACATCAAATTGTAGGTCTTCTGTCACCCAGCATGTCTCTCACTTCTATAGGACTTATGGTTTTCTCTTAAATCCTCCTTGCAGAGCGCGGACATCCAAACTCTCATTGACTTCCATTGTATCTGAGCTCAGAATACCCCCCCTAAACTGGAAGTGAACGGTCCTTTTTTAGCTTGTTTTGTCTCATACAAAACACTGTTGACACAACCAGTCGCTTCTGCTACTGACAGTGAAGAATTATTGTCATTTTTTATTTTAATACGATCTATAAGTTTTGAAGTGTCCGCTTGTCTGAGGCTGACTTTCCACTCTGTGTTTCTGTCTGCCTGCCTTAGGAGCGTTATCAGGGAGTGACCGACACAGGTGTGCGGTTACCACGGTGACCTTAATGAGCCACTAGCAGCAGCTTTAATATTTATTTTGATGCAGGTTCTCTTTATCCAGTTCATACATTTTGTCAGCTTAGATTATTCCAAAAGTAAGTCCCAAATTCCTGTTTTATAACAGAAAGTTGTTCTGTGTTGGAGTTTCAGGCAGTAGCTGCATTTAACATCCTCCAAATGTTGAAGATGTCTGGTGTTTTTTTATGTTTCTGCCAATTTTATCTTATATTTTATTTCCGTCCAGTTGTACTCTTAAATATCTTTGTTGCATAGTTTTTTTTGGAGGAGTGGCATTCACTTTAATTTAGACAGTTATATAAGAGAGGTAATGCACAGTCGTGTCTGTGAGGAAACTATAAAGCTACTGCGAGGGGAGAGTTATATTGGATTAAAGGTAAAAGCGTCTGTGTCAAAACAAAAGCACACCTCTCAGAAATAAAATCAGTAGAAGTAGCTCGGCTCCAGGCCGGTCAGTTTTCCTGCTTCCGCTGTTGTTGCATTGCTTTAAGCTTTTTTTTTTTCTGTCTCTAATATTCCCAAATGTCCAACTTTTATTCCAGCGCTGGTTTATGTTGACAGCGAGAACGTCAGCATGCTACACTGTGACATGGTCGAAAACTTCCCTAGCAGCAGATTAACCTGCTAACCTGTGACTCAATGCAGCCCGTTTGAGCTGCTGTGACGTACCGCGGGGAATAATGTGTCAGGATCCGTCCTCGCCGCACACCTGCAGCTCACACCCTTGACTGCCACACACACACACGTAGCCCCTTGTACGTCCAAATGCTGCAGGGCTCAGGCTCAGGTGGAGTGTCACAGCAAAATGGACAAACGTGTCCGTCAGGGACGCAAAGTTTCCAGTCTGGTCGTAAGTCCCGGAGCCAAATTGTGGTTTAAAATATGCAGAAGGTCTCTAAGCAGAAAGTTGGCCTCCGTGTCCCACCAGCCGCATGCTCGTCAGTAAGCCCGCCTCCTAATCCTGTTAGCCCCGAGTGGCTTAAGGCCACGCCAGGCCCTAAACCACAATGCCCGTCTTTCTGAGCAGCAGCCTACCCGCTGCACGCACCATATGGTCTTCACTACGTGTGTGTGTGTGTGTTACCTCTGTTTTACACATGCAGTAATTTGTCCGTGTTTTGCACAGGCATGCGCTTTTAATTGTGTTTAGCCTCCCCCAAAGCCTCGCTTAGAACAGGCCCCAATGAAACCCTTTTTATTTTTTTCCCCCCTCAAATGAGTTTTTTGCCCCTTTTTTTATTTTCTGTTTTCTGTTTTTTGACGTAACCGCACTTTTGTCACCCAAGAAGTGTCTAATCGTGTGGCGGATTAATAACATCGAAACAACTTAATAAGAAAAAAATCTCCAAATCCCTAAATTAAAATGTTAAATCAAAAAATACAATGTTAAAGGATTGTAATTGTGTCCTGTTAGACTTACTGATTATGACCCTGTTTTTTTGCAGTCTCTGTCTTGTTTTTTTCCTCGGGCGCCTTCATTATGTTTTAAACACGAGGTTAACCGGCCTTCACCTAAAACAACCTTTTTGTTTTCTTTCCACGCCAGCTTCCAACGCAGCACACTAAACCCGCGTTGCCTCTTTTCTGTTTGTGACATGGCGTTTTGATTGCTCAGAGAAAGTTGGTCTCCTCGTCACAGATTTGGTTCCGATTCTAATTTCGACGCTGACCGTTGAATGTTGGCTGTTTGGATGCTTGCGGCTGATCCCTTTGCCACGACTACGTTTTGAGTTCATTTTTATTTATTCAATTGCCCGATTTCGCCTGTGTTTTCTGCACCGAGGAGTCGTAGGGCTCTACGTAAAGACGCTGCGTTGACTTCGCGGCAGCGAACGGGACCAGCTCTGTTCGGTGACGGACTGTATTTCTAAAAATGTAGTCCTTTGGGGAAAAGGTCTACTTATTTTAGATGTGGCTTCTTATTTCGAGCCTTCAAGAGAACCACGTTTTCTCTATTTTTGTTTTAAACGAAATTCTAAAGCTACTGTATGCACAATATGAGCCTGACGGTGCAGGTGGCACGAGTTGAATCAGGCTTAAAGAATTTTAAACCTTTTTATCTGAAAAGATTACGAAGGACAAAAAGAGAGGTCCTTCGGTCTGTTCTGTTGTTTGTTTGGATTTTTCGAAGCCATTTATTCCAATAACAGTCCTGCTGCTGACAAAAGCTCAAGGCATTCAGCATTGTGTGGTACAGTTCAATAAGATATCATGAAGAAGTATTTGGAGGATTGTGTTTTTGACAGCTGCCTGATGAATAATATTAGGAAGGCCTTTGTGTTGTACATATCTAAACCATTGTCAGGCCTTGGACGTTGTCTCGAAACAAAAACTGAACCTTGACAAAGTTAATTACAGCTTTTTTGTAAACATTTATTTTCCCGGAGTATCTACAACGTTTATATGGAAGTCTGCGCTTTATAGCCCCAAAACCTAAAATCCAGAGGTAATGTAAGGGCTTCTGTTTGTTTGCAAGGTATCTCATGAACCTGTGGCCAAATTTTAATGAAACTTTCAGGAACTAATCCTTGGACGTACATCTGCAACTCATTAACGTTTGGAGTCAACACAACACGTCAACATGGCTAATCGGCCATATCAAACGTAAACATGGCTTTAGTTCAGCCATTTTTACAGATATTGAGCTAAAGTTTGATGCGCTAGTAGCTGACAGGCGTTCCAACACATACCCCAAGAGCTAACAAATTGTGCATGAATTGATTTGACCAAAACGGCTGAAACATAAGTTTCTCAAGGCTCTGGCCTGAAAGGTGGCATGTGATGTGCACTCCTTCCAGAAATTCCAGGTCTTTAATTTGACGTCGCACGATCAGAATGTAAACATAACACCAAGGCTGACTGAGGCAGGTATATCCCATTTAAAGGTTTGCATCATCACATGCTTTTTTTTTTTTACGGTTTTAACAACAGGACGCTCGCGTTCTTGCGTCCAGCCCACCTTTCGGCTCGGCGTACCACCCCGTCTGGCTGTGACTGCTGACCTCCTTTTCCCGTTCGCTCTGAGCCTCACGCCCACTCCCGCACAGAGGAGCGCGCTAATCTCTCGAAGCATTACTGGGAACTTGCCCCCCCCCCCCCCCCAACCACACAGCAAGCTCGAGCGACAGGGGTCGCCGGGGTTCAGCCGCGCCAACCCGAGCGTGCGGAACCCGCGGCGGGTGGAAGCGTAAGACGAAGCGGCTGTGACAGACACAGCTTCAGCTAGGCAAACACGGAGAAGTGGGTTAGAGACGCCGGACAACGACCTGAGTGTTGATTTTTGATGTTGGTACGCCGAAATAGGCCGAATCCCAGGCCTGTGAGGTGCAGGCTGAACCCAGATTTACAGCAGAATAAGTGAGCCTGAGAGATGGCGGGCTGCCGTTTAGAGCTGTGATACTTTTTAGCAGGATAAGTGGTTCTCGACTGACTCAACTTTGGTTGCCGTGGGGATTCGAAAACACCAGCTCAGTCAGCTGAAGTTTTAAGTGCATCTGTACGTCGATAGCACAGGTGTGTTTCAGAGGAGAGCGTTTGAATCACTGGATTTAATCACCCTTAATGAAGGCGGCAATCGAAGGCGATATTAATTTCGTTAAGTGCTGCGTTCAATGCCACGAGCGACAAACCGCCTCGGAACGTTCGCTGAAACTCGGCACGGACGCGAGCACGCGCATGCTCGACTTGTAACCACAACACGCAGGTGTGGATCGACGGGGGCCCCCACGAGTGTTAAGTAACAGCGGTGTAGCCATCTTTTATTCAGAAGAGTGAGTGAATGAGTGGATGGAGGGAGGCAGGTAGCGGGGTCGGCACATGGACGGCCTGGTGGAAGCGGTTCGAAGGTAATCTGACTCAGCTGGGGCGACAGGTGTGAGGCAAGTTTACACCCTCGTCTTCTGGCAAGTGTGAAGCTGTCATGACCGCACACGCACACACACACACACACAGAATAAAGCCAAGCGAGAGGTGTTTTCACAAAGGAGCGCCGTGCGACCTCCTCTTTGAGGGGAGATGAGAGGACCGCAGGAGGAGGGGATGTCTGTAGTTTAATAGAAAATACAGCGCAGAGCATGTTTCCAACACGTACATTGTGTGAAAACATCAAAACCTGAAAAAAAAAAAGAGAGAAGAAACTCTTTCCACAGATTGAGGTGAAGAAGTTGGTGTGTTGAGAAAACAGAGGTTTTCACTCTAGTAGAAAGCCCCTTAAGTACAAGGCTGAAATAACAGGGGTGCCACTAGAGAACGCAGCTTTAACATCCTTGTTTTATTTTCAGACACCACGTCGTGTTGCGCGTCACCTCTTTTCTGTCCCCCGGGGACGCAGGAAACCACCACAGGTCGTATGAGTCAGACGAAATGTCACTCAGTGTAAAACTAGCCGGATTATCAGGATTTCTCTGGAGTTGAGTTTTACTGCTATTGTTGTCGCCTTATTTGATTATCCACAACTGCGTTTTGCATATTTGTTCAGGGTTCCCTCGCAGTCTTGTAAAGTAGTTTGCATTTTCAGACTCCGTTCCTTAATGTCTTCAGCCAGCTTGTTTTTGAGTCTCTGATGAAGAACACCTCAAAGCAGACAGATTCATACAGAACTCCATGTTTTATAAATGGTTGTGCCTCAGGTGATAAAGAGAATCCGCATTTATCCTCTATATGTTGGCAATGAAGGGACCTTGCATGGTCAGTGTACCGGACCATTTACCAGATGTTACGTAATAAGAATACAATATGTCCGTCACAAGGTAGCCCAGCCCTAAAACATGCTAAGTCTTTTCTGCTTCACAATAAATGGGATCAAAGTTTTACCAAATGTACTTTATTTTGCATTGACGACTTTAACGCTGGTAGCAAAATTTAAAGTTAGTTAAATAAACTGAAAGGTTTTACTCTCTGCAGACAACTCCATCACTCTACATTTACTGTAGGTTTACATACATTTTAATTCCAAACGTAGCTTTAAAATCGACTGAAACGTTAGAAAAAAAAGTACGAGATTTCAAAATGGAAAATGCAGTTGTCCTCAAAATTATTCACACCCCTGTTCATTTTTGTGATATTCTTTGTTTTTGTGAAGAAATTAATGCTTTTTCCAAGTTTGTCTATGATTGCTTAATGAACAACAACTTAGAGAGTGACATCAAAACATAATTCAAGAAACTTTTTCGTCTCATGAGTATATAATAAATCAATTTACAAAAAAAGCCATGTTCAAAATTATTCATACCCTGGTCCAATGTCTTTCTTTTGTGTTTTTTGTGACTGCTTGGAGACGATTCTTGTATGTGTCCATTAATTTCCATTAATTAATAAAAATGAACAGGGGTATGAATAATTTTGAGGACAACTGTATGTAAGAAACCTGGTCCGTAGAAGGCAAAGTCTTGGCTTGAAAATCCACTTTCTCGACGTCTGATCCGGGAAATCGTTGACCTTTGCCCCAGAGGGTCGGGTCATTACACCAAAGGGTTCTCGGTTGACACGCTCCTTGATATGTTTAAGCACGCTGCTGCTCATTTTAGCTTGCTTGACATTATGAGAGACAATTTCAATAAAAACTGACTTTTTATCCGTTAAGTTTGCAACGTGTACTCGGCAGTGGGTCGCATCTTGTTTACATTTTGAAGAATTTCAGAGCAGCGCCTTTTGAAGGGCTGTTCTCGACGCGTATGAATAAAAGCTCAATATTCAGAGTGAACCAGTCGGCCGAGTTAAAACACTTGAATACAAAATGCAAATTATGACCAAATTGGATGAGTTAGAAAGCGGTGCAGCGTCAGATGATTCAGCAGCTCAAAAAATGTCCTTTTTCTTTCTTATTCAGTCTTTAGATTTAAAACACTAACATGCTCAGTATGTCGGTCATCAGACACAGGACACTTTAATGTTCTCAGCTTTATTTGTCACACCTTCAGTGGTGATGGAGAGAGCCACTGTTCACATGATCTCACGGTAAAACAAAAAAAAAATAACACCAGTGGAATTAGAATCAAAGTCATATACCCAGAAACTATTTTTATCACCATGTCCAGCATTCTGTGATGATGTAAAGCAGTGGTTTCCAATCCTGGCCCTCGAGGGCCACCATCCTGCAGGTTTTCCTTGTTCCTCTGCTCCAACACACCTGATCTGAATCAATGAGTGATTAACAGGCTTCTGCAGAACATGAAGAGGTGATTTAACCATGAATCAGGTGTGTTGGAGCAGGGAAACAAGGAAAACATACAGGATAGAGGCCCTTAAGGACCAGGATTGGAGACCCCTTATGTAAAGCATGGGTTAAGCAGAAAATACAGCCGCTTTTAGTTCATTGAAGATTCGCTTTTGTTGTTTAAAAGACTCTTATAGGCTTTTCAGTCCAGCGTCTCACTGCGTCGCGACTGTTAGAGACCAGATGGCGAACGGCATTCATGAGGGAGTCCCCAAAACGTCTCGAAACGTTCACGGGGGGGGTTCTCGATTTCTCTGTGCTTGAATTTCCCCAAGCGACAAGTTTCCCATTAAAGCAGTCAGTCGTGGAATCTTTTCGGTTTAGTTTCCGACACCTCCACATGAGCTCTCCCATGACTAAAACCATCCAAGGCTACAAGTTTGTGCACAAGAAAACAGGCCGTGATTTTCAGAAGTCGGCTGCACGGCTTGCTGCTCGCAAACTGCGAATTAAAATTTGCCTTTTTTTTTTACTCACAGGTTTGAGTCACCAGCTAGCCTCCAACAATCATAGCTCAGTGAGATACCGCCTTTACAGTCTTCAGTAAACTTAGTTTTATTGAACAAATGCTGCTTAGCAGGTGTCAAAATGTTTGTCCTAGTTTGAACGGCGCTGGCATTTAATAATGCGATATGTCTTGATTTCTCCGAGCAGCTGTTCATAACCCAATTTAGGACTTAACTTCTGCCACGGGTGCAGATGCCTTAATGTGATTGCAGCACTCTGGGCTCGCGTTACTGGATTTTTAAAGCGCTACCACGAATTATTATATGCAGAAAGTGCTCATCAACAGATCTCGCTGATACACTCAGATGTCTGAGCAGCATTCGAGTGATTATAGACACTTAGGAAAAAGGAAAAAATTTGTAGATTTTTTTTTTTCAGTTCCCAAAAAATTCAAATCATAAAATGAGTCGGGTTTTAAGATGATCAGCTAAGCCCTGAATCAGAGGATAAGCTTTCGACGAAGTTCGGTCCCGAACAACGGGGGAAAGAACAAAAGGAGGAGAGGAAGGCAGAAAGTAGAAGAGGAACTTTAGGAAAGAGGAAGGAGCCTGTTGAGAGAATAGAGCCAGTGTTCCAGTGTGAGCACAGTTTGACCAGGGGACACTGAACTAAGGCCTACTGTAAAGTTTTTACAGCAAAACACACACACACACACACACACACACACACACACACACACGTTCTTATCCTCAGTAAACACGAGGATGCTGCTACAGACGACCCCGGGGTTGGTTTGTTTGCAACAGGTGGACTACTGTTTCAACACACAATGCACACACTCGACACTGGCAAGCAGCTGCCCAGCGACAGATTATTCTCCTTGTTTTGGCAAAGTGATCTCTACTAAGTGCTTGAAAGGCAACACTTAGTTTGTAGTGTGTGTGTGTGTGTGTGTGTGTGTGTGTTTAGGATTCAGGCATACACATACTGAGGGGACTCTGATCTGTTGACAAGCACCATAATTGGGACAGCATTCTAATAGGGTCAAAAAGTAACTCTTTATGTTTATTATTGGGTTTTCGGCTGAAGATGTGCTTTACAGTTAATCTTAGACAAGTAATGAACAAAGATATAGCTAAATCTTGAAGTAACGGCTAGAAATCACTTTATTGTCCTCTGAAGTCCTATGTGTTTGTCTGCACGGGCACACAAACCGCCCTGTTCTTTGTCCCTTTTTGTTGTTTCTTATCAGCACTCCCTGAATACACAGTGGATTAGCAGAGTTAGATTTCACCAGATCCTAAGAGAGAATGGACACGAGGGGGGGTTTCCCGTCCAGCATCTGGCAACTCACCACCCGGTGCCTGCCTTTAATTCGCCACTGTGCCCACTGGGACGTTGCTGATGTGCAAATGGCGGTTATTGGAGCACGAAGTATTGTTCAGAGAGATTGAAGTACAAAGTAAGGAAACAGTGGCAACAGGCTGGTGGATTGAGCTCGTTTATTCGGCGGCACTAAAGGTGAGACTTGTGTCCCTGCCTCTGGTGCAGGTACGTACGCCAGGTGACACTCGTGGCACGACAGCCCCCCCCCGGTCGGTGTATCACAAAACACAAAAGAACTCGCATGCAGAACACACAAAGCAACCGGGCAAGTGAAATCTGGAGCTCCGATGAGCATAAACTGCTGTTTTAAAACCGGGGCAGAGTTGGAAGGATAAGCGGTAAACAGAGGAACTCGTGCCGGGAAGCTAAATGAGGCAGGTGCAGAGTGAAACATTGCCATTTCAAATTGGTTTATTTTGGTTTTTACACTTTTTGTAAGCTATTTAAGTAAGCACAGCTGGCCTCGTCTTGAACAACAACAACTAAAAAAAAAAAAAAAAATGGCATGACCTGTTTAAGTGGTTTCCTGCGTAACAAACCCATAATATGGAAATTTAGACCAGAGGCAGCTGAAATGTGGCCTGCGCCTAAGATTTTGTTTAGATGCAGTTTTGTGGCTCTGTGGAAACGTCGTTGTTTCTGAGCAGACTCTGACCAAGTTAATGTTCCCGGTTACACAGATGAGTTAGTCAGTGTTTCTCTGCAGTAATGTGGGCCCAGACATCAGTCAGCACGGCGTCTGCTGCCCTACGATCCACACTTCAGTCCGTGGGGAAAGGATTAAGCCATAATTGAGTTGGCAAACAGTACTTTAAAGGTTAATAGGATTCATTTGCATGAGAACCTGTTTAAAGGTGGGCTTGGCCAGCCTGGATGAAGATTGATCATATTTGAGCTCGCAAGACAAATAAATACACCCCCCTCTCTCTCTCCGTTTTGTGTTCTTTCGGAAGCTCTGTCCTCCGAGGAGGCACGCGGCTAAAACGACACCTCCAAATAATGAGCTTACGTGCAAGCTCAGCTCACATTTCTTTGTTTCAACAGAAAAAAATCTCCACTTGAAGGACTAAATGGACCTTCCTCTCCGCCTACGTCGCAAAAAGAACAGGGAAGCGTCCACTTTGTTTTGTGGGGGGACAGGGTGAACCAGCAGTGATAGTGCAGTAAAAAGGGTGCTATGATGCCAGTAACTGATCCTACAGTCAACTGGAAATAGATGGTCCGATGTTAGTAGAGGAAATGGCCGTTGTCAACTTGTCACACCCAGCAAAAGCATCGAACTTTTGGCATTGTGAGATACCCTTAATATTCAAGCAGTGACCTGAGTGATGGGACAAAGGAATCAGCTGATGATCTAGCTTATTGTCGGCTTTAGGGTTGGTATAGCCCCTGCTGGCATTTAGAGCCTCCAGTTAACCTAAGATGGCTGTTTATAGACTGTGGGAGGAAACTGGAGTACCCGGAGAACATGCAAGCTCCACACCGAAAGGTCCCACCTGGAAGACGAATCTGTGACCTTCTTCAGCTCTAGCCAACTTCGCCTTTGTATGGGGGAGCACACGCGGCTGCAGTGCACTTCTGAGCAAAAAATCTAGTGTATCATACCTCAAATTTTGATTAAAAGAATCATTATACAAAAAAATGTTCATTTCCTAATAATAAGACTTGAAATGTTTCCTTTTCCAACTTCATCCGTCCTCTATGAGAACGAAGTTTCACGTCATTTGTGTGCTGGTTTAAAAAACATATAACTAAGTCCAGCATGTTAAAGAGTTGTAAATCCTAAGCACTTCTTCCACTTCTTAATGGGGGGAAAAAGCTAAAGTAAAGATGGAATACGCGTCCAAACAGTTCAAAGCTGAAGTAGGTGCTGGTAAGTGTAACGCTCCCGGAAACCAGCTCTTGTCACGGGTTTTCTTTAACAGCAACAGCCTGTTTTCTCCGCATCGACGTGTCTCGACTGAGCGCGGGGCGGTTGCTCTTCAGACGGACGGGTGCAAAGACGAGCGGGGCAGGGGCTGCTGCTGCTGCTTCTGCTGCTGCTTCAAGCCCAGGCCTGGCCCGGAGACTGCTGACTGGTGCAAAATAGAAACACGGGGGTGGAACCTTCAGAGAGCTGGAGAAGTGACTGAAAGCCGAGGCCGAGACTGATGGCGAGAGAGAGAGGGAGGGGGGAGAGACATTATCGAGCCAGTGTGAGTCAGCAGGTTGATGGAGCTTCGGGGTGCGGCTCGAGCACATCACTGGTTCTGTACGGTTTCCTGCCGGTTTGTGCCGGTCCACTCCAACCAGCTGGAGCCTGTTTGCTTCACTGGATGCAGACCCAGATGACGCAGGTCGCAGACGGCGCTCCGTGTCGGCCGTATAGATGAAACGGACTGCATTTATTCCGTGACATTTCAGGCGTAAAAGCAATTAGCACATTCTCTGTCCATGCTGTAATATTTCGCAGCCACTTGAATTGTATTTAAGGCTCATTCTAATAGAAGCAGTTTGTGGGAAATATCAGCTTGGGTTGGTTTTATTGGCAGCCTGTTTCTAATCTGAACGAGCACGTCTCCCCGCCTGTGTGCAGGACCAGGGGACAACGTCCCCGCCGTGTACGGCCTGGATGTGACGGACGTGTCCAAGTGGGAGGAGACGGTGCTGAACCCTGCACTGCAGATCCTGGACAGCCTCAGCAAGGTGGGGCCTCAGCAGACTAAACCGTCAGCTTCCTGTCAGCCGCTCCTGGGTACCGCTGCGGATCCGGCGCGACACTTTCATCTTGACCTCTGCTTTGTTTCTCCGCTCTTTCTTCTCTTTTGTACATTTCCTGCTTTCGCCGTCATTCTGCGTTCTTTATATTTGTTCGATTCTTCTCCTTGTCTACATTTCTTAAATCCCTTTATTCCCTTACTGACCTTTTATGATACTTTAGTTTTGCTCCTTTTTTTTAATCTCTTCTCGTCTTTTAGATTCTCGCTGCTTTCCATTCCTCTCCTCGTCGGCTCCTAAAGCTTCTTTCACGCCTGCGCTTAATCAGCCCCCAACCGAAAGTGTCAGCGTCATGTCGGAATGAGCTAATTGGCGCTTTTCTGTGGCGTTTTAGTAAAACACACACACCGTTTTTCGTCGCAGCACCGCTGAAGGCCTGAACAGCTGCAGAAAGGCAACAAAACCAGTGGGTTATTTTGGCTTCTTTCAGCGTAATCCGACTAAAATAAAACGTGCAAAAGCTCCGTAAAACTTCTGTTCCATCGTTTCACCTATAATGTGTTAATTGGCTGCAACATCTAGTTGTTTTCTCCAACTCCTGAACCTAATGAACAAGGTAAAATTGTGTTTGTATTGTAGCTTTTCAGGTTGTTTGTCTGCATTTTTTTGTTTTGTTTTGTTTTTTATCGCACCAGCTGATGACATTAACGACTTTCTCCTTGAGTGAAGTCGGAGCAAATTCAACCTTCAACACAACTTTTCTTGCGTGAGCCTTTTATATAAGCGCCCACGATGATATAAGTGCTTTAATGTTTATATCTCAGTTGATTTATTTCCCAGTTTCACACAAAAGGCAAATGTTACCCATTTTGTGTCTCGTTCCGTTTCTTTGACGTCGTCCTTGTGTTCGTCTCGTGTCTACAGAGGGGTTCAACTAGTCGAACCTCTTTTCTTCCTGTCATCAGGGTGAAGAGCCAGCCGTTGCACCAATCAGAGTGCAGGGAGGGGAGCAGAGAAACACACAGAGCTACCACACCTGCGACCTGTGCGACAAAGTCATCATCGGAGACCTGGAGTGGACGGGTGAGGCGCCGAATGATCACGCCCAAACTTGTTGTCCTCATTTTTATTTATTATTATTATTATTATGTATCCCTGCAGCTCTTTGCTTGATTTGAAGTAAAATGTTGAATTCCTGAAACAAAACAGAACCACTCCTGATGAGCATTTTCTACCTTTTGTTTTTGTCTAAATGGAAGCAAAAGCTTAAAACCTTTAAACTCTTAAAGTGATTGTTCAGATTCTTAGAAGTGGAGCTCTGTGGAAAGGTTATGAACTATTAATATCTTAGTTGTTAAAAATAGCTTTTTGAATGACCTCAGTTTGAAGAAAACAAGTTTAAATCCTACAAGATCGACAAGCTGACAGTTTTGTTTTTTTTTCAGGCCATTTTGACTCAGTTAATGGGATTAAAGGGTCAAGGATTAGATTTTGACAATTAAATTTAGACGGCAACGCTAGCTGAAAAAATGCAATATTTTATCCTGTTTTCTTTTTAAATATCATCTTCAGTCAGTAGTTGTGAGCACATTTGAGCCTGAATACCTGAAGGAATATTCATGCCTGTTTTAGTCAAAAAGAACCCTTGTTTGTAAAAACAGACTATAATTGTGATAAATATTTCCATCCCTGTTTATGCAGCTCACCTGAAATCCAAGAAGCATCACTATCACACGAGGAAGAAGAGGAAGCTGGATCCAGGCTGCGACCCGCCCCAGAGCGCCTGCGCGCCCCCCGTTCCCGCAGGAAACCCTTCAGAGGACGAAACCTGTCGGGACTCACCCGGAGACACGAGGACGGTGCGCGCGGACGTACCCGTGGCGCTTCGAAACCTGCGCCGACTCTGATCTGCGTCTGCCGCCTTTTCCGTTTTCCCGCCACCAGACTTAACCGGCGGACGATTCTTAAAAGTTTCCCTGCAGGGATCTTCACTGACGAAGCGCCTCGGTAGATGTCGACGGACACGAGACAAATCCTCGAAACGGTCCGGTTCGACCCTGCGTGCACGTGGGGTCGCAAGGATCAGTTCAGTTTGTGGCGTTGGTCGTTTTGCCTCAGCTTGAATCAAATTATAAAAGTAACTTATTTTTTTTACGTTTGCTAAATACTCCAGACACAAAAGTCTGATTATTATTATAATTCTTTCAATGCTTCAGTGTTTGTTGCCATTTTTAAATATACACATTTCAGTCTCTATTTTGTTTTCCTTTAATAAACCAGAATACTTGAGAAGTTTCTCCCCTCACAGATGCATTTCTGTCAACTAAGTAAAAACAATAAGGAGCTTTCAGCTGGACGTCAGCAGAAGTTTTACCTTTCTGTTATCGGAGCTCTTAGCGGCATGCTCACACAGCACCCAGCACTGCGCCCCTTTTTTAATATTTTTTTTGTCTTAAAATGCACCCCCCCCCCCTTTCTGCTTCTTTGTCTGTTAATGACTAGTTGGCTCATGTCTGCTCCGACGGCGGCACAAACCGCGAGGAGACGGCGGTTGTTTACCCGGCAGCGGTGTTGGACCTCGCTCAAACGAAGGTGTGTCTGCCTCTTGTTAAACCGTTTAAACAATGTCTGGCACGCTTCCAAAGGCCTCCTTTTCCATCTTCTCTCCTGCTTCTTTTTTCCTTTTTTTTTTCCACAATTGTTCCACTTTCTCGGCGAGCCGTCTTCAGGTTGTACGGTTTAAGTCCGTGAGTAGTTTGACCCCCATCCACATGACTAAAAATATTTCCAGCTGTATAATAGGTGGAAGTGCGTTCATGTGTGTGTGTGTGTTCCACATTCTCTTTTTCCAAACTGGGTCATGCTTACTGGGAGCTCAACATACTGTACAGGAGTCACAGCAGGAGCAAAGGTCGCCGTGCAACTGGTGTCTGGTTTATATAACCCGCTCTGTTTGGAGGGTTTGTCTTTTCTTCTCTTGGCTTTTTAATCCGCAGCCAAACGACATCGTTTTCTTTTTTCCCCTCTGTTGTTAAAAGCGCCAGGGCGTCAGCACCCTGTCTGCCCGTTATCCATCATCATTTTTTTTAAAAAAAAAACAAACAAAAAAACACAATTTAAAGTTTAAAACGGTCACAAAAAGTAGGATTTTCGGGGCTGAATTGGCATTTTGATATTGTTTTATGGTTTTTACACAATCGCAGTATTAGGTGTTGTGATTTTTTTTTTTGTCTTTGTTTTAGACTTTACCGCAGACTGTGCAGCTCAGTGCGTGCCGATGTCTCGCACTTTAACTTTTGAGTTGTCGAAACTCACCGGAACTTTGGCAAAACTCTTCTCACTCAAAAACAAACAAACTTCACACTTCTTACGCAGTTCAGGAATCAACGCAGACATTTTGTGTGTCTCTCATTGCAGTGGGACAGAGCGCACACATCCAAACCCTCATTGACTTCCATTGTGTCTGAGCTCAGAATATTCTCCTCAGAACTGGAAGTGAAGGGTCCTTTTAGCTCCGATTCACAAAACACTTCTGCTGCTAGTTTTTACACATTAAATGTTTGCCTGAGGCTCACTTCCTACTCTTTCTGTCTGCCTTATTAAGAGTGCTTCAAGGTAGTGAGAGATTTAGGTGTGTGGTTACCATGGTAACCCTAATGAAGCAGCTTCACCATTTCTTTTGACCTTTTGACAGTTTATCTAATAAAACATCAGTTCAGATTATTCCAAAGTTTAAGTCCTAAATTGCTGCTGGGCTTTAGAGAAGAAAATTTATGTTTTCAGGAGTTTCACATAATGGCGCACTTTTTAAAAAAAAAAAAAAGATTTCCTCAGAAATGTTTTGAGTTTTATCTGTTATTACGAAATCAGAAATCATGTTTGAATGTGGAGCAAACAAAAAAAAAACAAAACAACAAAAACCCGAGCTTTTATCGGCCACCTGAATCTCTCGCATGCTTTACATTTTCCTCCTCGCTCCGTGCGATACGCTCTTATCTCGCGATCCTCGGCACCTCCAGGCACCGCTGACATCACCCGGTAACTCGAGGACGCCGGCTCGCACCATTCAGCGCCGCGCGGAGGGCCCTTGAGCTTTGTTTACATTCTCACAGACGTGGAGATGCAGGCGGAGTGTGTACGGACACACACACACACACACACACACTTATTAGATGTTGACAGTGGTTTACAGGACCAACGCACCAAACTTGCATAATAACACATATATGGTAATATTTGTTTAATTTAGTGCAAAAAAATGAGCTTTAAGTGAAAAATATAGTTTTTAAAATGAATCACAGTAATTAACAACAAAACTAAGGCATTTCTTTTTTCTAAAATACAAAAATTTGTTTGCTTTTTTATTATTTTATTGATTTTAATTGATCATTTTCAGTTGTGAGTTGGAGCTAATTCCAGTAGCTGGGAGGCAGGCTGAAGTAAACGGTGCCTGTACCAAAATAAAATAAAATAGTGCAGGTTTCGTGTCTAAATGGAACTAAATGTTCAGCTAACGCTTCGCTTGGCCGTTGTTTTTGTTTGAAGTGAAATACCTGAAAATCCGACGTTCTTATCGTTCCAGTTCTGTAAACTGAGATAAAGTATGTGGGAATGAGGAATGATCTCATCATCAGCGAGCTAGCATTGTCTTGGTGGCATCACGTTAAGGTCAAACCACAACTATGTCTGCGGAACGACAGCGTGCAACAAAACACAGCTGCTTGTTAAAGACTTTCCCTCAGAACCTTCGAATATGAAACCATTCCCCCGATCTGGATAATGAATTACCCTACTTGATCCAAAAAATACCACTTCACGATTTATAAATTATGTAATATTTCTTTAAAATTTAAATAAACACATATGTATTGATAAATTAGTGTCTAAACACTTTTAAATCGGTTATAAAACACTGTTCATACGTGGGTGAGTTTTTAGCAAGATCAGGTGCTGAGCTTTTGTCATTTCTTCATTTAGATTTATGGAAAGAAAACATTTGTCAATAAGTTATTTGTATGTGAGCATTACGAGCATTTGAAGGCGCAATGCTTGTTTTGGTTAAAGGTATTTAGTTTAAAGGAAGCTGAGCAACATTTATCTAAATTAATTAAAGTACCATGCTGGTGTAGATTCTGTCATCCAGGCCGTGGTAAAATTCAAAAAAGGTTAAAAAACAAAAACAACTGGACTTCTATTCTGTAGTTGAAGACGTTTCGCTTCTCATCCGAGGAGCTTTTAAAGCTGAGATGTGATGTAAGCTGGACTGCTTGCAAATTGTTCTCGCTCTCCTAACAACAGAGGCTCATTAGGGTCCTTGTTTGTCTCATTGATGGGCCCCTCTGGTCACATGAGTGCAGGTGTTGATTCCAATCAACACCTGCACTCATGTGACAAGCTTGAGGGGCCACTCTCGTCACATGAGTGCAGGTGTTGATTCACTCCAATCAAAGTAAAAGTACTGTTTTGCCTTCTCAGTGTATGAACAGTGTTTTATAAATGATTTCTTAATGCTTTTTAAGTTGTTTACAAACACAAAACTAACCTCTTCATAAAGCATTAATCAGCAGTTTATAAAGGGACCAAACAACCCCCTAAAACTCAAAAAATAAAAAAACAACAACATATTATTATTTGTGTCATATCAAGCTGGTGCGTATCAAACCACACCACATTCTTCTGTATAAACTTGTCTCAACCTTGAAACATCTACTTAGATCCACAACAGGTTGTCCTCTAAGAAAGACGTTTTCACCACGTCTCCATTTATCTCCCATGATGTAGAATTAAACCGTACTAGGAAAAATAAATTGTACTTTCCCAGTTTTTGCACTACCAACCGTTTTTACCCTGTTTGACCTGAGCTGACTTTTATACGTTACAGGAAAAAGAACAAAACACTCTAAATTTTGGAACAGCTCTATTGACTCAAACGCAATAAAACATTCATAACCGCGCTTTCACAGCCAGGTGTAGAATCACAAACATGTTTTTTCAGCCTCTCGGAGCGAGCTGCTTCTGTATGTATGGATGGCGGTCATCCTTCTCGTGTTTCGTCACGTTACACCGCGGCGTTTTCCACAGCGCGCCGAAACAAACTGGGCCCGGTGAGCGGCTTCAGGGCCCGGTCACGGCTGCGTACTCTACACGACCGGATGTGTAAACGAGTACGGAAGCGTTTGTTTACTCTGTAGTACACAAATAAGAAGCATTTGAGATCACTGAATAAGTCACTTAAAATAAAATCTAATCATCTAAAGGTATTGATGGAAAATGACTTGAATAAAACACTTTGGAAATTAAAAAAAAAAGGAAATTAGACAGAAGTTAAATATATTACATATAAGTAATATATTGAAAAAGACATCCTGCTGGGCAACATGTTTGTGTGGAGCTGAAAGGATGTGTAAATAATAATGGTGCTCACTTGATGTGCTCATCTGTTTATGATTTTTTTAAAATATGTTCAGTTTTTGACCCACTCCAGTGGACTTTAGATATGCACGTTTTCTCCTAAAGGTCGTAAAACTCAAATGAACATAAGAAATTCCAAGCCACGATGAAGGATGTTTGGGCTTTTTAAAGCCAAGATGACGACCCAGCAGTGGTGTAAAAACCAGCTGGAACGTGGTGGATCTTTGCAGGGTTTCGGCGAGAGGACTTCGGGCACTTATGAAGAACTCAGTGGGCTGCCACGGGTCATGGAGCGGGATAGGTTCGTGAGGGTTTTGAGCAAACTCAGAACTGCCGCAGTGAGGCTGTGCTGGCAGAATATCGGGGGTCCCGGTTGGAGCACGTCCACGATGTGGTGCCAACCGACCTCATGCCTAGCCTGCGACCGCAATCGAAACAAAGAAAACAGAAGGTTTCGTGGGCGGTAGCGTCGCGCCGATCTCGACAATCTTTAGAACAGGGGTGTCGAACTCCATTCCTCGGGGAGGCGCTCTCTTGCATTGTTTTAGACGTTCTTGCTTTAAAACGCCTGCTTTAAATGGATGATTTGTTGCCGTGCTCCTGGAGAACCTGATGATTAAACCATCTGAATCGGGCGTGTTGGAGCAGAAACACCGAAAACTCCCAGGACTGCGGCACCTCGAGGCCTGGAGTTTGACACCCCTGCTCTAGAAGGTTAGGCCAGGGAGGGAGGACAGAGCTCGGGAAGGGCACAAAAGAGCACCGTGGGAAAATCGAAGGAAAAAGGGATTTGATGGTAGCAGCGTCCTGATTGTCCTCACCCTGAAAGTTGTCCGACTCCGATTTTGTTCTCTCCCCAGAGGCTATTGATTGAAGTTTCCCTGTTTTTGAGTCTCGTAGAGGTGAATTAATGTTTCAGTCGTTAACTTTCCCTAGATGTAACATCTAGGACAGGGGTGTCACGTCCTGGTCCTAGAGGGCCGCCATCCTGCAGGTTTTAGACGTTTCTCTGCTCTTCAGCAGGTCTTCAAGTTCTACAGAAGCCTGTTAATCACTCATTTATTCAAATCAGGTGTGTCAAAGCAGAGAAACATCTAAAACATGCAGGACGGTGGCCCTCCAGGACCGGGATTGGACACCGCTGATCTAAGGGAAAATTTAGCAGGAGCATGTTAACCACGCCAGGTGCTAAACAATCTCTCCATAAAGCTGAGTGAACTTTAGGACAGATCTTTTAAATTTCTCTTAAAATTTCCCCCCTATTTGTGCACCAAAGCCGTCTCCGTCTCTCTATCGTAGTAGTGTGTCATCCAGTGACGGTGCATCGAGGCAATTTGTAGCTTCCTTAATCCTTATCTCTAATCCCATTTGACTAAACATTCCCTGCCATCTGGCCCTGGCTAGACAAGGGCAGGGAGGGAAAGAAAAGAAGAAGAAGAAAAAAACCCCTCACAGACGTACACTCAGACGTGCTCTCAGCTAATCAGATAGAGCCGCAGCTGTAGTCGGAGACGTTGTTGACGACCTTTTTCCCGCCGAGCGTCGGGCCTCCTAATGCGGCGCGTGTTTCCAGACGGAGCGGAAGGCCAAATATTTGCGGGCGGCAAAAAGCACCAGACACCACACGGTCGCGTAATCTCAGCGAGCGGGGGGAACGCGAAGGTCCCCGGCTGAGAACGCGGCCTAAAACGAGTCGGGCGTCAGAACCGGCCGGCTCTTCCGTGTGTTTGTTTGACCCTCGTCCTCGCCGCTCCCGCTACCTAACTGTGCCCTTTGCCACTTTATTTTTTTGTGTTTTTGTTTTCTTATCTCTCTGAGTCGATGTGCACGGGTGTTTACGTTCGTCCCTGTCCACAGGTTCGGCGTCTTTGCTGTCTGCGGACGACGGCGGAGACGCTCGAAAGCCGCGAGTTGCGTAACCGAGCGAGAAACACAACGCTGTCAGGTGCAACTCGATCTGATAGAGGCGGATTGTTGGGGCGGGTGTGGTGTGGTGTGCGCGCGCTGCTGCTTTTTTTTTTTTTTTTTTTTTTTTAAACCATCACTTCAATTAGTAACATAAACCACCACGCTTCAAATCTCTCTGCCTCTTTTAGCTCTGTGTGTGTGTGTGTGTGTGTGTGTGTGTATCCTGTATGCAATCTAAATTCAATCTTTGAAGAAAATGCACATCCCCTGCCGCCAAAATAAGATCGTCTTTTACTGTATTCAGAAATGACGGCGTTGGAGCCGTTTCGGTCAAACCTCGTGAGAACTTGTACTCCGAGTATGCGTTGCCAACTACTGTCAGCTACTACCACGCCAAGTTGTAGCTCAATATCTGCAAAACTGACTGAATAATAGCCATTTTTGTGTGCACTAAGTTCAGTCGGCTGTGGCGACCATCCTGAATGGGGCAGGCTCCAGAAGTTGATCGGTTGCAGATGCACACCCAGTGATTACTTTCAGCGAGTTCTGTTGAAATCAGTCCACTAGTTCACGAGATATTTTGCTAACAGACACGCGCCACACAGACGTGCAGAAACATCATTTCTCCTCCTCTCTCCTTTAGGCGGCGGGCTATAATTAAACGCGTAAACACAGCCAGCTGTGCCTAAATCAGCCCGATCCATAGATTTTTTGGGGGGGGGGACAATTCGGAGGGATGTATGCGTCCCAGACCAAACGCAGACCATCATTTATTCATGCCGGTGTGCGCGCCTATAAGAACGACCGGGGAGGCGGGGGGGTTCACTGAGTTCATGCGGCTCCCCCTCTCTCTCTCCTCGTCGTCCCGTCGCCTCGTACACGAAGGAGACGCAGCAGATGGAAGGGGACGTGTTCGAGACGCGAGAACGCACCCGTAAGGATTCTGTCACGGCGAGCGAGGGGCTTCCTGCAGCCTTTCTCCCTCTCTGCTGCGCGTTTCCTGCCTCGGTTATGTAATGCGGGGGCTGCCCGGTCCCTTTTTTTTTCTCTCTCTCTTCTCCCTTTCTGCCCTCCCCAGTTGGGAGCGTGACATGCCTTCCTGTTTTTCCATCAACCCACTGAACTCTTTCCCAGGGCAGCCGTTAGGAGAGCGAGCACTCGGCCGCACACTGAATATGAAGCAGGTTTATTCTCGACAAGACGCCGCCGAGCCTTTATGTTTTATGTCTAGACGGCTGCACGTGTGGATCGTACGTCACGGAGTCAAGTTTTGTTTCTGTTTTAGCCAGCTTCATATCATGAAAAAGAAGCTTTGTCACTTGTGTCCACTTGTTTGACCTTTGCCCTCAGGGAAAGAAACGGACTCATGAAACTCCTGCCTGTTCTGTGTAAGGCAGCCAGGTTTTTTTCTGACTGGGAACACAGAGCAATGTATGGTCTCTGCAGCGTATAATATATGAGACAAAGAGTGTGTGTCTGTGTGTGTGTGTGTGTTGTGCCTCTCCATTGTCTCTGCATGGAGCCGGCTTTTTCCCGCCAGTGCAGTGTTTTGTGGGTGGGGTTAGGGCCGGCCTCCAGCGGCAACAAAGCGCCACAGATTCCCGCCCAATATGCAAATCTGCTCAAAGTGGGCGGGGCCAGGAGCCTCCCCTAACTGCAGCACTTAACACTGTCGCTTCCAGGGTGAGCACACCGGCAGACTGCATGTGTGTGTGTGTGTTTTCACCAGCACAGACTAAGGAACCACAAGTCGTACGCTGTGATCTAATCTGAGAAGAGTTTTGATGCTTCAAATACAAATAATAAAAAAAAAATCCTGATCCAGCATCCTTTTTTTAATTTTAGCTCTTTGCTTTTAGTCCAGTTTTGGTGTTACCCAGCCTCATATTAGTTCCATGTGCGTTTAAATCAGAATAATCAGAGACTTTTGGATCATTATGTATAAAACTGCAATAACATCGTAAAACTAGATCTTGACACAGGCAGTTGTTTACTGAACACAGGCTTTGGGCTCAGTAGTTTTATACCTGATATGAATTTAATCAAAAACACAAAACAAGATTCTTATAAAAACAGGTTTCTGGTCCTCCATTACAGTTGGCAGGTGTCACATGTGTCAGTGACGTGCCCTCACAGACCGTCCACCTCGTGACGCAGAACCGCCGTGTTCCACTGGTGGTGCGAAAGCAAACACAAAGGTACTTGTAACTCGCGGTTTTTATGCTCGTTTGGTCCGAAAGCGCCTAGTGAACTGTGAAGGAACCAAAATGACAACTGGTATGAATAATGATCCACATTATCACAATAACAATTTTAACAACCACATGTTTGGTTTGTAGGACAGAATTTGGCTCCAGCTGCAGTCTTGACTGGTCCATCTGATCATTTGTGGTGGAGCCATTTGGCACTTTTCTGTTTAAAGTTAAATAAGTCGTCGTATCTCAATGCGTCTACCTTCAAACAACTGTCAGATATTACTTACCTTTTTAGTGCATCTGTGTACTGAATGGAACTAAATTTAACCTGCAAAACCTCCTGAATCTGCTGCTTTTGTAAACCGTTAAACCTTCAACTTATTATTTATTTACTAGTTTTTGTCGTTCTGTTTCAAGCGGTATTTAAAACAGATGTTGCTTTGTGTCACGGCACACGGCTCGCTCACGTTTCGAACGCGTTACCTAACTCGGCGTGACGTTAGATAAGCGCTTGGACCTGTCGCCGCTGCTGTGGATCAGCCCTCACCTGGCCCTCTCGCTCTCGGGCATTTCGAAAACATCTGTTTGCTAACTTGATTTCATGATTACACAGTCTGGACTGATTGCCGTATTGTTCCCTAGGTTCACACGCTGAGACTTTTTTTTTTTTCCCCCATTTTTAACTCAACGTAGCACCTGTAAAGAAAAGTAATGTAAACAAAAATATTCAAAACTTTCTCTGTGGTTGATCCACAGTTAAACGCAACACAAAGTGACCATTTTAGCTTGAAATCAGTGGAAAAGTTCCACCATGTGATCATTAAACCATTGTAATCATGCAGTTGTTTTTTTGTGCAGGAACCTTCATCCCTTTATGTTTGTGAATAATCAGTTTGCTGAGCTCTCCGTCAGCTGCACAAACTATTAGAAAGTGGCTGGATCCCGGCAAAATTGTAAAACCTTCATCAGCGTGAAGGCCGTCGTGACGCTAGTTTCTCACTGGTGGGCAGTAGTGGAGTACATTTACTTGATTACTGTACTTAAGTACATTTTTTGAGAATCTTTACTTGAGTATTTTTTTTTGGGGGGGGAGAAACTTATAACTTTCACTCCACTACATTTCAACATCAAATATTGTACTTTTGACTCCACTACATATCTGGGAAGTTAGTCGTTACTTCGTGGTAATAGATTCAACCTTAAACCTTGGCTCCACAGTGAAAGTGTGAGGAGAACCAGGACTCTCTGGTTTGGTGTGTTTTTAGATTAAAAAAACACACCAAAATGGTGGCATTTTTATGCTGAAGTTTTTTCCAGGTGGTGTAGAAGTTGTAGCAGAGTGTTTCTACGCGTCGATACATCAGGTGGTTTCTGAAAGTTACAAGGTTCTGCAAAATTATACAGCAACATACTGATATTAGAACATTTAATTTGAATTTTTGAATACTTAAGTATTTTCAAAAGTGAGTACTTCAGTACTTTAACTTTAACTTGTAGTTGAGTACGATTTGACCATGAGTATCAATACTTTTACTCAAGTACTACAGTTGAGTACTTCGTCCACCACTGCTTGTGGGGAAGTAGTTGGGAATACATAATTGTGAGAAAATACTTGGAATCACACTGGACGACACGGTTGCACAAGCTCCTGGCAACGTTTGGGCCAAAATACACCCGGAGTTTACATAAATGTTGACGACAAACTACAGATCTGATGCCCTGGAATTTAACAAGGGTTCGAGATTCCCATGATCCCAGAAAAGTCTGTGCACCCACTCTGTCACGACTCTCTTGGTGCTGAGATGTAGCTACATGCTAGAAGATCACGCCATGGTAGCACGATGCCGCCGTCACGGGTTCTAGGTTGTTCCCACGTCCTTCTCACGATTGCAAGAGGCCAGGGTGGCCGGTCCTGCTTTCAGTCCCTAACAACCAAGCCGCTTCAGCCTGCGCTCGCACCGTGCCCCTCTTAGGACGCCGATGATGATAAACGTCGCTACGGACCCCTGCGACGAACACACGTGCCACAGGGAAGTAAATGGGGTTGGAAACGGGGGAATCCTCAAGGGTCTAACCTCCACAAGATGGATCCTGCACAACCCAGAAAGTGGGTTATCGCAACAAAGCTGACGCGAGCCTCCACCGGTTTCAGTTTCTTAACGTCGAAAAGACGCGGCGTGCTCCTGCGTCTGTGCCGGATCTCGTACTGCTCTCGTCCAAACGGTCCTCCGAACAAACTCCCGTACAGGCGCATAAGGGCTCGTCAAAATGCCCACGGAGGTGTCGCCCGGCACAGTTGGTCGGCGCATTTGTGCGCTCCGACAGGCGGTGGCCGGTTTCCATCGGAGGGTGGCTGCAGCTGATAGGAAGCATGTCCCGCGAATGTTGCCGGTCAGTCGTATGGAGACCAAAAAGAGGGGGTAGGAAAAGAAAACGCGAATAAACCAGGGGGGGGGACTGCTCTGTCAGGCCGATAAGGCGTTCCCTCCTCGCAGCAGTTAACGGTTAACTGCTGATGTGCTTCGAGGCCGAGGCCCCCGCGGCTTCGGCCCGGTAAAGGAGAGCAACAAAGCAGGAGGGCGATTTGCAAAATGATAAGGTTTGACTGTTGGAATTAAACTGGAAAGAGCATTTCCATATTCACGCCGCTTCGAACCTGCCGCCAACGAACTGCCTGGTTTGTTGAGGTGATGGGAGTCGTACTCAAATCAGGAGGTTCTGAAGCTTTGCATAATTCGCTTCCTCGTTTCATTCATGAGCGTTTGCCGTGAATGAGAACCTTGTACCGACGAAATGAAGGTTCAGCTGAAACCTTCCCGCCGCTCTGCACATCCGAATCAACTTGAATTAATTGGCCACCATAAAGCAGTTGTCCAGGACCTGGATCCATGCCATTAAGGAAGTGAGTTTGGTTCCTTTTATTTTGTTACGCGGCAGGGCACGAAGCCAGGCCCACGGAGAGACGGAGAAAGAGAGAAAAGCTCATATTTACATTTGAAATCCGCTGTTGTTCACTCGAAGCAGCAGCTGCATCCTCATAAGACGGGACAGAACCGTCCCGCTGCTCTCTTTTCCATATATAACTTCTAACAAGCTCTCCTGTGTCCCCCTGCCCTACTTTGCAGCTCCAGGCCATCGTGCACAATCAGATGGACCCCATACAGGCAGGTGGGCCGCGTGCCTGCTGGTAAACCAGCAGCAGTTTGGTTTTTATTCCTCCGTCGGACAGCGAGTCCCTTGGATGACCACCGTTTAGACATCGCGGCTCATTCGGAGCCGAACATTAGCAGCTGGGTCCATGTTCTCCTGTCTGACCCAGATTAACCAGGTTACTGGGTTATGGGTGCCTTACTGTAATTTGCCTCGTTCTGTTGTTTTGACCGGTCGTCCTCTGCTGCCACCTTGTGGCGAGCCGCGGCACACGCAGACAGGCGATGGCTTCCATGAACGACTAGAGGTTTGAGGAGATTTGGGATTTTTAGAAAACTTTTGTTGGGTGGGGGGCGGGATTAAATATCTGAAGACACCTGAATGTTCAAAGTAAAACTAAATAATCAATGATTCCACCTTGTTTTTGACATTTTATCATGTTGAAAAGAATATTTACCAGCTCAACAATAAAACATTTGATTTAACCCCAAAATAATCTGCATATTTACTTTCATCATTTATTTCTCCCCATACAAAATAAAATATATGAATCCCATTAAAAACGGGTGAAATTAACTCATTCAGCTCATCTTTTCTGTGGGATTTTTAAATACTGATTTTCTGTATGGAAACAAGTAAAAGACATTTCAGTAAACCCTTTTAGATTTAAATTGTTCCTTCTGTCCCATTTTACTTTATGTTAATATGTATTTCTTCTGTTTTATTGTTGTTGTGCCTCTTGTGTTTGTTTGGTTATTTCTAAATTATTTAAATATACGGTTGATGATTACATTTTTTTTATTTTAAAATTTCTCATATGCACTTAGTGTGATATTTTGTTGTTTGTTACCTTTTTTTTTATTAATATACAAGACTTGTGCCATTTTATTACATTTATTATTAACTATTTGTAGCTTTTTAATAAGTTTATCTGTCCAGCAGCAGAAATGACAAATAATTCGATGTGTTTTTATCGTTTTTTGCCTTTTTAAATCATAAAACGGCCATAAATCCTGACAGTTTTATCCATTTTCGGTCTGTTTTACTCTGCCGGACTGTTTAACTGTTGCGTAGCTTTTGTCCCGTCAGCGAGTGATGGAGAAAAAGCTGTGTCCTGTTGTTACCTCCTTACCTGCAGGAGTTCCTCTTGGGGGTTTAATTGTTTTCGGGGCTGATGGATTTGGATTCTCTTCGACAAAATGGTCCGAACTCTCCTCGCTCAGGTTAGGATAAAACCTGTCCACAAACTGACTCTATAGTGACTCTGAGCTTAAAGACAGGTGACTCTCTTTGTTCCTGTCCTTCTTTTTCTTTTCTTTTTTTTCTTGAATAGTCAGTTTCTTTGTTTTCTTGTTATTTCCACGACTCAATCAGCTGATCACTTTGGCCATAAATCTCTCAGATTATCCATTCACTCGTGTGTCTTTCCTTCACGTGAACCTCTCGATCTGCAACTAGTAAAACGGAGCTAAAGCCAACCACCGTAACGTTATTTGTTTGTGTTTATCACACCTCCGTTCCTTCTTAAAACTGATCAAACTTGTGCGTCTGCAAGCAGCTGTCTGACCTGGACTGAACAGTAGTTCTGTCTGCGTTCCTGACAGAATAAAGAATAAGACGTAAAAAGACAACACGGGTCAAGTTAGGCCTCTTTTTTTTTTTGGCACGTCGTCCACAGGAGTCAGAAGGACGGGGATGTAAAGTACAGATCTGTTGGTATTTGCTGCATATAACCTGGAAAAGTTTTACAGATTACTGCCTGTGTGGCCCTCAAACCCTCAGCGGTGAGGGGCTTCAACGGAGAATCCCTTCAGAGCCTCCAGCTCTCCCTCCGTCACAAATTGTCTGTCCTGGTCTGTCCTGGTTTGTCCTGGTTTGTCCTGGTTTGTCCTGGTCTGTGCTGGTTTGTCCTGGGTTGTCCTGGTTTGTCCTGGTTTTGTTTTGTCCTGGTCTGTCCTGTTTTGTCCTGGTCTGTCGTGGTCTGTCCTGGTCTATCCTGGTCTGTCCTGGTCTGTCCTGTTTTGTCCTGGTCTGTCGTGGTCTGTCCTGGTCTATCCTGGTCTGTCCTGGTCTATCCTGGTCTGTCCTGGTCTATCCTGGTCTGTCCTGGTCTGTCCTGGTCTATCCTGGTCTGTCCTGGTCTATCCTGGTCTGTCCTGGTCTATCCTGGTCTGTCCTGGTCTATCCTGGTCT
>NC_051434.1:16405974-16439963 GCF_001649575.2 Kryptolebias marmoratus
CCTCCACGCTTGGTTTGGTTCGCCTTTAATGAAGCTGAGTTGTTTTGCTTTTTTTGGGGAAACCTATGACTACGGCAAGCCCGACGGTCCAAGCCAAAACATATGGGAGCTCTTGAGACGACACACACCCAGAGTCAGCGCCACCGAACAGTTAAAAATGAATAAAAACACCTTATTTACACATTTCTGTCCGAACTTTTACAACATGCCATCTAAGCATTTATACAGAATATGCCTGGGCACATATCCCTGTATAGAAAATATATTATAAATTAAATTAGACTAAGGTCTATAGACATCCAAAGTACAGCACTTTTTTTTTTTCCTTTTTAAATTTCATTGTTTTGTTGTTTTTTTGAATGACGTCCTCGGTTTCGCACTAAAAGAAAGAACTCTAGTTGGATGCAGATGTTGACGTTTGTTGCGTTTTTACTTTTTATTTTTGTTGTTTTTGTTTGTAGCGGACCACGTGGACTACAGAGAAGCCTCGCATATTTACACCGGATCTGTCTTCGGGTCTGTCTGACTCGTGCGTCGCCTCGCGTCCTTTTTTCCTCCCGTTGACCAGCGGTTGGTGCCCCGGGGCCGCAGGGCTCGCTTGCGGCCCAGCGGCGCCGATGGCGTAGGAGCGCGGACCAATCCGCTTTGGCACGGGGTTAAGAAGCGTGCTGCGGCTTCTCCCCACCCCACATGACACACACAAAGCTCCTTTTAGTTCATTTTAGCAGAAAACGAAAAACTGAGCAAACTGGGGCCCCCCGAAGGGAAGGGGGGGAAAACAGAAGCTTGCGCCGAGAGATCTGGAGCATGCTAGCACCATGGACAGAGAAAAGACGCAAAGAATGATGAACGCTGTTCAAGTAAAGCCAGAAAATATACAAAACAAAACCCCAACAAAATAAGCGGTTGTGCTGGAACGTCAACGCACACTACACGGGTGGAGCTTGTGCCGAGTGGAGGGTGGGGGTTGGGGTGGGGTAAAGTAGCGATAAATTCAGATGGACGAGCGGGACGGGTGGAAACGGAGGATCCTTAATCATGTCCTCCCTCCTGTCTTCCTTTGTCCCCCCTCAGCTGCACTGATGTAGAAAAAGAAAAGGGACGCAGGCGGAAGCAAATCTCCGGAGTGGTTCCATCACGTTGCTTCGTGGGTCGCCGGCGCGCGGAGGTCAGTGCAGCTGGGGGGAACGGGGTGCAGCGAGGAAACGGGGGCGGCTCCAGGAAACGGAAATGGCATGTTTTTGTTTTAATTTTTTCAAAGTGTGTGCAAAAATACTTATCAGTCTACGGCTGGAACACCTTTTTTTTTTTCTTTCTTTCTTTTCATACATTTTGGTTTTGACCTTTTCTTAAATTTTTCTTTTTCTTTCTTTTAATATAGCTTCCTCTTTCATCCTACCTACTGTTAATCTGCGGCTCGTGTTTTCGCTTCTCTTCATATATATATCTCTATCTTCAGGTCTGGCTTTTTGCCCGTTCTTACTTTACAAAATGAGAGACAGAACGATGGGACAGCTGATAATATACAGAATTAAACTCCTCTTCCTCCTCTCGCCGCCAACCTGCGGGTGATTCCTCTTCGCTCTTTGTAAACAAACAATGTAATTTTTTTTTTCTTTTTTTCTTTAAATTTTCAGCCACTGGTGTCTGTTTCCTCTTCGTTTTCTCTCCTCCTCCTCCTCCTCTCACTGCAGGAGAGCCCTGATTTGTTTGGAGGTGCTGTCATCGTTTAGATGTCGTGTTGTATACCTGGGTGGGGAGGAAAAATATTTTTAAAAAAAACAGGAAATGAAGAAGAGCTGAAGCTCTGTACGTGTGGTGTGTTGTATCCACCTCAGTGCGTTCAGAAGTCCCTCCACGCTGTTGGACGGTTGCTCCTTCAGCACTTTGATGCAGCCCTTCATCTGCGGGCCGAGACGACACAGAACATTAGATCAGCCCGGTCTCCTGCTGCTGCTCGTTAAAACCTCATCTACCGGGTCCAAACGGATATTCAAGGGACCGCGGGACACACAAGAACGTTAAAAATACTAGAAAAGCCCCCTGCAGAGGTGGTTGGGGCTTCCTGAGCTCCGCTTAATGATTTTTGTATCTCATCGTTGTATTTTTGCACTTTTCTGAGTTCCTGTCTCCCACCGCCCAAAGCCACCTCCGTCTGTTAGCAAAATATCTCGTGAACCACTGGGTGGGTTTTGATGAGGCGCTCAGGAAATGATCAGCAGGTGCACGTCTACAACTGATTCACTTTTGGAGTCGGCCCAGTTCACGGTGGCCGCCGAAGCTAATCCACCTCACCAAACACAAAAATGGCGGGATCTCGGCCAGTTTTACAGACACCGAGCTAAAACTGGGCGCGGCGGTAGCTGAGAGTCATCCCCAGCACGTACTTTGAGAGCTACACGTTGCGCACTTGTTTTCCCATAACTGTGCATTTCACTGTTGGAGCCAGCCCTGTCTGTCTGTTAGCAAAATATCTAATGAACCACTGGACAGATTTAAATGAAGCTCTCTGAAAGAGTTCAATAGATCTATATTGACAGCTGATTAACTGTTGGAGTCAGCCCTATGCAAGATGGCCGCCACAGCTAACTGACCTTAGCAAACACAAAAATGGCTGTAAGTCTGTCGGTTTTACAAATACTGAGCTGAAGTTTGACGTGGTAGTCGCTGAGAGTCATCCACAACACGTACACTGAGTGCTAACAGATTGTTAAAGACATTGACCATGGACCTGTGTGCCAGTTTAAAGGGATAGTTTAGCTCTTTTGAAGTGGGGTTTGTAGCTTCATACAACAGATAAAATATTAAAGATCCATACTCTTTCCAAATATCAGAACTATCCCTTTAAAAGGTAGGCTGAGGCAGATGTCCGACGGGGAAAAATAATCTGAATGTGTTGCACTCACATCGATTTTGGAGGTTTTGGCAAAAGCTCCGACAGGATGGACGTGGTCGTAGAGGATGATGACGCCCACCATCACCCTCATGCAGAACAGCATGGTGTCTGTGTTGGTGAACCGGCAGCGGTACTCCCTGAGACAGAGGGGGACAGTGCTTGTTTTCACCCGACGTTTGTTACGAAGAGTAAAAAAAAACAAAAAGAAACAAACCCAGGGTGAGATCTGAGGCCGAGGGGAGCGCCGGGTTACAACAAAACGAACGAGAGACGACGTGTTTCTGACAAACGCTGAGAGCTGAATGCTGACAGAGCCGAAACTGACGTGTTAAAGCCTAAAGAGGCAGAACACTAGCTAAAAGAAGCAGAATACTAGCTAAAAGTTAAAAGAAGCATATTATTAGCTAAAAGCTAAAAGAAGCATAATATTAGCTAAGCGAAGCAGAACACTAACTAAAAGCTAAAAGAAGCAGAATACTAGCTAAAAGCTAAAAGAAGCATATTATTAGCTAAAAGCTAAAATAAGCATAATATTAGCTAAGCGAAGCAGAACACTAACTAAAAGCTAAAAGAAGCAGAATACTAGCTTAAAGCTAAAATAAGCATAATATTAGCTAAAAGAAGCAGAACACTAACTAAAAGTTAAAAGAAGCAAATTATTAGCTAAAAGCTAAAAGAATCAGAATACTAGCTAAAAGAAGCAGAACACTAGCTAAAAGCTAATAGAATCAGAGTACTAGCTAAAAGAAGCAGAATATTAGCTAAAAGAAGCAGAATACTAGCTAAAAGAAGCATAATATTAGCTAAAAGAAGCAGAATACTAGCTAAAAGAAGCAAAAAGCCAAAAGAAGGAGTATATTAGCTAAAAGCTAAAAGAAGTAAAATGCTGCTAAAAGCCAGAAGTAGTCAAAAGCCAATAGTAGCCAAATGCAAGCTAAAAGCTAAAAGTAGGAAAAGGCTATCTGAAGTGATTCAGTAGAGAGAAATCTGGACTTCTTCTCCTGTCCGGTTTGCCTTCTTTTGAACCATGTAGGTTTGTCATTAACATAGGAAAAGGTAAAAGTGGCAAAAGACTAGCTAAAAGCTAAAGTATCCAAAGGGTAGGTGAAAGCTAAAGTATTAAAAGAAGAACTAAAAGGAGCAAAGGTCTAGCTAAAAGCCGAAAGTAACAAAACTAACGAAATGCTCAATGTGGCAAAACGCAAAAAAACCTACAGAAGCTGAAAGTATAGCACTTGTCTCCTGAATGAGCGGAGCATTTTGATACACGAGTGGCTAAAACAACACAAAGCATGCAGAAGTAACGCAAAAAAACAACCCAGTCAGACACCGGTGTAAATGCTGAGTCACTGTTCACACAGTGAATGAAAGAAGGCCTCAGAGTGGGAGGGGGGAGACCAGGAGAGGAGGAGCTGAGGTGATGCAGGTGATGGAGGCACTCACGGGGTCTCCAGCATGACGCGACACACGCAGGCCATGGTGCTCAGGCAGTCTGTGGTGTCCTCTATGGGCAGGGTCTTGTTCTGGAGGAACACAAACCAGACGGCAGAGGCTGCTGTCATACTGGAGCTTTGAGGGAAGGAAATGTTGCAGCACTAGGTGGAGACAAAGCGGAGCTGTTTGCCGAGAGAGGCTCGGCTTCTACCGTTTACATCACAGGTGTCAAACTCCGTTCCTCGGGGGGGCGCTCTCCTGCATGTTTTAGATGTGTTCTTGCTTTAAAACACCTGCTTTAAACGGCTGACGTGTGGAGAACCTGACGATGTGGTGAGGAGGTGATTAAACCGTTTGAATCAGGTGTGTTGGAGCAGGAAAACCTAAACCCTCCAGGAGGGCGGAGCCTCGAGGCCTGGAGTTTGACACCCCTGGTTCACATGAAGGAGGAGGAGGAGGAGGCGAAGCGCACCTCAGAGACAAACTTGGTGGTGGCGTTGCTCAGCGTTTTCAGCATGGGCGTGGCTTCGGCGTAGAACAGGGACATCCGGTTGGCCATCTCGTTGTTCACCTCGTTCTCGGCGTCCAGCTGCAGAAGGCGGAACAACGATGTCACACAGCGGATTTTTTTTAGATTTGCACAATAAGGGCGACACAGCTACCATTTGATTTATTCAAACGCCGGAAGACAACAATGATTATGGATCAAGGCAGCTGCTCTGTCGCTGCAGTTATCGATCCATGATTGGTTTACGTGAAGCTGCTGCTTCTTTTCTTTTTCTTTTCTTCAGCAGTGATCAATATGGAGTAAAGGTTGCTGCAAATTAGTTCCTTAGAAGTTATTTAGTCCTCAAACTCAAAGTGCCAACTATAATGTTTGCAGAGCTGTTTAGTTCAGGGCTGGGTATTAAAATAATTAATGGGAAAAAAAGGAAAGAGGGGGGGGGGGATTATGGTAAAAAATAAAAAGTAGTTTGACTTTAATAAATCCTGTTTGTGGTACTGATTTTACAGTATGATGTTTGGAGTTGGGGGCAGTTTTGATGTTACTCCTAAATGAAATGCTGCTGGAATGAAGAGTTTTCGTTCAAAGAGACAGAATCACCTGCTGGTTGTTCAGCCTGTTCCTGCTGATAGTCCTCCTGTAGTAGCTGAAGTCGTTCTGAATGGCGGGATTTGTCATCTGCGCGTTTGGAGGAAGCGGAGAGATTTAGAGTTTCACGGGGTTAATCGATAAACAAGTGGATTTTATTTATTTATTTATTTTCTGTATGGTAAAGGTCGGCGTTGGATAACCGGAGCAGAGAGGATTCCTCTCACCTTCAGTTCGTCGAAGCTGAGGGTGAAGTGGAGGATCTCGGCGAACTGCTTGGCCAGGGCCTGCTCCCGCTCTAGGTGCTGCATGGGGGCGTAGGGCGGGCTCGTCAGCGCCTCCAGCAGGCTGCGCAGGGCGTTCTCTGTCAGGAGAGCCACACTTCAGAGGGGGGGTTGTGACCAACAACGAGGAGCTGTTCCTCTCCTTTCGGACCCTTTCATTTGGCAAAAGGTAATCGGAGCTCCTTTACCTCCTTGCTCTCCGGACTCTCTTCCACCTGCTCCCTACTCTCACTGCAGATCAGTGCCTGCAAACACCCTAAAACGCGACGACTCGAGCCTGTCTGTCAACCTGAAACTACAGGGCTCGGATGACGATTAGCCGCAGATTTACCTCCACGACCCAAGCTGTCGCACCGTGGCGACTGTGTCCCTGACCAAACATGTCCCCTGAACCAGCTCTTTGTGCTGCCTGCAGAGACGCCCGAGCGGCAAAGCCTCCCGCGGCGCCATCCCTTCCCCTGCATTAAAAATGCATGCGATGCTTCTATAAATACAGCAGTGAAAGTGTTTAATCTAAAGGGCCTGGGCAGAAACCCCCAGTCTCTCTCTCTCCCGCTGTTAGTTCAGCGCGCACGCTTCCTGCCCCGTGTGCCGACTCCTGGCGGCTTCAAGCGGCAGATCAGATGAAGAGACGTAAAACGGGTGACCCCATCAACTCTCTTATCGAACGAGCGCAGCCAAGGCTGGAACGAGGTGGAACGTCGTTGGGCTTTTTACTGGCTTGTTGAGCCGTTTCTGAATGTCGGCGCCGGTCGTCAGCCAGCCCCTCGCGTTTCTCGCAGGCCGAGAACACGGTGTCCCTGAAATGGAGGTACTATTGGAGGAGGCGGCGGCTGAACTCCATTTCACTCTCTCTGTCAGAACTGGACAGCCACATACCGCTGTTTCCGTAGCAACGGCTGCCTAGCTGCTGGGTCAGGATGCTGCAGAGACGAGACGCTCGAGGGGGGGGGATGCGAGTTCAGGAATGCGGGTTGGACTGAAACAGGCACGCAGGACGACGATCTTCATCACAAAGCTCTAAATGGTCCGACTCACCGGGCTGTGACTGGTGGGGACTAGTCAGGGACACAGAATTTTGAGAAAATACCCAAATTTTCCACTTGGAATCCAACTAAACGATGCATTTACACAAACTCCTGAGGAAATTTGTGCCAGAGTCAGCTGGGAGGTTACATTACATATCAGCAAAAACAGCTCTAATGCTCTATAATTACAAAAACAGAGTAGAGAAAGGATCAAAAACGTGACTCCAGTGAGGAATTTCGAGGGGATATTTCTGCGACACCACAGCGTACGACTCACATAAGTGAACGGGGAACCCTCGCAAACGTTTCGAGACGTTATAGAGGCCGACTCGCAAATGCTGTTCGCAGTTTGTCGCCAGCAGTCGCAGCACGATCACCCACACTTGTATAGCTCTTACAGATGGACTTGCTTCATTAAAAACACAGTGGCTAACAAGTTCATGCTGAAGTTTCAAATGCCGTGTTCACTGTTTTTATATATATATGTATTTTGAAGAGAAGAGCAGCGCTCACCTAGCCGCAGGGAGAACTCGTAGAACCTCTTCAGCTTGGCCACCAGGGGGCAGACTGCGTTCCAGGCCTTCTCCTGAAGAGCCAGGTCGCCCGGGTTCTGGATGGCCTGCAGGCGAGTGACACATTCAGATGTTACTTTCAGAAACTCGTTTAAAAAGCCCACCCCTCCTCATCTCCTCTCTTCCTCAGTGTCGTATCTGAAATCGAGGTGGGGGGCGTTTTCGCTTTTCTGCCTTTCAGGTCCTGTCACGGTGAAAACTGATGATTCAGATCTCCAAATCAGACGGGATGCAGATGGAGACTCTCTGACAGATACAGAAGTGGAGACATTCCTGCTCAGTGAGGAAGGATTTTTTTGTGCACTCTAAAACGCTCAATTTGTGGCATTTTTAGGTTAATTTTGTAAAAACGTCATATGCAAATCTGTAAAAACGGACAAAACCAGGCTGCACTAGTACACAAATAACGCTCTAATAAGAGGGATGCATTCACTTAATTTTTAGAAACATGTTTTATTTTAATTTTGTACTCAGTTATGTTTGTATAGTCACAAATGTAGGTTTTTGGGCAAACATGATTTCTGTTTTCACTGGAAGAAATTAATTAAATTTGTTTAGATTTTTTAATAGCATGAATATTTTTGGAGTTTGCTAAGCCGCTTCCTGAACAGATAGTTCAGCTGTTTTGTAAGGGTTCTTTGGAAACATGAACAGTTATTATCTTACCTGCTGCAGATAGCTCTTTGAACAACCTCAGTTTGGAGAAACGGTTTAATTCTGACTGAACTAAAGAGCTAAAAACTAGAAAGTGGGTTTCGGCCGTCTTAAAACAACTTCAGTTTCCAACATTTCATACTGGCTCACGCCTATACTTAACTTTTACGTGAATAATTCTTTGTGCTACACGGGTATTCTGGCAAAAGTACAACGTTCTTGTAGGAAGTGCTACAGCTAGCTGCTGCGACTGCTATTTATGCAAGCAAAAAACCACACATTTCTGTGGCGGTTGATGCAGACGTTACTTTAGAGACCTTTTACATTGCTTTCAGTTTTGTGTGTATTTGTTAGCTCGACTATCAACAACAGGAACTAGCTGTAGCTAAGAGCACTGATAGCACAAGTATGGCAATATTTCTGCTGGAATAACCACGTAATGTAAAACTAACAGCAATGTAAAAGGTTATAAAATAGCATTTGTATGAACTGCTGAGAGAATCTGAAGCCTGAAGTTGTTTTAGGACGGCAGCCGTCCACTTTGGTCTTTGCTAGCCGTTAGCTCGTCAGCCCTTCCAGATTTAAACCGTTTCTCCAAACTGAGGTCGTTCAAAGAGCTATCTGCAACAAGTAAGATGTAATTTGGTTATAACTTCCTCCTCATGAAGGCTGATATGTATATTTTTTAACGTATCAGTGGAAGCACGGCCCTGCCGATGCTACGGTTTGACCTGTAGCCAATCAGTAATGTGTTTACAGACATGGATGGGGGTTAGGAGCCTGCGTTTAATGTGTGCTTTCCTGCAAACCTCACATCACCCCCGCAGGCTTTAATGAGTCACATGAGCGTCATGCATCCGCGCTACACTTTGTCTTTGTTTTTGGTGTTTGAGCTCTTTTTTTTTTTTTTTTCTTTTTTTAGGACCCCGTCCTGCTCCTCACTTCTCGTATCTCCTGCCCCGCGCCGTTGTAGGACTGCAGCTCTGCCAGGATCCCGTGGGCCTCCTCCAGCACGGCGCTGACCTGGTTCCACACGGCGGTCTCTGCCTCGGTGGGCTGGGCATCTGAGGGAGGACGGGGGGGAGGACGTCAGGAAGAGATGCACGTGTTTCCAGGGGGGGTGGGGGAGGTGATTCAGAGAGAAGACAGATTAAGTGAGGAAGAAAAGGTGGCGTCACGACAGGCTAGGAGGCCAGGTTCAAAACCTGAGATCAGACTGCTGCGTTTCATCCACGTTAAGGCAAACCCAAACCAGGACCGCAGTCGTGAAAATCTGAGGTTAAAATCTGGCCGGTAAAGCAGTGGTTCAATTTAACCTTGGAGTTGGATCGGAACACAAGTGAGTCACACTCTGTCACGCAGGGGAGGTTTGATTACGAGCCGCGGTCACCCCAAAGAGGAAAATGACGAGCCCGTTTCACTCCGGGGGAAGTTAGGTTTTCGGAAGGCTGGATTGCATCACTTAGATAACGCGTCTGACTCTGTCCTCAGCGGAGATTTATACACGCCTGAGCAGGCGTCCAATCAGGTCCAGGTAATAGTCTTATCCATCTCTTCTTTATCACGTCCCCCCCTCCCCCCCCACTCCTTTCGGTAGGCACAGACGCTTTATTTACCTCGAGACTCAATCCTAAGAAGTGTTAAACCCGCAGGGTGGACAAGCTCTGTGTCTGTTCACGCTGCAGAAAGGCGAGTAACAGTGCGTTTGCCTTTGTCTGTCTGTTAGCAAAATATCTCATGAACCAGCGGATGGTTTTTATTGAAACACTCAAAGTAATCACTGGATGTATATTCATTTAGAGCCGAATATGTTTTAGAGCTGTAGTTTTGCATATTATGAGCTAAAGCTTGATGTGGTAGTAGCTGAAAGTCGTCTTCGAGGAATCCTAGGCCTTTATATTCTGGTCTGTTTTGCTCTATATTGTTGTTTTTGGGTTTTTTTTCGCTGTGGTGATTGTGCCGTTCTCATTTTGCCTCGGTGTTTGCTGATGCAGCGCGCCGCGAGCGTGTTTGATTAACACGTTTCGAAACGCGTCCTCCTGAGTCACCCTCGTGTTTGGTTTTTCTCGCCGTTGCCTGTGACTCAGGTGTGAAGTGAGTGTGGGAGTGTTCCCGGGCAGCTCTTTATCTGCAGCAGCGCCGCTGATTATTTTTGCACCCCGAGGCGCTGCCGCCCTGCAGAGTAATAGTAATCATGGGAGATTTTGCTGTCCTGCGTGTAAAACCAGCTGCCTTAATAAGCACCGCAACCTCTGCTATTTTTACAACATCTCATTAAAGCCTCCTTTAATCTTCTGCTAACAACATCGGCGGCTAACTAGGTAATAATTACAGGAGCATAATGGGAAACTAGAGAAATTACATTTTCTTCTTTAATGCAGTTTAAACGCTGAGCTGAATGAAGTTCGTTAGAGAATCTGAAACTTAGTTGTTAAAGCTAAAAGAAGCAGAACTCGAGCTAAAAGCTGAAAAAGCAAAATGCTAGCTATTATCTAAAAGTAGCAAAACCCCATCTAAAAGCTAAAAGCTTCAAAAGCTAGCTAAAAGCTAAAAGTAGCAAAGGACTAGCTACAAGTTAAAAATAGCTGATTGTAGCTAAAAGGTACACAGAGCAGGACACTAGCTAAATGCTAAAAAGGAAATGTTGGCTATTAACTAAAAGTAGCAAAATGCTTGCTTAAAGTTAAATTTAGCAAAAGGCTAGATTTACATTTATAGTAGGAAAAAAAATAAAAGCTAGCTGAAAGTAGCAACAGGCTAGCCAAAAGGAGCATAAGTCAAAAACGGCAAATAAGCTAAAGCAGATTTCAAAGACAACGATGTTTTTGAAGGAATTGGTGAGCTCCTAATGTATCTTTATGGGGAAAATATCAGTAAATAAAGTTTAAATACTGTGAAAAGCTTGTAACACTGATTCCCCTGGATGGGCTAAATATTGTGACGTATCAATGGCTAAAATAGCACAAAGTATGCAGAAGTACTTGGATTGCAAAAGATGTAATGTCGTAAATACTGAATCAGCATAAAGATTTCAGACTTTAGCTGAGAAAACCAGGACCACTCCTGTAAGCTGGAAATAGAGCTGGGCTTGGTTGAGCATAAAGAAAAGGTAAAAAAACGGGCCGACGCGTAGAAGCTGAAAGAGTTTCTCCAAGATGGATCCCCACAAACTGCATGAAGGTCTACTTCCTGAGAAGTCTGGAGCCTAACGCTCTTTGGGCGTGAGATTTGGACACGGAAAGACCAAACTGTTGACTGAGAAAACAAAAGCTCTTCTGACCTCATGATCTAAATTTCTAATTTACCCGTCCTCGATTATTTTCCTCAACTTCTCTCCTTGCATCTGTGAGCAAAGGAGGCGAGGAAAGAGAAGGCCGATAACCAGCATCAGTCTGAACGTATCACCCGTAGCCTCAATTAGCTATTTATATTTTGTTTTTCTTTCAGTAACTTACAGCTTATGTCATTTGCACATTGGATATATTCGTGATATTTATTTCTAACTCGCTTTAGGTGTTGCAGATTACGAGAAACGTTTCTGCGGAGGCTGCATGTCATGTACATCTTTTAGCAGAAAGCCTCCTTTGTTTTGGTCCTCGCCGGTCCAGATGCACCGCCTCAGCAGGATAACATGACCGCACGCTACATAAAGAAAAGCAAAATCGCGCCGCGGTTCTGGAAACGAATCACAGTCGCCTCGTGCAGCAGTGTAGGCTGAGAGCGCAGCAACTGTTCTGATCCAAAATGGTGTCGAAGGGGCAATGTTGTAGGAAACTGCACCACGTTAGCCCGTCCTCTTGCTCAATTTAAAATCTTCATCAGAACAGCCCGTTTTCAGCAGATATGGTGTTCGCTTTTAGATGCTGCTCTTTCCTGCAGCGTGAAAACACGTGACTTCATTAAGGCTGCAGATCGGAGCCAAAGACTCACTGGAAAAAAAGAGGCTAGTTGGCAAAACAACGCTAACAGTTAATTCTCATTAATCGGGCTGTTGTATTGTGTTGAAGCGTCCAATTTACAGCACAGAGTGGTCTCCATCTTCTCACCGAAGCCTCAGCAGATTTTGTACAAATTCGAGCCGTTTCTTTAAAAATGATAGTTCAGGTCTTTGAATGGAGTTCTGTAGAAAAGACTGTGAACAGGTAATGTCTTACCCGTTGTCGACAGCTCTTTGAACGATCTCCGTTTGGGAGAAATAGTTTAAATTTGACTGGATTCATGAGCTAATAGCTGGTCTAAGAGATAAAGACCAGTATGGATTACTGCCGCCTTAAAACAACTCCAGTTTGAAGAATTTAAGTTTAATTTTCCTGACAGAAAAGCCCCGCTGCAGCGAGCGGTAGCCAGAGGCGCTCCAGCTAGCTGCTCTGGCTGCTGTTTGCTCCTAAAAAATAACCTGAATTTATCATAAACCACCATGTAATGTGAAATTGACAATACTTTAAAGCTTAATAAAATAGTTTACATGAAATATTTGAGACTGGAACCATTTTAAAATGAACAAAACCAAAAAAACTTGGCCATGCCCAGATTAGCTGTTAGCTGTTAGCTAATCTGGTCAGAATTACACTTTTTTTTCCTAGTTTTTTTTTAAACCGTGCTTTTTACAATAGCTAAAGTACTAAATGTTCATAATCTTTCCACAGAACCTCATATTAAATATTTTAAGACTTTAGGTCTTTTATGTCCGTTGGAGGATTATCTTGTGGATGTGGGGACTCAGTTTTAGTTTGTCGGATTTTCTCTGGTCGTGACGTCCCGCCTTCTCTCGCTGTTAATATCCAAAGCCTTAAGATCGATTTTTATTTATTTATTTATTTTTTATTACTGAAGCTGCCATGATGTAGGCCTTTTTTTTGTGACCAGAGTCTGTGCACAAGGAATGTGGGGCTTTCTGCCTGTTCCGCCTAATTAAAGCTAATTTCTTTACAAACGACCTATTTGTTGGCGTGGAGGGGGCGGGACTTATAGCTCGCACTGGAACCAGCCTCCGGTCCCGCCCTGGCTTCAGCTTCTAGGTTCCTGTCGGATGTCTAGTGTTTAATTACGCCGTGGATGACTTAAACCAGCAGTCATCTGTAGACATGCGTATATTCTCCTGAGGGGTGAGAGCAGCTCAACCCAGACCTGGATCTGCGTGACAGAGGTGACCGTCCTCCCAAACCCAAGAGGGGGAGAGCTCACTGATGATGATGACAGAAGTGGGTGAGGAGGAAGAGGAGGAGGATGGGGGGGGGGGATAAGAAGCTGCCATTCCTCAGTCTGTGACTCATTGCGTTTTGCTTTCGAAGCGGAGTGAATGGCGCGCATAACAAAACGAGGGGAAATTCAGCCGATTTGACAGCTTGACGTCTCACGCCAGCAGTGAGCTCTCCCACTCCTACGGTGACACAGGAGGAGGAGGAGGAAGCCAGCTGTTAGGGGAGGAGGAAGAGGGGGGATAGTGGCAGGGAATGTAGGGACACAGTGCAAAATATCTACATCTTAACCTTTGATTTTACCACACGGTCAATCCTAAAATGCTTCCTGTGTGAATTTGTTTCTCATTTAGGGCAATAAAAGCAAGAACTAGTTAAAAACATGATCAGAATTTGGTTGGAAAGAGATGACATATCGGAGTTTAACCCTAAAACTAATGTTTTGCTTTTTTATGCTGTCAAAATGGATTTGCAGGATGACGTGGCGCTTCCAATTTTGAACCCTAAAAACAGAGAAAGACTTGTTCGGATGGATTTCTTTGACACTGCAGAGTTCAAAACTGGAAGTGAAAGGGATAGAGGCGATCATATTTACAGGTGTTTCGTCACAGCCATTCTCTCTTATTTTCCCTTTCTGTTATCTCCTTCACTCACACTGCTTAGTGGAAAACACACACACAGATAGGTCAAATACAGGGAGCAATGTGATGATGACGATGTGAACGGATGATGATAGACTTTTTGTTCGACATCATCATCCCTTAGCAACGAAAAGAAACCCACGCAGGACTGACATTTGCAGCTTATTCCTTAACATTTTTCTGTAGCGGCGCTGATCAAAGCCTATTGTTGTCACTTTGCAATAGTGTCAATGGGCTTTTGTTTGCCTGAGTCTCATAAAAATGCGGCCTGCGTGTGAATAGGATACTTCAGAAAGACGACTTCCAAATGTCAGTCCTGAGAAGAAAAGGGAAAAACTAAGGGTAAAAAGATCGGAGGAAAGAACTGAGGAAAGAAAGGGGGGAAAAACAGGTTAAACCAAGACACAAAGATGGTCGGCTAATACGGACAGAGTGGTTTAAATAAAGGAGAGGCAACAAAGAGAAAGGGATAACTCAAAAAAACAAAAAGAAGCTGATGGTCTCACGTTCAAAGTCAAGGAAAACTATTGGGCCATGCTCAAGTTCGGCGCAAGCCAGCACTTTCAGGAGGTTTCCCATGAGCCCCCTGGAACAGAGAGAGGGGAGAAGTCTGTGGGTGATGAGGGGATGGGTGTCGGGGTTGTGCGCACACGGGTGTACGAGTGTGTGTGTGTGCGCATGTGAGCTTCAGGTGTGTGTGTGTGTGTGTGGTGCGCGAGAAGGAGGGCGGTTTGGGTGGGAGGCGGGATGAGAGAGCGGTTGTTGGAATGGCATGGTCGGAGTACAGCCTGGGTGAAGCATGGCAACATGGACATGTCCGACGGCGTCTTCAGTCCCACTCTCATGCTCGCTCCTGGATTCGGAGTACAAAATGGCTCCCATGGGGTGGCGCTGGCGGCAGCAGTCCAAGTTTAGATGTGAAACGGGGCAAAAGTGACTAAAAGCAATAAGGTTTCTGTACAAGAAAAACAAACACGAAGCTCTAAACCTCAGTGTTTGTGGCACAAGACTGCTTCATTAAAGGGGCTAAACATCACTAGATATCTGCAAGAAATGGAAGCAGAAATTAGAGGAACAGTTTGACCATTTTGAAGTAGTGTTTGTAAAAGTTATGAATAAATAATACCTTGCGTGATGTAAAAAGCTTCTTGAAAGGCCTCAGTTTGGAGGAACGGGGTTCAGGCTAACAGCTAGTCCAAAGCAACTAAGATAAATGCGGTTTGCTGCTGTCTTAAAACAACTCCAGTCGCCACATTTCATGCAAAGCCTACTTCACAACCTGCTGCTCTGCAGTCAGTTTCACATTACACCGTTATTTAAACGGTTATTTACATCCAGGCCTCACGTTTTCTTGAAATCCATATAATTTCTGGCAACAACAGTGCAAACGTTTACACTTTAGGGTTTAAAGGAAGTTATAAAGTTTCAAAGACTGAAGAATCTGCTTTTTTTAGGTTCATTCGGAACTAACCATCAATACGGCTGCCACCCTAAACTAACGAACACCTTCAAGTTTTCGTAGCGGTTTGTTCAAACGCTGTCGTTCAAACCTTTAGACTGCCGCTGATTTTCCATGACGTAGTTGTTTTGGCTGGAGTATCAAATTTCCTTCCAAGACGAGACTCTAGTCTGCACCATGCGTGCTACAACCAGCTGCTGCTGTCACTGTTCGCGCTTGCAAATTAACTAACAAGTCTGTAAATTACCACGCTAAGTGAAATTGCCAGCAGCGTAAAGGTTTTACAAATTGCTCCGTCCATGAAGCACGATACAGTTTTGGAGATTAAAGCTGTTTTAAGACAACTTAGCTTCGTTTCGATTGGCTGTTAGCTTGTCCTCCCTCTGTTGGAGCTAAACTGCTCTTCCTAACCGAGCTTGTTCAAGAAGCGATATCCACAATAAGTAAAGTATTAACTGGTTTTAACTTTTACACAGAAACTCATCAAAATGGCTGAAGCACTACTTTGTATCAGCCAATCTGTAAAACAGGCAGTTGGGTGATTTTTTGTGCCTTAAATTTAATCCTAAACAAAGAACGGTTTACGTGAAAGTCCAATGCAGATATTGCCGTTTCGAATCCTTTTAGTGTGTGGGTTTGTACCATCGTCAGTTAGAGAGTGGGGCTGAAGAGCATCTGATAATGACAAACACCACCCTCAACAACGCTCCATCACACCATCAACAACCCAGCGACTCGCATCTGGACGCTCCCCTCTGACCCGCCCGCTCCCCCCCCGCCGCGCCGCACTCACAGTACAAGCACACGCACACAAAAGCACACGCCCTGGCGCTCACTTACTTTCAAAGTCCAGGAAAAAATGCGGACAGTTCTCTAAATCCTTGCCAAGGACCTTAATGAGGTTCCCCATGGCTGGCGACCTGGACGGGAGGAGACAATAAGATGCATACAGTACCAGAGACCTGGCGGCCCGCAGTGAACACAACACAACAGGTACATGGAGAACACAGCAGCGTCGCGACTGCTTTTATTGTCGTTCAGCCCATCTGCTTTGTACTCTAAATTGTCCCGTCTTCCTGTTCGGGCAGCATGTCCATTGCCAAGTCAGACATTCCAGTCATAAGTGACACCAATCTCAGTTTGAATCAGATACGCGGCATATGAAGTATTCAATTAGAGCGGGGCCCAAATCCAGCACTGAATCATTTAGCTCACTCCCTGGGAGTCACCAGAGCTGGACCGTGGTTTTAATCCATTTACATTACTATCGTAATCTAATAAAATGCTGCTACTATGTATGGACCGCTCCGCTCTAATGCTTCTTGTGTCTATACATGCTTTTTATAGCCTCGACTCAAAGATGCCAGAGCTTTTTTTTTTTTCAGTGAGACTGTGACTGAAAACTTGCCCGTTTTCTCACAATTCTGCGTCGCCAAGTTGTCTCCAACGAGCGCAGCTTGGTGAGACACTGCCTTAAATGTTTCAAAGTGGGACTGTGTGGAAGGATCATGAACGGTTGACATCTCGCCTGCTGCAGACAGCTCTTCGAACGACAGAAAGAGTGTCGTTCTGACTGGGTTGACGAGCTAACAGCTAGTCTGAGTGGAGCCAAGACCAAAGTGGGCCTCTGCTGTCCTAAAACAACTTCAGTCTCAGGACGCTCACAGTGGTTTCATAAACTTTTATGCCCACTGTCACTTTAGCACCGCATTAATATCTGTGTAAATTTCTCTGGTTATGTGCATCTTCTAATACAGGCAGCAGCGGTTAGCTGTAACCCTTCATGTGCAGCCTGGAGCAGTTCCAGCAGAATATCATAGTATTTTTTTTGCTAAAATAACAATGCAATGCCAACCTAACAGCTGAGAAAAGGTTTAAAAAATAGTGTCCGCGTGAACTGCTTTGAATTTAATTGGAGATGTTTTAAAACAGGGGTGGCACAGTGGAATAGTGGTTAGAGCTGTTGCCTCCGCAAGAAGGTTGCAGGATCGCTTCCCGGCCTGAGGCCTTTCTGGGTGGAGTTTGCATGTTCTCCCTGTGCACACGTGGGTTTACTCTGGGTACTCTGGTTTCCTCCCACAGAACAAAAACATGCATGTTAGGTTCATTGATGACTCTAAAATTGTCCCTAGGTGAGAGTGTGAATGGTTGTTTGTCTCTATGTGGCCCTGTTATGGACTTGCGACCTGTCCAGGGCGTCCCCCGCCTCTCACACAGTGACTGCTGGAGACAGGCACCAGCTCCCCACGACCCGGAATGGAGAAGCGGGCAAATAAAATGGATGGATGGTTTAAAACAGAAAGGTTCACCTTTTGTCTTGGCTCGAACTAGCTGTGGACTTGTCAGCCCATTCAAAGCAATACCTCCAACAGGTAAGATATTAATCGCTCCCAACGTTTTCATCAAACTCCACTTCCTGAGATCTGAACCGTCCCTTTTAAGGTGCCAACCAGCAAGTAGGCTAACGCAACAGGATCAGATAATTAAAAAAAAGACTTCCAGCTGGGTGGGTATGAAAGCTTCTTCCTCGATTATTTCCTCTCCTTTTGATCCCAGAGGAACTCTAGTGGCAGAAGATCAGCATCTGCCAAGTTTTGCTTCCTCTGCCGTCTTTATCTGTGGCGGTGTTAGCCCACAGCTGGGGCCCATCAGTTTGCCCCCAGTCCCCACAGGAATCACTCGCAGCCAATTGCCGGCGTGCTGACGACATGCCGCCGTCCACCGCGAGACCGAACGAGGCACAGGCTTGTCGTAGTTACTCAGCAGGAATGGGTGTTGCAATGCAGCAGCGAGGCGCAGGCGGACGGAGTGGCACTCGCTGAGGCAGCTGATATTCGCCTTTGTTTCAAGTCCCGGCTGCAGATAATGTACATCCAAATCAAACATGTATGCTGAGTCATCTCCGTAAGCCAGCCTAAACGGGCAAAACGCACCCCGCCTTTACTCTCAACTTTCAGACCACCTGCTCCAAGACACACGCACACACCAAACCGGCTTTGTGAATACATGCATAAGAGATTGACATTCTTCAACCTGACAAGGTGATCGCAAAGGAGAAGTCGAGCCTCGTACGATAAACCTCTGACGCATCAAAAAGCCCCGGTTGTCGGTGTGAGTTGGAGGTAGCCGCACACACACACACTGACACACACACAAAGCGAGAGTGGAGCAGCATGAGGTCCATCCTGAGAGCAGAGCTCGGCTGATGGTTGCCAGGATACAGTTGGCCTGGTGATGCTGTCTGCTCGTCTCCGCCGAAGACAGAGGAAAGAGGCGTCCAGCCTGTTCGCACAGCGAGCTGGTTAAACAGCAGAGATCTGCTGCATCACTGACCACCTTAAACTAACTGCGCCTCGAATACGAAGGTGTTTGAAGTCAAACTTCAAAACGAGGAAACCGTAACACCACATCTGTTCTTACCCTCTGTTGTCTTTTTTTCTTTTTCTTGAGTTTGTTGCTATCTTCTGCTATCTTCTCGCCCCTGGTTTCCTCTGCTGCCTTCCTCCTCCGAACTGAAACTCTTTGCAGGGAGTAAATCCCAGCTCAGGATCCCAGTGTGACACCGGTTGCCGCTCTCTGCTTCTCCAGAGACCGGCACGAACTTCTGCTCTCGCTCTTTCTCCCTCTGTCTAGCTGTCTGTAATGTCTGTCCCCTTCACACTTCTCTTAATCGGACATCTATTTAAAGGCCTATGGTTTTCTCTCTTTGCTCTGCCCTAGATGCTGCACATTGTTTTTTTTTAATTGTTTGTAGACAGTGATATTCTGCTAGGTGAGGTGGTAGCTGTGCACGTTTTTACATTTCTGTGTTTTTTTCCCGACGTGCCCCTTAAGCGTCTCACTTTTGTTATTTACAGGATTGAAAAACAGCTCGTTCTCTTCTAGTTTCTGACGTCAGAATGGGTTCCTCAAAAACATCCCCCTGCAGCTTTCCTTTCTGCCTCACTTCTCCATTTCACCGCTCAGCAGTGTGTTTTTCCCCCCTGCTCCTTCGGCTTCGTCTTGTCACAGCACATCTCCGTCACAGTGTCAGTCGGCCTCCATTTTGGCCCTCGGGTGCGAGGAAACTCACGGCGGCGGCGGCGGCGGCAGCGCAGTCGCACGTTTTCGTTCACGTCGTTCGTACTCGAGCCATGAGAGGCATGACGCCGGGACCGGTCGAGCACTCTGGCATTGTGGAAATTAGGAAGTGGGCTTGGTGGCCGTTGGTTGCAGTTTCCACGTGCGAGCGCGCGCGCATGGTGCGGGCGGGAAAGTGGAGCAAAGAGCCGCTGTTATGCAACTGCGCGGCAAACACAGCTCTCATCTGTAGTCCGGCACGAGGGGACCAAACAACCAGGAGCTCCTTGAATCCTAATAAAGATGCAGATCGGTGACCGCATGGGCCTGAAGACCTGGACTGGAAGCCAAGCTGCCGAGCCAAGTCTCCCTGAAAGATTCTCCTTGTCGCAGCCCAGAAAAGCACACTAGTGTGGGTTTGCACAACCCAACCTCTGTCGACCCAGTAATCTCATTTAAAACCTCTTCTGCCCTCTGAGAGCCCAACCCCGATTTGGCCGCAAATTAAAGAACATTTAGGGGCTCGACTCAAAACCAACTATCATACCTGGAAAGAGCAGATAAACTGCACCCTTGTAGCTGTTCTCTAACCATTTTGACTCAGTGCGTCTCCCATTTGGTGCCGTCCATCAGCTGTTCCTCCTCCCAACACTCCCATACGGTCTCTCTCTCATAGGCGACCTATTTTTTGTTAGTTTTTTTTTTTTCAGGTGTATTCCATTGCCCAATGTTTGAGCCTACCTTCTTTACTTGAGTGTTTTTCCCCACTGGATCAGTTCACTGCATCAAACAGGGCTCGTCAGCTCCTCGCGTCGGTTACAGCATCAGCACCCAACACCTGGCAACGACACACAGACAGGAAGAACACGTGTACTGAAGGTTAAATTCAACAATGTGGGAGAAAGTCGTTATATATAGCTGATTGTAACCTGAAATAGGGGGTAAAAAAGACCATTCTGAGAAAAGTGGCAGTGGTACGATCTTAATTATCCACCATCTCTGTGTAGATTGATAAAGCAGCATAAAAAATTGATGTGTTTTTTCAAGGAATGCACACTTTTGATTGCAGAGTTTCAAACTAAAACCATCTTAAGTTACAAGAAAATAACATTTTGCTCCATCTGACTCAGATTATATCTTGGGAATGACTCTCACCTACTACCATATTAAATTTTAGCGCAATATCTGTAAAATGACAAGTATCGTTGTCGCTGGCTAAGACTGATTATTTGTGGGGGTTATCTTGAATGGGGTTCACTTCAAAAGTTAATCAGCTGCAGACCCACATCCAGGAAATAATATCTAAGAGTTTCATTCAAATCTAACAGACTGAGTCGAAGTTTGAAACAAAGCTCTTGAGCTACTACCACACCTGATTTTTAGCTCAGTATCTGTGAAGCTGACAGTGTTATAGCCATTTTTGCGTTTAGTTGATTAGTTGTGGTGGCCGTCTTGAATGGAGATGACTCCAAAAGGTAATTAATTGTAGATGTACATCCAGTTGGCACTTTCTGAAAGATTAATTCAAAACTATGATGTGGTTCATGAAATATTTTGCTAACGCAACAAAGAAATGAGAAGAAAAATGAACTGAACGGGGAAATGAAATGGAAACACAAAGTAAACACGACACTGAAGAAATCACAAAGTCTGTTAACAACTAACTTTGTTTCTAATGTTTATGTCCTGGGCATCTAGTGACTAAAAAGTATTTATTCATTTAAAACCGAAGACAGAAGATGGAGTAACAAGCAGTAACAAACACAATCAAGGTGGCAAGCTCTCGTAGAGTTTAATCCCGTTGGGGAGAAGTGAATCTTTAACGGGGAATTTAATGATTTTGAGCTCAGAGTCATTCTGATAAGGGTTTGTAAATTATTCTAGAAGTAGCAGCCAGCGTAAAGACACAATCACCTCTACTTTATTGTTTTGAACGTCTAAGAGCATCGATTGGTAAGCCGTGGAAGTTTCAAGAATAATCATTTAAAGAAAAAAACAGGTTTCTTTGGGCGCTATGGGGACAGAACATCAAACGGAGGCCTTTTGAAGAGGTGATCTCTGAAAATGTTCCGAGCGAATGTCTCACCTGTCGTAGATCATCCTGCGAATGACCTCAGTTCGGAGAAAACGGAATTAGATTCTCACAGGACTGATGAGCTAACCGTTGGCCACAGCGGGGCCGGAACCAAAGTGGGTCGCAGCTGTCTCACAACAACTCCAGTCTCAAACAGCTCATAGCGATTTCTTACGCTGTTAGTGTCCCAGTCTGCACCAGAAGTGCTACAGCTAGCTGCTATTTGTGCCTGCACAGAGGCACAAATAACCACAGAGCTCTGTGTAAATACCCGAGTGATCCCAAACTAACAGTATGAACTAATAGTGTTCACATGAGCTGCTTTGAAGTGTTGGAGATTGGAGCAGTTATTAAATCGGCACCGGTCCACTTTGGTCTTCAACCCGCTTGGACTAGCTGTTACAGCTCGTCAGTCCAGTCAGAATTAAGTCGTTCAAAGAGCTATCCGCGACAGGTAAGATGTTAACTCCTCATAACCTTTCCACGGAGCTCCACTTCAAAAGGTCTGAACTGCCAAACCAACGACGAAACTTTGTCAAATTGGACCTGAAACAAACAGGAAACCACAGATGTTTATGCTGGTGTGTTGTTGTTTCTGCTCAAAGGTGGTCAGCGTGCACTTTGTACCTCTTGTAGAGGAGGAAGAAGTGGCCGCTTTATTTTGACACTCAGGCATTAAGAGACTGCGTTGATACGAAAGCGTGAATAACTTTTCTCACGCGAGAGAGGTGGGACGTTCAACTTTGATAAAGGCCTGAGCCAAAAAAGTTAAAAAATAAGAGCTGCTTTGGACACCTGAGCTGATATGTGCATCAAATAAAAGAAAACATGAAAAACAGAAGTAAAAGTAAACAGAACCAACATAGTATGATTACTAGCTTTAAGCATCCTGTTACTTGACTTGAAGACCTGACTTTATCACTATGAATAAGGACTCCTGTCTCCAGTTTCACCTTTTCCAGGTGTTTTTGTGTGAAGTCGTTTTCCTGCCAGTGCAAAATACTGAAGGAATAAAGTTAAAAATTCCCACAAAGTCAAACAGAAGCTGAAGATGATGATCCAACTGATCAGTCAAGCCTGGAAACCAAAACCCCTCCTCCTTTATTTTCCTACTTCTGTTGAAAGTTGTTAACATTATCTCCTGTTTTGCATGTCTCGAGCCCCAGCTGACTGGTGTAACTATTAACACTGCTGCCGCTGCCCTTGCATCATCGAATCTCATCGGGGGAGAGGTTGCCGGCGAGAGGAAGGTGGGATATTTGCAGAAGAGTTGCCAGGGAAACGCAGCCTCTTATTCTCATGGCAACACGCAGTCGGGTATGATTTGCCGCTATCACTGTGGTGCTTCGGATAAACGGACCGGTGGACGGCGCTTTCCTGAGCGTTTTCAGCAACATTTGCATTCGTTCTTGTGAGAGGGGGTTTTCACCATCATCCACTCCTGGGAGTCCAGAACCCTGACTCTAAAAGGGGGCTTTTGGCACACAGGATCGAAGTGTGCGGCACTTTGGCCATAGTCTGGAGGCTCTGACCTAATTGTCAAGCCTCGGAGGGTGTCAGGTTTGAGAACCTCAGGATTGTCGTGGAGAAACGGGATTTACTGATAGGTCTCCTCATTAGGAAGCAACAAAACTGTTGAGTATGGTATTCCTGTTCACAGTTTGACGTTAGGCCATGCTGCCCTAGAGATATGGCCTTTCAGTTATGATGAGACTGGTGGCCTTCTTATGCCTTACTGATAAGCTTGGTTTAAAAAAAAAAAAGGCACTCTCTGACAGTCTTAGATTAAACCAGGGGTCTGCAATCCGCAGCTCTGGGGCCACATGTGGTTCTTTGGTCCCCCTGCAGTGGGCTTTTGCAGCTTTAACCAAAGATATAAATCTGGCCATCCATGCATTTCTCCATGCAGGGTCATGGGGACACCCTGGACAGGTGTTAAGTCCATCACAGGGACACAGAGATAAACATGGACATGAATATTTATATGCCTAACCACATAAAGGGGCCCGTTTCAGCAGTTTTCTGCTCAGTTTTATGTCAATATGTGAATGAAATGTCTGTGACAGAACAATAATTAAAGAAAGAGCAAAACAAATTAGTTTGAGTTAGCAGTTTGTTAGCCTGTTAGCCAGTTCACTCATTTAACTTCCACTGCTGAGGAGAAGCAACAGAAAGTGCAGTTTTGCACTTTTATTTCTGTTTACAAGTCATCAAGATACAAAGACTAGTCTTAGATTTAAAAAAAAAATAAAAGTAAATAAAGGGTTTTGCTTTCATTAGAGGGAATGATCTACAAATATCCAACAATCTGGTCAAATGTTTCATGCTCGCTGTTAATGGATTTGTTAGGTGGAAGTTGATAAAGATCAACAAACTGGGTCTTCGTGTCAGTCTTGTCTCAGTTTTGCTTTTTGCAGATGATGTGCTTCTGTTGGCGTCTTCAAGCCTTTAACTTTTAGCGTGCGCTGGTTCAGGTCGCGCTCAAAGCAGAGCTGCTGCTCCTCCACGTCGAAAGGAGTCGGCTGAGGGGGTCCAAGCCTCTGATTAGGATGCCCCAGTTTGGAAGATTTTAAATGTCTTACTGATCCAAAACTCTCTGGCCTGAGAACACCTTAAGATCCTCCAGGATGACTGACTTTTGAATAAATAGTTAGATAGTTGCTCCTCTCACTACATAAACCTTTTGGAGCTGTTGTTCCACTGTTTTTAAAACCAAATGATCAAATTGAGTTCAGCTCTCTAATTTTATCCTAACCTCGGGGCCTCGTCTGCACTGATAAATTACTATTTTCACTTCTGCTAATTAGTTCCCCGTTTGCCATCTGTTTGCTTTTTCAAACACTTTTAATTTACTCAAAAAATACTATTTAGACCTTTGCACTCCCTACATATATATATATTTTAAAAAGATATTATTCAAGTCTAACACACAAAAACCTGCAGTCTTATTAAATCAATCATATATTGATATTGAAAAGTTAAAGTTATACAGGCAGTACGCTGATAGTGAATGTTTTTAGTTTCCCACATGACTGTTTTTCTCTACTGGAATTGAACATGACATACAAATATACATCATTTAGTGTTAATACTGTTTGATTCCAAAAACTAAAGCATCGAGAGAGACGCACACACCGATGGTGTTTAGCTGCATGGACATGTTTGTGTGTTTTGGATTGACTGAAACTAAGTTTAGAGACGGTTTTTCACAGCTTTGCTGATAAAGATTTGGAGGGAGAATATATTTATCTTATTGTTGTGATAATTCGTAGTCCGAGGCGGTGCAAAGTCACGTATCCTGGCGATCAGAGGGAACAATTTTATCTGCCATCAGACGCAATGCTGGAGCCAGAGGGTGGCCAGTGGTGACCACCCCAATAATTTGAGTAAACTTATTATTGATTTTTTAAGTTATCCATCTCACGCGGTTTACATATATATGGCGGTGGCCGTGATTTTGACGTGGCAACCCAATTTTTGATAGCGATCAAAATAGCAAAACTTTACTTGTAAAGAGTCATAATGGGTGCAAAGAACAGAAAAGGCGATTATTTCTTTAAGTCGATTTGAGAAATATTAAACATGAAGCTGCCAGCAACTCATTCTCCTCCAGAGGAACCACAGACTCTTAGTTAACTTCCAGAGTCCAGAGGTGCAACACATAAGGTGTTCAGATACATGACACAAATGAAGATGACTGGAACACTGAAAGATAACAAAACTAAGTCAAAAGATATGTGTGGAGGGAGGGCCTGTCACTGGATCACCAACCAGCACCGGCAGGATGGAGGAGGGTCATTAACGACCAGTTAGCTGAGGGTTTTTTTTGATTTGAATGCTGAAAAAGTAGATGTATGGAAGTATGGAAAAAGTCTGTCAATAGCTTGACTATCCTGCAAGTGTCGAAAACAAGAATTTCTTGAGAAAACATCCGTTTTCTTTTACCCGCTTCTCCTTTCCAGGTCACAGGGAGCTGGTGTCTGTCTCCAGCGGTCACTGTTCGAGAGACAGGTCTCAAGTCCATCACAGGGACACATGGAGACAAACAATCAGTCACACTCCCACTCACACCTAGGGACAGTTTTAGAGTTACCAATGAATCTAACATGCATGTTTTTGGTCTGTGGGAGGAAACCAGAGTACCTGGAGTAAACCCACATGTTCTACATGTTCTACCCACAAGAAGAATGTAAACTCCGCCCAGAAAGGCCCCCAGGTCGGGAAGCAAACCTGCAGCCTTCTTGCTGGGAGGAGACAGCTGTAACCACTGCACCACTGTTCCACCCGTGATTATTACAAGAAAATGTAATATCATGGTGACTGGATATTTGTATTGTTTGTTACATAGGAATATAAGATGAGTTAGAAACATTTTGGGTTCTTTTTTGTATTTCAATCATCCACTATTTCTGCACTAGCTGACACTTTCATGTTTCACACATTTCTTTTAAATATTGATATTTCTTTCTTTTTTATACCCTATTTTTTTCATATTGACTTCATTATTGTTTTTATTAAATAATGACATCTGTTGTGTGTTTTTCTACACTTGACGTTAGAGTTCAGTCGTTTTAAAACCTGATAAAGCCCAGATCGTTTATTGTGTCCTGCTACGTTAAAACCTCTTCTCTTTATCTGCCCGATGTGGTTTTAGTGGCATTAAGCGCGGCGCAACGGCTTCTGTGTATTTCTGAAGCAGATAAAACCCAATCAATGAGCTTCCAGGAAGACTTTGATATTGGCTCTGCACTTCTGAGCCCCGTCATGAATCAGTGTCATGTTAATCAAATATTGGACCACTCTGGCATCTCCGGAGAGCAGACCCTGTCAGAGGGGTCCGGCCAACTGGAGGAGAGCGTCTTTAAACGTACAACAGCTGCATCCTCAGCCAAAAAAGGCAAAACTGACAGATTTTCAGAGTCTTCAGGAAACGGGGGGAAGAGAATTTATGAAGTGATGCTATCTGTCTGATTAGGCTCGTTTGTTTCTGAACAGGTCAATCCGACTGGTGTTGATTTTTCGGTCCTCTCCATCTCTCTTACTCTCTCCGGCCCTCTTTTCGGCAGCTGTTCTCATCTTCTCCACCTGTTTGACCTCTTCTTCTCCTCGTGCGCCTTTTCAATCCCCTGCCCTTTGCTTCTTTTGTTCTCAGAGTATTTCCTTCCTAACGCAGAGCCGAGTGCAGGAGGCTCCTCCTCGCAGGGGAGAGGAAAAGCAGCTAAATTGAGTCAACAAGTCTGCCTAAACCCATTTAATCTGCTGGCTTGTTTGCGAGAAATGAACGCACGCTGCATCATGGAAATTGTGAGCATAAGTTGTTGATGATCGTGGGAGGGGGAGGCGTGTTGCATGACCGCGCAGACGAGGCCAGGTTATTCTGAAGACAAAGGAGAAAAGAGGAGATGTGGCTTTTCCAGAATGAAATGGGAGGTAGCACCGTCGGACTCAGCTAGATCATCGCTGAGGAATGATCGCTGATGGACTCCTACAGCCAATTTGCCTCAGGCTCAAACACACACACACACACACACACACAAATGAGCAACAACTATTTCTTGCCGAGGTGAGGAGGGACAAACAATAAAAGAGGCTAAAGGATGGAGCGACAGAGAGGAAGAGAGGAAAGTGAAAGAGAAGGTTATGATGCTCCTGTATCACCCCTCCCCCTTCTCATCTCTTCCTCTCTCTCTCTTTTTCACACACACACACACACACACACACAGCAGTGCAGGGGGCCTCATGAAAAAAAACGTTTGCAAATGAGCTCCGTGAGTTTGTGCTGCGAAGCTGACAAAGAGAAGAAGAGGATGGCTGAGATGTTATGGCATGTCTGAACCTGCACTTGAATCCCAGCTTCATGCTTCAATGGGATGGAAATTTGTTTTTTTGTTTTTGTGCTAAGAAATGTATAAATCCTGCGTACTTTTAAATGTGTTACAGCATCTCGTTTGTCAAAGTGAGGGGAAAAAAAAAGATTCTTTGGTAATCTAACAAAGCATTAGTGCTGTATGTTCTTTCTTCTTGCGCTGCAGAGAATATTATATGCCTTGTACTTAATGTAAGCATTAATATTTGAACAGAACAGTTTGGTTTGGGGGCATTTCGAACCGTAGAAAAGCAGAGCCGGATAAATGGCTGCTTTAGATTTCAGATTTAATAGCCGTCAGACGAGCGCTGGATGTACAGCAGCTCCTGCTATCTTTATTGGAGGAGTGGGTTGCTGCTAATGAGCTTCTGTCAAACAATGAGCCTTTTAGGGTCCTGGCTGCGCTCGCAGGGGGCTTGTGATGCGTGGATGTGCGTGTTAGTGGAGTGCAGTTAACAATGCAACCCCATTCCCCCCCATACACACACCCAAAGACAGATGAGATATACGTCTCCACAGGCAGCTGATCTTTGTCCTTGATGCTCTGCTTACACACTGTTTTATGTGGGTCAGGGTGTGCACGTGTGTGTGTGTGTGTGTCTTTAGATGAAGTTAGCTTAATTGGGATATAAATAAAAACGTGATTTGCATTCGGAGGATTTGAATGGAACTGGAGTTTGTGTGCAGAGGCTTTACATGTCATCATGTCTGCTGATAATTAAGCTGAATTCATCTGATTTACATTTATTAAGGTTTAAGTATGTTTGTGTACATACAAAATTAATTTTTTTCCAGTGTATTCACTTCATGCCCATTTCTTCTTCTGCCACTCATTCTGTCGTCCCCTGACTTTCTGTTACTGTGTTTAGGTTTTATGTCTCATATGTTGTCCTTTTTACCTTTACCAGCCTGCAGCTGTGGACAATATGCTCAGGTAAAAAGGGACTGCCATGCATGCTAAAGTTTTCCACAAAGATCTCATGCGATTTATGTGTTTTGTTTTTTTGTTTTTTTTCCAAATTTATTTATACTTTAACAGGAGGTACAGTGTAAAGGCAGTGCAGTAGTTACATAGTTAACATTGTACCATTAACATAGAAGCATAATTGGGCTAGAACACACCCAATTATACACACATAAATCTACATAAAACCATACAAACACACAAGGACAAAAACAAAACAAAACAAAAAAAATTCAGGTGCCAGGGGGTACTTTTGTCAATATGTCAGTCAAGTTTAACTCAAGAATAATAAAGATAATCAACACCAGCTACTTGCATACAGCCTTATCAGTCTGGAATATTAGGAAAATTAATCTTCCTAAGGGTTCTTAACAAGGGGCTCCACAGACCCAAAAATTTCATAGAAGAGCCTCTTAGAGTAAAACGGATTTTCTCTAGTTTAATGAAATACAGTGTATCTCGAAGCCAATGTGTATATGATGGAGGTTGAGGCAACTTCCATTTCATTATAATCACTCTCCGCGCCAAAAATGTCAAGAAAGCCAAGGAGGATTTCTGAAAGGAGGACAGGGTGGACTGAGGAGGTGCAACTCCAAACAAAGCAGTCAAGGGGTCAAGCTCCAATTTCTTTTCAAAAATGTCTGACAGAATATCAAAAACCTTGGACCAATAATTAAAAAGCTTAGGGCAGAGCCAGATAGTGTGGATCAAATTAGCTGGGGAATGCTGGCATCTCTCACAGGCAGGAGAAACATTGGTATAAAACTTAGCCAGACGCGCTTTAGTATAATAAGTGCGATACACGAGTTTGCATTGAATTAGATTATGTCTGGCACAAATAGAAGACTTATGCACTAATGACAGGATTTGCGTCCAAAGATCCTCTGAAATGTCCTGTCCAAGATCTTGCTCCCAAAGAACTCTAAGGGAATTCAAGGTCTGTGGGCGTAGAAGTGTGATTTGATTATAAATAAAAGATATAACCCCTTTCAGTTTGCCAGGAGGTTTTAGAAAAATATCTAAGGGTGACTCCCTAGGAAGGTTGGGAAAGTTTGAATAGTTAGAGCGGACAAAACTGCGCACCTGCAAGTATCTAAAAAATTGGTGGCGCGGGATACGAAACTTCTCAGAGATTTGTTGGAACGAAGCAAAAGTATTATCAAGATACATATCATGAAAAGTTGAAATTCCTATTCTCCGCCATGACAGGAAGGTACCATCTGTGATAGACGGTGGAAAGGTATGATTTGAAGCTATAGGAGCATAGACAGAGAGAGATTGCAAGCCAAATTGCCGTCTAAATTGCATCCACAGCCTTAAGGATGCATCTACTATTTTATTAGAAGTATAAGGTTTAGTTGAAGACTGTACTGGTGAGTGTAGTAAGGCTGCTAAGGACACAGGTTTTACAGAGTTGGCCTACATAGTAAGCCAACATGGAGAAGAGGGACTATCTGCATCAAGCCAATATCTAAAAAGTCTAATATTTGAGGCCCAATAATAATATCTAAAATTAGGCAAGGCCATTCCCCCAAGCCTTTTAGGTCTTTGTAAGAACTGAGTCCGTATACGAGGAGCCTTCCCATTCCAAAGAAATTTGGTAATTATACTATCAAGTTTACTAAAAAAGGCCTGTGAAAGAAAAATAGGGATGCACTGAAATAGGTAGGAAAAACGCGGCAGGATGTTCATTTTGATTGAGTTAACCCGAGCAACCAACGAGAGGCCAAGCACCGACCAACGATCAAAGTCCTCCTTAACATGTAATAATAAATTGGAGAAGTTAGCTTTAAAAAGATCCTCGTATTTGGATGTAATCTGGATCCCCAAGTAGGTAAAGCTCTGGTCAACGACCTTAAATGGCAATGTATGCAGTGGGTAACTTTTAGCTAACGAATTGACTGGGAATAATTCACTTTTGCTGAGGTTTAATTTATAACCTGACAGCTGCCCAAATTTACCAAGTGTGACAAGTATGGCAGGAATAGAAATATTCAAATTAGAGATGTACAAAAGAAGATCATCAGCGTATAGAGAAACCTTGGTTTCCACGTCATTCCTCTTAATACCAATAATGCTTGTATTAGATCTAAGCGCTATTGCGAGGGGTTCAATTGCCAAAGCAAATAATAGTGGACTCAGCGGGCAGCCTTGGCGCGTAGAGCGATTGAGACGAAAATAGCCAGATTGAATATTGTTTGTCCTAATTGATGCATATGGGTCAGAATAAAGTAACTTAATCAAAGACAGAAAATTCTCCCCAAAGCCAAATTTCTTAATCGTATAGAATAAATATGGCCACTCGACTCTGTCGAAGGCCTTTTCGGCGTCCAAAGATATCACAATTTCTTGAGTATTGACAGAGGGTGGACTGTATATTACATTAAAGAGTTGTCTTATGTTGGAAAAGGAGTTTCTATTTTGTACAAAGCCGGTCTGATCTATTCCAACCACATTAGGAAGCTCTTTTTCTAGTCTCAGTGCTATTGTTTTTGCTAGCAATTTAAAGTCAACATTAAGCAAACTTATTGGGCGATAGGAAGAACAGAGTTGAGGGTCTTTGCCTTTTTTAGCAAGTAAAGTAATAACTGCTTGATTAAGGGTCTGAGGTAGGCACCCAGAAGTCAAAGACTCATTGTATACCTCTAAAAGTAGTGGGGAAAGCTTGTCCCAAAATATTCTATAAAACTCACAAGGGTACCCGTCAGGGCCTGGACATTTACCCCCCTGTAGGGCCTTAACTGCCTCAGTGAGTTCAGAGATGACAATAGGTCTCTCAAGATTGTCAGCTACCTCGCGACCGATGACAGGAATTTCCAAATCATTAAAAAAGTTATCAAAATCAGTTACAGAAGAAGTACATTCTGAGGAGTATAACGCCCTATAAAAATCCTTGAAGGCCAAATTAATTTCTATTGGGTCAGTTGTGACACCCTGGGTAGTTTGGATCTGAGAGATGAGGCGAGAGGCTGACGCACGTCAAATTTGGTGAGCCAGGAGTTTACCAGCCTTATCTCCTTGTTCGTAAAACTGGGCACCAGACTGAAGTAGCAGCTCAGTAGTATGTTGTGTCATGAGCACATCAAACTCAGCTTGCAACACAAGGCGATCCTGGTACAAAGTGGGAGATGGTGATATTGCATATAAGTTGTCAATTTGAGAAATGTGGCGTGTTAAAGTACTAATTTTCTCTCTTCGCAGCTTATTTTCATACTTCACATAAGAGATAATTTCCCCTCTGATGACGGCTTTAAGTGTCTCCCAGAGTAGAGAGGCCGACACCTCAGGTCCTCTATTATTTTCTAGAAAAAAATCTATTTGTCGTGCCACAAAAGATACAAATTTTTCATTTGATAGCATACGGGTGCCCAGCCTCCAAGGTGGCCGCTCAATGGGGTGAGAGTCAAATCTAATATTTATAGAGACTGGAGCGTGATCTGATAAAACGATAGCATCATATTTGCACCCTGTGAGAGAGGACAGCAATCTATTATCAATCAAGAAAAAATCAATACGAGTAAAGGTGTGGTGGACTGGGGAAAAAAACGAATAAACCTTCTGGGAAGGGTTAAGAAAACGCCAGGCATCATGAACATTAAATTCGAACATAAAGGAGTTAATGATTTTGGATGAGCGTGAAGGCACGGTTACGTTTGTTGACGAGCGATCCAGCTGAGGATCAAGCCAGCAGTTAAAATCACCTCCCAATATTAAGTGATAAGTGGACAGATCGGGAAGAGACTGGAAAACATGTTTGAAAAAGTGTTCATTATCGCAATTAGGAGCGTATATATTGGCAAATGCCACTGGGATATTGCAAATGGTACCAGTAATAATAACATATCTACCACAAGCATCAGAAATGGTTTGAGAGTGCACATAAGGGACAGATTTACTGATAAGAATAGCCACTCCTCTGGATTTAGTGTTAAAAGAGGAATGATAAACTTGACTGATCCAACTGCGTTTCAGCTTCACATGGTCCACGTTCTTAAGGTGTGTCTCTTGAAGGAACGCTACGTGTGCTCCCAAACGTTGCATATGATGTAGTACCTTACTACGCTTTACAGGATTGTTGAGCCCCCTGCAGTTAAAGCTGGTGAAACGGATCTCTCGTCCTGCCGCTGTAGTTGGTGTCAAGTGAAGATCAGTCATAGGTCAGAGTAAAATAAAAGAGTAAACAAGAATCACCCTGGTCACCTGAAAAAAGAGACATACACAGACAAAAGACAAAAAGAACAAAGTAACACGCGCACCCCTGTAAATCGAAGACCACCCTAAACCCACCCGTTCGCTGAAGCATCCCCCCAAATGGGATACGCGAAACCCCATAGAAAAAACAAAAAACAGCATCCAGCCTACCAGAGACTAAGAAGAGAGAGAGTAGTCTTAGCTACTAACGTACTCTCCTGGGAATGTGATGTAAATATGATATATGTAGGGAATGCACCACCTATAGAACAACAGGTTTTATAGAAACATTAAATATCTTATAGAACATGAAGAGCTAATGTGTAAACGGACACCTAGAGCCCCACTGGGTTTTATCAACAAGAACCAAAAAATAAAAAATAAAATAAAATAAAAGTAAATTTCCAAAGTAGAAATTATATCCACAGCGTATTCACAAAGTTCTTAAAAGGCGGTTGAGAGCAATAATGTATTAAATAATAATCGTATTGTACAGAGTATAACAGTTCCCAAACAAAAAGTTATCCCGGCCATCCCTGGGCGGCACCTCTAGAATTAAACTGTGGCCGGATCAACCACATTTTTAATGTTTTTCTCAACAAAGTCTGCAGCAAGGGCTGGATCCTCGAAATTGCGAATTTGCCCATTGGGAAGAGTGATCCGTAGTATTGCAGGGAAAAGAAGCCCAAACTTGATTCCGGGGCAAGAATGGAGTTCCTTCTTCACTTTGGTAAACGATGCACGTTTCTTAGCAACTGAGGTTGAATAATCGGGGAAAATGAAAACACGTTTTCCTTCGTAGAGGAAAGGAGACGACTCTCGAGCCCTCCGTAGAATCTCATTCCGTTCTTGAAACACGGTGACACGGACAACGAACGGGCGCGGTGGCTCCCCCTCCGCTGGCTTGGCCCGCAATGTGCGGTGAGCCCGGTCAAGGGCAGGCTTAGCATCGAGGCCGAGTAGATCCTGAAGTAGCGTTGATACAAACTTCGTTGGCTGTTGACCTTCGGATCCCTCCGGTATACCCACAAGGCGAATGTTGTTTAGTCTGGAGCGACCCTCCAAGTCTTCACATTTCTTGGACAACGTGTCCACTAATACATTTAGTGACTTGACCGAGGTCTCCAGGGTAGCTAGCCTCCCGTCCTGATTGTTAGCAGACCGCTCCAGATCCTGAATAGTATTCCCAAACGAGGCAATTTTAGCTTCTAACGGTGTCACAGCAGCTGATATCTCCCTCTTAACAACGTTCGAAACGATGTTCTCAAACCTGTTGATGAGATCAGTGCGTGAGTCGTTCAGCATCTCCTGCATCTTGGTTAGCAACATGCTATTAGCATCCGGATCAGCCGGAGCCACGTGCTCGGTCTTGCTGCGAGTAGCCTTGTCGTTTTTCTTCATGTTTAGCTCCAGCATTCACAAGTTGCACATCAGATATGTATTTTCATTCACTAATAGTCCAGTCTGTTCCAAAAAAGTGTATAAGGGGGTGCAAAAATGTACATTAAAACACAAATCCCATCGGAGCTCCAGTGAAGCACGTCCTACATAGTCGGTGCTCAGCAGCGCCCCCCCG